>NC_043707.1:50546548-50564006 GCF_006229205.1 Suricata suricatta
ATAGAGCTTACTTGAAAAAGGAAAAAGGAAACAATTTCATATAATGTAACACCCAAAACAATAAATCCTTAAGAATAAATTTAACAGAGAAAAATCTGAACATTAAAACTCTAAGAAATTAAAAATACAAATAAATGGAAAGATAGCCCATGTTCGTGATTGTTAAAATATCTGTCTATCCAAAATGAGGTACAGAATCAATGCAATCTCAGTAAAATTTACAATGGCATTTGTTCACAGAAGTAGACAAAACAATCCCAAAATTCACATGGAGCCACAAAAGACCCCTAATAACTAAAGCAATCTTGAGGAAAAAAGAACAAAGAACATAACACTTCTTGATTTCAAACTATACTACAAAGTTATGGGATTAAAACAGTATGGTACCAGCATAAAAACAGACACATAGACCAACAGAACAGAAAAGAAATCCAGAAATGAACCTACACATATAGAATCTACTAATCTTTGACAAGATTATCAAGAACACACAATGGAGAAAGGATAGACTTTTCAATAAATAGTGTTAGAAGAGTCAGTTATCCACATACAAAAGAGTTATCCATAGTCTACTTATCCTAACTGATAAGGAGTTAATATGGCAAATATATAAAGAACTGATACAATTCAATAGCCAAAAAAAATCTCATTAAAATTCGGCAAAGGACATAAGTAGAAATTTTTCCAATGAAGATATGCAGATGACCACAAATACACAAAAAGATGTTCAACATGACTAATGATCAGGGAAATCTAAGTTGAAACCACAATAAAATACATCTCACATCTGTTAGAGTAGCTATTAATAAAAACAAAGAACAAAACAGGGTTTGTAAGGATGTAGAGAAAAGAGAGCCTTGTACACTGCTGATGGAAATATAAGTTGGTATAGCCATTATGGATAACAGTATGAAATGGAGGTTCATTAAAAAATTAAAACTACTGTATAATCACCAATCCCATTTCTGAGAATGTATCTGAAGAAAAAAAATTAGTATTTCAAGAGATGTCTGCCTTATTGCATCATTTTTCACACTAGCCAAGATGTGGGAACAACCTAACTGTCCATCAACAAATGGATAAAAAAAAAAGTAAGGCCTATAAAGATACAGATATATGCAACAGACATATATATAAAAATACATGTGTATATACAATCATACACATATAGGGGCGCCTGGGTGGGTCAGTCAGTTGAGCGTCTGGCTTTGGCTCAGGTCATGATCTCACAGTTTGTGGGTTCAAGCCCTGCATCGGGCTCTGTGCTGACAGCTAGCTCAGAGCCTGGAGCTTCAGATTCTGTATCCCCCTCTCTCTCTGACCCTCTCCCGCTCGCACTGTCTCTCTCGGTCTCTCAAAAAAAAAAACATTAAAAAAACAATCATACACATATAGATGTATAAGTATAACCATATACACACATGTATGCATACTAACACACACAATGGAATTCATACAACAAAAAGAAGGAGGAATTCCTGTGTTTCACAACATGATAAACCTGGAAGACATGCTAAGTGAATTAAGTTAGAGAAACACAAATACTTTATCTTATCACTTATATGTGAATCCATTCAGTCTATGTCTTTTGATTAAGGGACTTTAATCCATTTGTTTTTAACGTGATTGTTGATAAGTTACTATTGCCATTTAGTTGATTGTTTTCTATTAGTTTTGTAGTTCTTTTGTCTATCTTTTCCTCTCTTGCTGTCTTCCATTTTGTTTTGTTGATTTTTGTATTAATACATGATTCCTTTCTGTTTTTCTTTTGTGTAAGTTCTATAGTTTTTTTTTACTTGCAGTTTATTGGGCTTACATAATATTTCATATAGTTATAACAGTCTAACAATTTAAGTTCTATTGCATACAACAACTCTATGCTTTAATTTCCCCCCCTTTTATATTATTGTCATAACTTATAATATGTAGTTATTTTTAATACTTTTGTATTTTTTAAATGTTTACTTATTTAGAAAGAGCAAGCAGGGGACGGGTAGAGATAAAGGGAGAGAGAGAATCCTAAGCAGGTTCTGGGCTGTCAGTGCAGAGGCCAATGCAGGGCTCAGTCCCACGACTGTGAGATCTTGACCTGAGCTGAAATCAAGAGCCCAACTGACTAAGCAACCGAAGTGCCCCAGTCCTTTTGTATTTTAATTAATTTAAGTGTATTGTATTTAAGTGATTTCCCCACCATCATTATAGAATTGTGTTCTTTATTGTCTTTCTACTTACCTGTAGTAATAAGTTTTATATTTTCTTATGCTATCATGATACTGTTCAATATCCTTTGTTTCAACTTTGAGGATTCTCTTTAGTGTTTTTTGTAAGGCAGGTGGTCTAGTGGTGATGGATTACCTCATCTTTTTTTGACTTGTCATGTCTTTAAGTCCCACTCATTTTTTACAGAGAATTTTGCCAGATATGATATTTTTTGTTGGCTGTGTTTGGTTATTTTTGTTTGTTTGTTTTTTTTTTTTTGATGACCCACATATATCATCTCACTCCTTTCTGGCCTGCAAGTGTTTTTCAGAAAAATTTGCTTATAGTCTCATTAGAAGGTTCTCTTGTATGTGATGAGTCTTTTTTTATCTTGCTGTTTCAAAATTTTCTGTTGTTTGTTTAGTTCTTTTCAATTAGATTATAATGTGACTTGATGTAGATATTTTGGATTCTTCTTGTTTGGTGACTTTTAAACCTCCTATTTCTGGATTTCTGTTTCTCTGTGAATGTCCATTGCTTCAGCTCTTATTTCTGCGAATAAGCTTTCAGATTCTCTCTCTCCTTATCTTTTGTGGACTTCAATAATATGTATATTGGTCAACTTGATGAGGTCCCATAAGTCCCTAAAGTGTTTGCAATTTTTAAAAATGTTTTTTCTCTTTGTTCCTCTGATTGAATTATTTCCAGTGATCTCTCTTTGAGTTCACTCATCCGTTGGTATGCTTAATTTAGTCTGCTGTTGCATGTTTGTATTGAATCTTCCAGTTTAATTACCATTTTCTTTAGTTCCACAATTTCTGTTGGAATGTAAAAAAATATTTTTCTATCTCTCTACTGAAAATCTCAGTTTGTTCGTGCATCATTCTCTTGACCTTGGTGAGTATTTTTATGATAGCTATTTTGAATTTTCTGTCAAATAAATCTTATATCTATTTCAATAGGGTTGTTTTCTGGAGATTACCTTGTTTCTTTGTTTTGAATATCCTGACAGGTTTTTCATTTTCATTCATTTTCTTTGACTTTTTGTGATGCCTTCACCTTAAACAAAGCAAGCACTCTCTCAGTCTTCATGGACTGGCCTATACTAGAAATGACCCCCACAAGTCAGCACAGCCAGAGATTCTGGAAGCCTACATCAACACTTTTTCTTTCCAGGTAGAAAAAAAAGTAGCTTTTGTTTTTGTCAGGTCACTGTGTAGTGAGCCAGGAGGGTGAGTTTATGGAATCTGCCATCCCAAAATGATGTATTTGTTTTCCCTCTGATCAGTAGAATTTGGTGGACCCACCCAATCAAGACTTATTAGATCTAGGTAAGTTCTCTATTGACCCCTTCAGGGACATTGTAAATATGAGTCATTGTAAATATGACTACTTTTTCCTTCTCTAGGGGAAAGCTGAAAGCTTTCCTTCCACTCCCTCTCTACTAAGCAGGAAGGTGTGATATGGTGTCTATGAGCTCAAACTGTGGTACCCATTACCTGCTAGGCTTCTAATATGTTGTAGACCCATCTGAACTCAAAGACTGGCTGAACAGAGGTCAGTACTCTGAAAAGACCCTTCTGAGAACTAACAAGTCTCTATTCCTCCCCTTTCCAGGGGGGAATCTGAGAGCTGGCCTTTTTTGTCCAACTGCTCATGCTGGGTATGAGGTGTAGTTATGATGTATGTGAGTCCAAGCTGCCTTCTCCATTATTCACAAGGATGACAGCCTGTGAGGAGCCTATGGAAGCTCCAAGGTGCTGGCAGGACCAATGCCATTCCTCTGTGGAACCCTCTCAGAAATATTGAGCTTTACACAGGAACCAATTTCTTCCTTCCCCTGGTAAAAATCTTGGAGTTACAGTGTCTCTTTCTGATCATGTGACATTGTGCTGGGGCAAGGAGTCTGGTGAGAGAGTGTCTTGAATCTCCTTCCTACCTTTGGTGAATCCCAGTTTGTCGTCAATATGGAATGCAGATCTACTTAGTTTCTGGATTTCCTACAAAACAAATTTGTCCATGAATTGTTGCTTATTTGGTGTGTTGTAGGCAGGGTAAGATTAGTCTAGGGCATCCCACTCCACCGTCTTGCCGATGTCACCTTCTATAGTTTTCTTGTAACATCTTTGTCTGGTTTTGATATTGTAGTATAGTTGCCCCATAGAATGAGTTAGGAAGTATTCCCTCTGCTTCTGTTTTCTTGAAGATACTGTGAAGAGTTATAAATCTCTTTCTTAAATATTTGGTAGAATTCACCAGGAACCCATGTAGGTCTGGTGCTTTCTATTATGGAAGGTTATTAATTATTTATTAAATTCCTTTAATAGTAGAGGCCTATTCATATTTTCTATATTTTGTTTTGTCAGTTTTCACAGATTGAGTCATTTGGCCCCCATTTCATCTAGTTTGTCAAAGTCACATTCCAAGTATTCCTTTATTGTAGTTTAATGTTCATAAGATCTCTAATAATGCCCCTTTTTCATTTCTGGTATTCATAATTTGTGCTCTATCTCTTTTTTCTTAGCCTGACTAGAGGCTTACTAATTCTTTACTGATATTTTCAAAGAACTAATTCTTTATATTATTGATTTTCTCTATTGAGTCCCTATTTTTTAATGTCATTTATTCTGCTGTAATTTTTATTATATCTTGTTTTCTTTTTACATTCAGGCAAATTTACTATTCTTTTTCTAGTTTCCTATGGAGGAAGCTTAAATTATTTATTTTAGATCTTAAAACATGCATTCCAAGCTATGGTTTCTTTCTAAACTTTCCTGCTAGAGACTGTTTTTGTCTTGCTGCACCACCCCAAATTCGTAAACTGAAACCTAATCCCAATGTGAGGGTATCTGGAGGTGGGGCACTTGGGAAATGAAACTATTAGGGAATAACCCTTATAAATGTGACTAGAAGCTTTACAAAAGAGCCTCTAGAGATTTTCCTTCTCTCTTTTGGTGTGTGAGAACACAGCAAAAAATCTATGAACCAAGAATTAGGCCCCCATAAGACACTAAGTCTGCCAGTGGCTTTATCTTGGATTTTCTGTCTCCCAGAACTGTGAGAAATAAATGTTTCTCGTTTATAAGCCACCCAATCTGTGGCGTTTTGTCATAGCAGCCCAAAAAAAGTAAAACAACTGTCTTTGCTGAGTTCCACAAATTTTGATAAGTTGTATTTTCACTCAGTTCAAAACATTTAAAAATTTCTTGAGCTTTTTTTCATTAACCCATGTGTTATTTAATCTTCACATATATTGGGATTTTCTGGCTATTTTCCTCTTGTTGATACATGATTTAATTATGTGTGGTCTGAGAGCATACGTTGTATATTTTCATTCTTTTTAAGTTCTTAAGGCGTATTTTGTGTCAAAGAATGTGGTCTATCTTAGTAAATATTCCATGTGAACTTGAAAAGACTGTATTCTACCTCTTTTGGATTAGTAGTCTAGTGATGTCAATTATATCGAGTTGCTTCATGGTGTTGTTGAATTTAACTATGTCCATACTGATTTTCTGCCTGATTGATCTGTCCATTTCTCATAGTCAAGGTTGAGGTTGCCAACTATATTAGTGAATTCGTTTATTTATCCTTGCAATTTTGACTTCCTATATTTTGATGAGCTGTTGATAGCCATATGCATGTTTTGTATTGTTATGTTTTCTTGGACAATTGACCCATGCATTATTATGTAATGCTGCTCTTTATACCTGATAATTATTCCTGTTCTGAATTCTGCTCTATCTTAAATTAATATAGCTACTCCAAATTTCTTTTTTTTAAGTTTATTTATTTATTTTGAGAGAGAGAGTACAAGCAGGGGAGAGCCAGAGAGAGGGAGAGTGAATCCCAAGCAGGCTCCAAACTGACAGCACAGAGCTCAATGTGGGGCTCAAACCCACGAACTGCGAGATCATGGCCTCAGCCAAAACCAAGAGTTGGACACTTAACTGACTGAGCCACCCAGGCGCCCTCCAACTTTCCTTTGATTAGTGTTAGCATGGTTATCTTATTCCTTCTCTTACTTTCAATCTACATGCATCCTTATATTTAAAGTGGGTTGCACATAGATAACATATTATTAGGTTTTATTTTTTACATACTCTGATGTAAAAATTCCAGAAATAGCAAAAATGAAACAACCGGATTATAGTAATTAGTTAGAGTTCATTGTAAACACAAAAACAGTTCACGAACTGGGAGCTCTCAAGCCAACAGTGGAAAGAGGCTCAGAGGAATAATATTATAAGATAGCTTATATTGTAAGAATGCAGAGGTTGCCTCTTTACAATAATTGATTACAGTATTAGAGTTTCCTACTAATAAGGGTTTGCCAGCACTGGGGAATAGCTTGTTTCATTTTTTAGAGCCACAAGAATGGCTCCAAGTTTGACTTGTGTTGTAGAATTGGCTGAATTAAGTTTTCCTTATGTGGTTTATTTTTTTATAGGATATATATTTTATTTTTTAATATAATTTATTGTCAAATTAGTTTCCATACAACACCCAGTGCTCATCCCAACAAGTGCGTTTTTCTTCTCAGGGAATTTTCATCTGGTTCCCATTCTATATTTGATTTTAACATCATCGATCTGTATTTCTAATTGATGTATGTAGGACATTGATGTTTAACCTTATTGTTACATAGTTCAGTTAATATCTACCATATTTGTTACCATTATCTATTCCTCACCATGAATGTTTGTTCAACTTTTTGTGTTCCACTCTTGCTGACCATTGCATTTTTAATTGAACATTTGATATCATTCTACGTTATATCTCTCTTACTATATCAATAATAGGTTGTGGGTTGGGTTTTTTTTACATTTTTTAGTTATTATCCTAGAGTTTAAGTGTACATTTATAGCCAGTGCACGCCCATTTTTGAATAACACTATATCACAACATAGATAATGCAGGTCGCTTATAACAACAAAATATTCCTAATTCTTCTTTTCCATTTCTTTCATTCTTACTGCCACTCATTTTACTTATATATAAGCTACAATCATCAAATACATTGTTGATAGAATTTTAAATAAACCATTATCTGTTATTTCAATTAAGAAGAAAAAAATTAAGGGTGCCTGGTTGGCTTACTTGGTTAAGCGCCTGACTTGGATTCAGGTCATGATCTCGTGGTTTGTGAATTCAAGTCCCACATTGAGCTCTCTGCTGTCAGTACAGAGTCTGCTTTGGATTCCTTTTCTCTTACTCTCTCCCTCTCCTTTCTTTTCTCCCTCTCTCTCTTTCTCTCTCAGACAGAGAAATTGGAATACTCTTCTGCTTACGCTCTCCCTTCTCTCAAAAATAAACATTCAAAAATAATTTAAAATTAGAGTTTTTATTTTACTTTCACTTATTCCTTCTTTAATGCTCTTTCTTCATTTATGTGGATCTCAGTTTCTGACCTGTATTATTTTTCTTCACTCTGAGAAAGTTTTTATATTTCTTTTTTTCTTTTTAAAATTTTTAGTTCCAGTAGAGTTAACATAAGTTGTCATATTAGTTTCAGGCATGTGATATAGTGATTCAACAATTCCATACATCACCCAGTGCTCATAATGAAAGTGCACTCCTTAGTTCTCATCACCTTTTTCACCCCTCCACCTATTCACCTCCCCTCTGGTAACCATCAGATAGTTCTCTATGGTTAAGAGTCTGTTTCTTGGGTTCTCTCTCTCTCTGTTTTCTTCCTTGCTCATTTGCTTTGTTTCTTAAATTCCACATATCATATGGCATTTGTCTTTCTCTGACTATTTCCCTTAGCATTATACTCTCTAGTTCCATTTGTGTAATTGCAATTGGCAAGATTTCATTCTTAGTGGCTGAATAATCTCTCTCTCTCTCTCTCTCTCTCTCTCTCTCTCTCTCTCTCTCTCTCACACACACACACACACACACACACACACACACACACACACACCATCTCTTCTTTATCCATTCATCAGTTGATGGACATTTGGGCTGTTTCCATGATTTGGCTCTTGCAGATAATGTTGCTATAAATATCAAGGTGCATGTATCCCTTTGAATTAGTATTTTTGTATCCTTTGGGTAAATACTTCCATTTGTAACATTTGAGAAACCTCCACACATTTTCCTGGATGACTGTACCAGTTTGCATTCTTGGTAACAGTGCAAAACCGTTCTCCTTTCTCTACATCCTTGACAATATCTGTTGTTTCTGGTTGGATTTTCTGGTTGGATTTTCTCTTTCATGATTATATTGTGCCCTTTTCTCTTCTTACAGTGTTTGTGTTCAAGCCTAGTTTATCTGGCATAACTATTGCTATTCCAGAGTCTTTTGACATCAGATTGCATTTTAAATGTTTATCCGTCCCCTCAATTTAGTCTGAAGGTATCTTTAGGTCTAAAATGAGTGTCTTGGAGGCAGCATGTAGCTGGATCTCTTTTTTTAATCATTCAGACACCCTGTGTCTTTTGATTGGAGCATTTAGTCCATTTACATTCAAAGTAATTATTGATGGTTAGTATTTATTGCCATTTTATTATTTGTTTTGTCATTGTTTCTGGAGGTTATCTCTGTTCCTTTCTTGTGTTTGTCACTTTTGATCTCTTCTTTCCAAAGAAAAACAGAGGTGAAAATGTTACAAACAGAAAGGGAGGCAAACCATAAGAGACTCCTAAATACAGAGAACAAACTGAGGGTTGATTCGGGGAGAAGTCAGGGAGGGCAGGGAAAATGGATGATAGGCATTGAGGAGAGCACTTGTAGGGATGATCACTGCGTGTTATGTGTAAGTGAATGACAACTTTGCTGGATACAGTACTCTTGGCTCCAGATTTTTCCCATTCAGCACTTTGAATATATTATACCCCTTACCATGTTTCTGTTGAAAAATCTCCAGCTAGCCTTATGAGTTTCCCCTTGTGAGTTGAAGACTTCTTTTGTCTTGTTGCTTTTAAGATCCTTTCTTTTTCACTATGTTTTGCAAATTTAATTACAATATGTCTCAGTATAAGACTGCTTTTGTTGACTTTGATGGGAATTCTCTGTGCCTCTTGGATCTGATTGTCTGTTTTTCCCCAGATTAGATAAGTTTTCACTTATAATTTCCTCAAATAAATCTTTTGCCCAATTTTCTCTTTCTTCTTTTGGTACTCCTATACTATGAACGTTATTATATATGATGGAGTCACTGAAATCCCTGTCTATTCTCGTGTTGCAAAATTCTTCTCTCTTTTGTTAAGATTTATTTATTTCCATTATTTTGTCTGCTCGATCACTAATCCATTCCCCTGCTTCTTTGTTACTCATTGCATTAATCCTGTTTCCATCTCATTTATTGCACTTTTCTTTTCTGGTTGGTTCTTTTTTAACTCTTTCATCTCTGTGGTAAGGGTCTCACTGTTGTCTTCTTTTCTCAAGCCCAGCAAATATCCTTAGGATTATTGCTTTAAATTCTCCATTAGGCATATTTCTTATGTCTGTTTAGCTTATATCTCTGGCCATGGCTGTAACTTGTTCTTTTGTTTGGGGTATATTTCTCCATCTTTGCATTTTGTCCAAGTTTCTGCCTTCCTCTCTGTGTTAGAAAATCCAGTTATTCGAATACACAACCTAACCTTATATGTAAAAGAGCTGGAAAAAGAATAGCAAAGAAAGCCCCAAACCAGCAGAAGGGAAATAATAAAGATTAGAGCAGAAATCAGTGATATTGAAATTAAAAAAAACAACAACAATAGAGGAACAGATCAATGAAACCAGGATCTTGTTCTTGAAAAGAATTAATAGAATTGATAACCTCCTAGCCAGATTGATCAAAAAGAAAAAGGAAAGTACCCAAATAAATAAAATCACAAACGAAGGAGGAGAAATCACAAGCAATGCCACAGAAATACAAACAATAAAAAGAGAATATTATAAGCAATGATATACCAACAAATTTGGCAATCTGGAAGAAATGGACAAATTCCTGGAAACATATAAACTACCAAAACTGAAATAGGAAAAAAATAGAAAATTTGAACAAACTCACAATCAGTAGATAAATTGAATCAGTAATTAAAAATCTCCCAATAAACAAGAGTCCAGGGCTGTATGGCATTCCAGGAGAATTCTACCAAACATTTAAAGAAGAGTTAATACCTATTATTTTGAAGCTGTTCCAAAAAATAGAAGTGGAATGAAAACCTCCAAACTTTCTATGACGCCAGCATTTCCTTGATTCCATAACTGGACAAAAACCCTACTAAAAAGGAGAACTACAGACCAATTTCTCAGATTAACATGGATGCAAAAATTCTCAACAAGATACTAGCCAACTGAATCTAAAAATACATTAAAAGGATTATTCACCATGATCATGTGGGATTTATTTCTGGGATGCAGGGCTGGTTCAGTATCCATAAATCAATCAATGTGATACATCATATTAATAAAAGAAATGGTTAGATCTAAATGATCCTCTTAATAGATGCAAAGAAAACATTTGATAAAATACAGCATCCTTCCTTGATAAAGACCTTCAAAAAAGTAGAGATAGAAGGATTATATCTCCATATCATAAAAGGCACGTATAAAAAACCCACTGCTAATATCATCCTTAATGAGAAAAACCAAGATCTTTCACCCTAAGGTCAGGAACACAGCAAGGATGTCCATTCTCACCATGTTGTTCAACATAGTGTTGGAAGTCCTAGAGTCAGTAATCAGACAATACAAAGAAATAAAAAGCATCCAAATCGACCAGGAGGAAGTCAAACTTTGCAGATGACATGGTACTCTATGTGGAAAACCCAAAAGATTACACACACACACACACACACACACACACACACACACACACAAACTGCTAGAACTAATCCATGAATTCAGCAAAGTTGCAGGATGTACAGAAATTGGTTGTATTTCTATACACTAATAATGGAACAGTGGAAAGAGAAATCAAGGAATTGATCCCATTTACAACTGCACCAAAAACATAAAATACCTAGGAATAAACCAAACCAAAGAGGTGAAAAATCTCTACACTGAAAACTATAGAGCACTATGATAGAAATTGAAGAAGATACACACACAAAAAGGAAAAATATTTCATGCTCACAGTCAGAGGAAGAAATATTGCTAAAATGCCAATACTACCCAAGACAATCTACACATTCAATGCAATCCCTATCAAAATTACACCAGCATTCTTCACAGAGCTAGAATAAACAATCCTAAACTTTGTATGGAACCAGAAAAGGCCCAGAATAGCCAAAGCAATCTTGAAAAAGAAAGCCAAAGTTGGTGGCATCACAATTCCGGACTTCAAGCTATATTACAAGGATGGAATCATCAAAACATTGTGGAATTGGCCTAGACACATAGATCCATGGAACAGAATAGAGAACCCAGAAATGGACCCACAAATGTATGGCCAACTGATCTTTGACAAAGAGGAAAGGATATCCAAAGGAAAAAAGAGTATCTTCAGCAAATAGTGCTGGAAAAACTGGACAGCAACACATAGAATAATGAACCTGGACCACTCTCTTACACCATACACAAAAACAAACTCCACATGGATGAAAGATCTAAATATAAGACAGGAAGCCATCAAAATCCTAGATGAGAAAATAGGCAACAACCTCTTTAATTGCCACAGCAACTTTTTACTTGACATGTCTACAGAGGCAAGGGAAATGAAAGCAAAAATGAACTATCGAGACCTCGTCAAGATAAAAACTTCTGTACAGCAAAGGAAGCAATCAGCAAAACTAAAAGGCAACCAATAGAATGGGGGAAGAATTTGCAAATGACATATCAAATAAAAAGTTAGTATCCAAAATCTATTAAGGACTTATCAAGGTCAACACCCAAAAAACAAATAATCTAGTGAAGAAATGGGCAAAAGACATGAGCAGACACTTTTACCAAGACATCCAGATGGTTAACAGCCACATGAAGAAATGCTCAATATCACTCATCATCAGGGAAATACAAATCAAAACCACAATGAGATACCACCTCCCACCTGTAAGAATGGCTAAAGTTAACAACTCAGGAAACATGTCGGTGAGGGTGCAGTGAAAGAGGAACAATTTTGCACTACTGGTGGGAATGCAAACTGGTGCAGCCACTCTGGAAAACAGTATGGAGGTTTCTCAAAAACTTAAAGCTAGAACTACCCTACAACCCAACAATTGCACTGCCAGGTATTTATCCAAAGGATACAGCAGTGCTGTTTCAAAGGGGCACATGTACCCCATTGTTTATAGCAGCACTATCGACAATAGCCAAAGTATGGAAAAAGCCCAAATGTCCATAAACTGATGAATGGATAAAGAAGATGTGGCATACACACACACACACACACACACACACACACACACACACACACTGAAATATTACTCAGTGATAAAAAAAATGAAATCTTGCCATTTGCCAACACGTGGATGGAACCACAGTGTATTATGTTAAGCAAAATAAGTGAGTCAGAGAAAGACAAATATATACCTTCACTCATATGTGGAATTTAAGATTCATAATAGATGAACATAATGGAATGGAAGCAAAAATAATACAAAAAAGGAGGGAGATAAACCATAAAAGACTCTTAAATACAGAGAACAAACCATAAAAGACCTTAAATACAGAGAACAAACTGAGGGTTCCTCGAGAGGTGTTGGGTTGGGGGATGGGCTAAATTAGGCAAGGGGCATTAAGAAGGACACTTGTTGGGACGAGCACTGGGTGTTATAAGTAAGTGATGAATCATTAAATTCTATTCCTGAAATGATTATTAAACTGTATGTTAACTAACTTGGACTTAAATTTTAAAAGAAAGCGGGGTGGGGGGGAAGAAAATCCAGGTATGTCTCCTGCCCCTGAGAGTAATAGCCTTATGAAGAAGTGGCCACGTAGTGCATGGGACCTGGTGCTCCAGAGAATGTCTTTAGTGTGTGCTGCATGTCCTCTCGTATTGTGTTATTGTCTGCTGTGGGCAGTGTATGGACCCTGTCCTGAATGTGGTGAGTTTTAAGTTGATGTGCCCAAGTCCGCTTGTGAAATGAGATTTGACACCATCTCTACCAAAACTGGGGCCCTGTAGAACTCTCTGTTCAGGTGACATGATAGGGGAGGGGTTTGTGCTGTTATTCTGGGGGAAGTGCCTGTAGCCGAGACTGAGGCAAGCCTGAGAACAGTCCCACCGGAGAGCAGTGAGGGGGCGTCTGGGACGTGCAAGTCAGGCACCCAGTGCTGAGGGGTGGGGGTGGAGGATGGGGCCAGACAGATCCTCTGTTCCTGGAGAGGTAGCTCAGGAATACATTCTGAGAAGAGTGAATAATCTCATGCCTGTGTGCCTCCAGGCATTCTTCAGATAGCAGTTTCCAGTCTGTCTGTCCCCAGGTTGTTTGCCAGCCTTCTCTCCAGGAGCAGCACAGTGCCTCCTAGTTCTAGCCCAACCAAGCCCACTGTCCTTTATAACCCCAGGCTTTAAACTCTGCTTGTTGCAAAAACTCAAAATTCAGCCTCTGGGAAAACATTCTCCTTGTGTGTTCCCCTGTGTGTTCCTCCCTCCCACTCTCTCGCCCTTCTCAACTACCACACCCCTGCCCCCGATCTATTTCTCCCCTCGGTGATTTATTCTGGAGAGTGTTCCATGTGCACTTGAGGAGAATGTGTGTTCTGCTGCTTTAGGGTGAAATGTTCTATATTTATATCTACTAAGTCTTTCTGGCCCCCCATGCCATTCAAAGCCATTGTTTCTTTGCTCTATCCTCTCACTTTCTTTTAAAACATTATTTTATGTGTACTTATTTTTGAGAGAAAGAGAGAGACAGAATGTGAGCAGGGGAGGGGCAGAGAGAGAGGTAGACACAGAATCTGAAATAGGCATCAGTCTCTGAGCTGTCAGCACAGCCTGACAAGGGGTCAAACTCACCAACCGCAAGACGAACCTGAGCTGAAGTCAGACACTTAACTGACTGAGACCCCAGGTGCCTTATATCCTCTCACTTTCACTCACATTATTTTAATGTGAAATTAATCTCTTATAGGCAACATATAGATGGGTCTTATTTTTTTTATTCATTTCATCATCATATGTCTTTTAATTTCAGCGTTTAGTCCATTCACATTCGAAGTAATTATTGACAAGTGTGTATTTATTATCATTTTGTTACTTGTTTTGTGGTTGTTCTTGTAGTTCTTCTCTGTTCCTTTCTTCCCTTGCTGTCTTCTCTTATGATAGGTTGTCTTTCTTTAGTGATATACTTGGATTTATTTCTCTTTTTTTATATTTATTAATGCTTTTTATTTGTAGTTATCACTAGGTTTGTATATAATCTAATATGTATACATATGTAGCAGTCTATATTAAGTTGGTTATTGCTTAGCTCTGTGCCTGTTCTTTACTCCTCCCTCCCCTCCACATTTTGGGTATAGGTGTCAGCTTCCACAACCTGTTATTTTGTGAGTCTTTTTACTGATTTTTACAGATACACTTATTTTACTACTTTTTTGCTTCTCACGTTTTCATACTCTTACTTATGGACTTTCTTTTCCACTTAAAGAGTCTCCTAAAGGAGACTTACTCTTTCTTTTGCTGCTTTTAAAATTCTCTTTATTGGTACTTTTTGCTGCTTTAATTATTATGTGTCTTTGTGTAGACCTCCTTGGGTTGATTTTGTAGGGGGGCGGGTATCTCTGTGCCTCCTGAGCCTGCATTTCTGTTCTTTCTCCAGATTTGGGAACTTTTTTGGCTATTATAACTCATATTAAATTTCTTCCCCCATTTCTCTCTCCTTCTGGTATCCCTATACTGTGAATGTTATTACACTTGATTGTGTCACGGAGTTCCCTAAGTCTGTTTTCATTTTGCATTTTTTTCTCTCACCTGCTCTGTTTAATTACTTTCTATTACTCTGCCCTCCAGGTCACTGGTATGTTCTGCTTTCTTTAGTCTGCTATTTACTCCATCTAATATATTTTTAGTTTCATTTATTGTATTCTTTTCTGATTAGTTCTTGTTCATCTCCCTTTTAAGGTTCTCGCTGATGTGTTCCACTATTTTCTCAAGTCCAGTGAGTATATTTATGATCATTACTTTAAAGTCTCAGGCGTGTTACTTATCTCCATTTCCCTTAGTCTCTTGCTGTAATTTTGTGCCGTCCTTTCTCCGAAGACGTATTCCTCTGCATCCTCATTTTTGTGAACTCCGTGTCAGTTCCTGTATGTTAGGAAATTCAGCTATGTCTGCTGCTCTTGAAAGTGGTGCCCGTATGAAGAAGAGGTTCTGTAGTGCACTGCCTCCCAGTGTCCTCTGTTCAGTGGAGTCTGGCACTTCATGGGTGTCTCCTATGTCGGTCTCGTGCCCCCTACTATTATGGCTTAGCTGGTTTTTCCTTCAGTACAGTTGTCATCAGTTCTCTTTGGCTGTTGTGGGCTGTGTTTGGTCCCTGTAATGAAAGTGAGCTAATCTGGGGCTGCCTTGAGCTTGAGTTAAGTCAGATGGGCATTTGTCAGAAATGCAGTAGCACCAGACTGCTGTGTGCTTTCCCTGTGTTGTAACCTGAGAAGTTTTCATTGGTGGGTATGGAATGCAGTCAGACCAACAGTCTACCCTGTGTCCTTTGCTGTGGTCAAAGTCTTCTAGTGTGTGTGGTTATCTTTTCCTCTCCCCAGGGCAGGAATCACTTTGGAGTGGTGCCAGCCCTATTCAGGCTGTTTATACTAAATTGCCAGGTGTACTATGACTTTGGAATGGTTCCAGCCAAGAGTGTATTGGAGTAGGTGGATAGTAACATGTGGAGGGATGTGGGATGCAGTGTCAGCAGGGCTTGTGATCCAGTCCTCTGTGAGAGGGGACCCCAGTGCAGCGACTATAGCAGGACTGGCTTTAGTGGGAAGACCCGCCAAAGCGTGGGAGGTGTATCTAGCAGGACACTTGGTGGTATCAATGTTGGTAACAAGTGTCAACACCACACTGGTTTCTACAGGTAGTTGTGTGTTTATGTTGCGGGGTAGGGGTGGGAAATGGCACTTGCCAGCTCCTTTGTTCCTGGAAGAGCCTCCCAGTGATCTTTGTCCCTTTAGAATATGCTGAGTTTAGTAAACTGCTCTCCCCCCCTGTGCCCCAGTCATTTTTCAAACTGCTGCTTCTTTGCTGTACTCCAAGGGTGCTTCTTGTGCTGTCTCTTTAGGGGCAGGAATTCCATTTTCTCTTGTTCTCCTAGTTCTCCTACAGCTGAGACCACTAATTTTTTAAAATTACAGGTGTTAAGTCCCACTGGTTGTAAAAAGTCATGAAATTTGACCATTCTGGTTTCAAAGCCAAATGTTATGGAGATTCGTCTTCCCCCTATGGCTTCCCTGGTGTGACAGTCTGTTTCTCTTCCCTAACTGCACCTGTGGGTGCCTCTTTCCTGTAGATGAAGTCCCACTGGTCGATTTAACCCCCCCCCACCCCGATCTCTGCCCTTCCTACACTCAGTGTTGCCTCTTCTTTACATTTAGCTGTGGAGTTTGTTCTGCCAGTCTTCAGGTGGTTTTCTGGGTTATTTACACTGTGTTATCTAGTTTTATCTGTGGGATGAGGTGAGCTAGGGTCCTCCTAATCCAGAATCTTTCCAGTTGAACTAGTCCTGTTCATTGTTGGAAGTGGGTCATTGAAGTCTCCAATTATTATTATTTGTATGTATTCCCCCTTTTTTTTCCTCTTTTTTCCCCCTTTATATATTTTCGTATTCTGCTATTGGGTATATGTAGGTTTATATTTTAAAATTATCTTCCTAATGAATTGAACCCATTATAATTATAAAATTTTCTTCTTAGTATTTTTTTATTTTGCATCTGTTTTTGTTGTTGGTTAATAAACCTGAGTGAAATAAAAAATCATTAACCAGCTGTTTTGGCTTCTGTAAATTGCTTTCTGAATGCATCTCCCTGTTCACTGTTCTGACTGAGTGGTAACTGCTAAAACATTGAGATAAGAGTGGATGTAGATCCCTGTTAAAGTTATCAGAAGGTGTAATTTCCACCTGCTTGCTAAGCACAACCTCACCCCTTTTACCAAGACCTGGCAAAGACAGAGTTAACTGATGAGAAATCATCCCCTTCTCGTGATATCTTATATGTCTAACTATGATTGGTCATTTTAAAGGGACAAAGCTTCTGCACTGCAAAGGAAACAATCAAGAAAACTAATAGGCAACTGACAGAATGGGAAAAGATAGTTGCAAAGGATATATCAGATAAAGGGCTAGTATCCAAAATCTACAAGGAACTCACCAAACTCCACACCCAAAAAAC
>NC_043707.1:50564106-50570709 GCF_006229205.1 Suricata suricatta
GTTTGCACTCATAGGTCTAGCAGGAGAACAGGAGAAACCTAATGGAGGACCAGGGGGAGGGGAAGAGGGAAAGAGAGTTGGGGAGAGAGAGGGACGCAAAACCTGAGAGACTATTGAATACTGAAAATGAACCAAGGGTCGAATGGGGAGTGGGAGGGGGAAAAGAGGTGGTGGTGATGGAGGAGGGCACTTGTGGGGAAGAGCACTGGGTGTTGTATGGAAATCAATTTGACAATAAACTATTAAAAAAAAAAACAAGGGGCTCCTGGGTGGCTTAGTCGGTTAAGCATCCGGTTTGGCTCAGGTCATGATCTCACAGTTCGTGGGTTCCAGTCCTGGGGCGGGCTCTGTGCTGGCGGCTAGCTCAGGGCCTGGAGCCTGTTTCAGATTCGGTGTCTCCCTCTCTCTTTGATCCTCCCCTGCTCATGCTGTCTCTCTCTGTCTCTCAAAAATAAATTAAAAAAACATTAAAAAATTAAAATAAAACAGAAACACCACACAATAAAAACCAAATTTACATATGCTATGGAAACAAAGGAAGAAAAAAAAAAAGGACAAAGAAACTTGAAGGGGTGGGTTCCTGCCAAAGATGGCATTTGTGTATTACAATGTAATTGGCTACTATGGAATGCTATGGATTGTAATTGTTAACTAAATAATGACGTATTCTGTCCAAATAATCTCGCTGCTGCCTTTGTTTGGGGCCATTCTCTGCTCCTTAACACCAGGGAGATCAGGTTTGGACTGGCCATAAAAAAGCATGCGGCTGTAAATAAAATCATGCCTTGCTTCTCTTTGGCATTGGTGGTCTTTTCGTAACTACCCTGCAACAGTTTTACCTTATATTTACATAGAAATTCCAGCTTTCCTGTGGTTGCCTGATATGTCTTTTCCATCCTTTCTACTTCCACTCTATTTGTGTCTTTGTATCTAAAATGTTTCTCTTTAAACAACATATAGTTGGCCCATGTTTATTTATCCAATTTTATTATATTCAGTGTTTAAGTTTTTATTTAAATTTTAGCTAGTTAACATACAGTCAATATTGGTTGCAGGAGTAGAATTCAGTGATGGGTCTCTTACATACAATACCCAGTGCTCATCACAACAGTTGCCCTCCTTAATACCTGTCACCCATCTAGCCTATCCTGCACCCTCCTCCCTCCATCTACCCGCAGTTTGTTCTCTATCATTAAGAGTCTCTTATGATTTGTTTCCCTCTCTCTCTTTTTTCTTTTTCCTTTCTTCCCAACCTTACCTTACGTTCATCTGCTTCTTTTAAAATTCTACATATGAGAGATATCATATGGTCTTTGTCTTTCTCTGACTGACTTATTTTGCTTAGCACAATATACTCTAACTCAATCCACATCATTGTAAATGGCAAGATTTCATTCTTTTTGATGACTGAGTAATGTGTGTGTGTGTGTGTGTGTGTGTGTGTGTGTGTGTGTGTGTGTGTGAGATCTCATGATCTCATAATCAATATGAGATACATTCATTCATCAGCCTAAGGACATATGGGCTCTCTCCTTAGTTTGGCTATTGTTGATATTGCTGGTATAAACATCAGTGTGCATTTACCCCTTTGAATCTATGTCTTTGTATCCTTTTGTTAAATACCTAATAGTGCAATTCCTGGGTTGTAGGCTAGTTCTATTTTCAACTTTCTGAGGAACCTCCATACTGTTTTCCAGAGTGGCTGCACCAGTTTGCATTGTCACCAACATCACAAGAAAGTTCCTCTTTCTCTGAATCCTTGTAAACACTTGTTGTTTCTTGTCTTGTTAAGTTTAGCCATTCTGATAGGTGTGAGGTGGTATCTCATTGTGGTTTTGATTTGTATTTCCCTGATGATGAGTGATGTTGAGTATCTTTTCATATGTCTATTAGTCATCTGGATGTCTTCTTTGGACAAGTGTCTGTTCATATCTTTTGCCCATTTTTTTCAACTGGATTATTTACTTTTTGGGTGTTACTGAGTTCATGAAGTTCTTTATAGATTTTGTATTCTAACCCTTTATCAGATATGTCATTTACTAATATATTCTGTCATTCTATAGGCTGCCTTTTAGTTTTGTTCATTGTTTCCTTTGCTGTGCAGAAGCTTTTTATCTTGATGCAATCCCAATTGTTCATATTTGCTTTTGTTTCCCTTGCCTCTAGTGACATGTCTAGTAAGAAATTGCTGTGGCCAAGATCAAATAGGTTGCTGCCTATGTTCTCCTCTAGCATTTTGAAGTTTCCTGTCACACATTAAAATTTTTTTAAATGTTTGTTTGTTTGTTTTTTGATAGAGAGAAAGAGCGTAAGCAAGGAAAGGGCAGAGAAAGAGGGAGAAGCAGAAGCCAAAGCAGGGTCCAGTCTCTGAACTGTCAGCACAGAGCTTGATATGGGGCTTGAACTCACGAACTGTGAGATCATGACCTGAGCTGAAGTTGGATGCTTAAAACTGAGCCACCCAGGTGTCTCTTCTGTCTTAGATTTTTCATCCATTTTGAATTTATTTTTGTGTGTACCATAAGAAACTGGTCCAGTTTCATTCTTCTGCATATCTCTGTCCAAGTTTCCCAACACCAATTTCTGAAGAGAGTTTTTTCCATTCTTCTTCTTGAAGATTGGTTGATCATATGATTGTGGGTATATTTCTATATTTTCTATTCTGTTCCATTGGTCTATGTGTCCATTTTTGTGCCAGTGCCACACAGTCTTAATGACTACAGCATTGTAATATAGCTTGAAATTCTGAATCGTGATAACTTCAGTTTTGTTTTCTTTTTCAGGGTTGCATTAGCTATTTGGGGTCATTTGTTTTTCCATACAAGTTTTAGGATTGTTTGTTCTAGCTCTATGAAAAATGCTAGTAGTATTTTGATAGGAATTGTTTTAAATGTGTAGATTCCTTTGGGTAGTATAGACACTTTAACAGTATTTGTTCTTCATGCCCATGAGCATGAAATGCTTTTCCATTTCTTTGTGTCCTCTTCAATTTCTTCATAAGCTTTCTATAGTTTTCATCATACAGGTCTTTTACATCTTTGGTTAAGTTTATCCCTAGATATTTTTTGGTTTTTCATGCGATTGTGAATGGGGTCAGTTTCTTGATTTCTCTTTCTGTTGCTTCATTTTTGGTGTGTAAGAATGCAACCGATTTTTGTACATTGATTTTTGTACCTTACGACTTCGGTGAATTCATGGATCAGTTCTAGAAGGCTTCTGGTAGAGTCAGTTGGGTTTTCCATGTAAAGTATCATGTCATTTGTGAAAAGTGAAAGTTTGACTTCATCTTTGCCAATTCTGATGCCTTTTATTTACTTTTGTTTTCTGATTGTTGGTGCTAGGACTCCCAGCACTACGTAAAACAACAATGGTGAGAGTGGAAACCCCTGTCATGTTCCTGATCTCAGGGGGAAAGCTCTCAGTTTTTCCCCATTGAGGATAACATTGGCTGTGTGCTTTTCATAGATTGCTTTAATAATGTTTAATAATGTTTAAGGACTTTTTTGAGGGTTTTTATTAAGAAGAGATGTTGTATTTTGTCAAATGCTTTTTCTGCATCTATCGACAGGATCATATGGTTTTTATCTTTTCTTTCATTAATGTGATGTATCACATTGATGGATTTGCAAATATTGAACCAGCCCTGTAACCCAGGAATGAATCCCACTTGATTATGATGGATAATTCTTTTTATGTGCTGCTGAATTCAATTTGCTAGTATCTTGTTGAGTATTTTTGCATCTGTATTCATTAAGGATTATGTCCTGTAGTTCTCTTTATTTGTTGGGTCACTGTCTGGTTTAGGAATCAAAGTGATAATTTGCTTCGTAGAATGAGTCTAGAAGTCTTCCTTCCGTTTCTAGTTTTTGAAATAATTTCGGAAGGATGGGTCTTAACTCTGCTTTAAATGTCTGGTAGAATTCCCCTGGGAATCTATATGGCCCTGGGTTTTATTCGTTGGGAGATTTTTGATAACTGATTTGATTTCTTCACAGGTTATGGGTCTGTTCAGATTTTTAATCTCTTCTCATTTGAATTTTGGTAGTGCATGTGTGCTTAAGAATTTTTCCATTTCTTTTAGATTGTCCAGTTTGTTGGCATGTAATTTTTCATAGTAATCTCTGAAGATTGCTTGTATTTCTGAGGGATCTGTTGTAATAGATCCATTTTCCATCATGATTTTGTCTATTTGGGTGTTTTCTCTTTTCTTTCTGAGGAGCCTTGCTAGAGGTTTTTCAATTTTGTTTATTTTTTCAAAAACCCAACTCTTGGTTTCATTGATTTTTTCAACTGCTTTTTTGGGATTCTATATTGTTTATTTCTGCCCTGATCTTTATTATTTTCTTCTTCTGCTGGGTTTTGGGTGCTCTTGCTGCTCCCTTTCTAGTTTCCTTATGTTAGATTTTGAGTTTGCGCTTTTTCCAGTTTGTTGAAATAGGCTTGGATTGCAATAAACTTTCCTCTTAGGACTACCTTTGCTGTGTCCCAGAGCATTTGGATTGTTGTATTTTCGTTTTTATTTGTTTCCATAGATTTTTGGAAGTTTTTCAGACTTTTTCCTGTGGTTGATTTCAAGTTTCATAGCATCGTGATCTGAAAATGTGCATGGTAAGATCTCAATTCATTTATATTTATGGAGGGCTGTTTTATGCCCCAGTATGATCAATCTTGGAGAATGTGCCATGCACACTCGAGAAGAGAGTGAATTCCCTAGCTGCAGGATGTAGAGTTCTAAATATATCTATTAATTCCATCTGTTCTAGTGTGCCGGTCAGGTCAATTATTTCTTTAGTGATTTTCTGTCTGGATGACCTATCCATTGTTGCAAGTGGAGTATTAAAGTCCTCTGCAATTAGCACATTCTTATGGATAGATTGTTTCTGTTTGCAATTAGTTGTTTTATGTATTTGGGTGCTCCCAAATTTTGCACATAGATGTTTATAATTGTTAGTTCTTCCTGATATAGAGACCCTCTAATTATTATATAATGTCCTTCTTCATCTTTTGTTAAAGCCTTTACTTTAAAGTCCAGTTTATCCAATATAAGTATGGTTACTCTCCAGCTTTCTTTTGGCGTCCAGTTGCATGGTAGATATTTTTCCATCCCATTATTCTCATTCTGAAGGTGTCTTCAGGTCTAAGATGAGTCTCTTGTAGACAGCTAATAGATGGATTTTGGTTTTTGATCCATTCTGCCACCCTGCGTCGTTTGATTAGAGCGTTCAGTCCATTTACATTCAGTGTTATTATTGAAAAATGTGTTTTAGAATCATTGTGTTCCCTGTAGAATTCATGTTTGCATTGATGTCACTGGTGTCTTAATATTCCTTGCTACATTTCCTTCATAGAGTCCCTCTTAGGATTGCTTGTGGGCTGGTTTGATGGTGATGAATTCTCTCAATTTTTATTTGGGAACACCTTTATCTCTCCTTCTATTTTCAATGACGGGCTCACTGTATAAAGGATTCTTGGTTGCTTATTTTTCCTGTTCATCACATTGAAGATTTCTTGCCATTGCTTTCTGGCCTGCCAATTTCAGTAGGTCAGTCTGTAACCTCTCTGATAGTTTTTCCTTTGTATGTTAGAGTGCTTTTATCCCTATTTCCTTTCAGAATTCCTTCTTTGTCCTTATATTTTGCCATTTTCACTATGATATGTCATACCAAAGGTCAGTACAGGTTATGTCTTAGGGGAGTTTGGTATGCCTATTAAATTTCAATGTGTTTCTCTTTCCCCAGATTGGAGAAATTGTCATTTATAATTTGGTTCAATACCCCTTCAGGATCTTTTTCTCTTTCTTACTCTTCAGGAACTCCTATGATACATATATTGTTCCGTTTGATTGTATCACTCTGGTCTCGAATCCTCCTTTTGTGCTTCTGTATTATTTCTCTCTTTTTCTCCATTCCCTTTTTTGCTATAACTATGTCTTCTAATTCACCTATTCTCCTCTCTGCTTCTTCAATCCTTGCATTGGCAGCTGCCATTTTATTATTCACCTCATTTATAGCCTTTTTAAACTTGTCACAACTATTTTGAAGGTTCCTCGTCTTTGTATCAATATCTTCTCTGACAGCTTCTATGCTTTTTTCAAGTCCAGCGATTAATTTTATGGTAATTGTTCTAAATTCTTGTTCAGTTATGTTGCTTGTGTCTGTTGCGAGCACTTCTGTGGCTGTGATTTCTTCCTAGAATTTCTTTAGAGGAGAGTTCTTTCGTTTCATCATTTTGGCTAGCTTTCTGTCTCATCAAAATGGCTGAAGGACCTGAATGTGAGACAGGAAACCATCAAAACCCTCAAGGAGAAAGTAGGAAAAAACCTCCTAGACCTCAACCGCAGCAATTCCCTACTCGACACATCCCCAAAGACATGGGAAATGAAAGCAAAACTGAACTCTTGGGATCTCATCAAGATAAAAAGCTTCTGCACCACAAAGGAAACAATCAAGAAAACTAATAGGCAACCGACAGAATGGGAAAAGATAGTTGCAAAGGACATATCAGATAAAGGGCTAGTATCCAAAATCCACAAGGAACTCACCAAACTCCACACCCAAAAAACAAATAACCCAAATGGGCAGAAAACATAAACAAACACTTCTC
>NC_043707.1:50570809-50577876 GCF_006229205.1 Suricata suricatta
GGCAGAGAAGGACAGATACCATATGTTTGCACTCATAGGTCTAGCAGGAGAACAGGAGAAACCTAATGGAGGACCAGGGGGAGGGGAAGAGGGAAAGAGAGTTGGGGAGAGAGAGAGACGCAAAACTTGAGAGACTATTGAATGTTGAAAACGAACTGAGGGTTGAAGGGGAAGGGGGAGGGGGGAAAAGAGGTGGTGGTGATGGAGGAGGGCACTTGTGGGGAAGAGCACTGGGTGTTGTATGGAAACCAATTTCACAATAAACTATTTTTTTAAAAATTTTAAAATTTTTTAAAAAAAAGATCAACCCTTAACATCCAGATTATTTTTCCCTTATCTCATTCTTATCTCTCTCCTCCACAGGTTTTAGGTTCTCAGACTGTCCTTTATCTTTGGCTGTCTCTGTGCCCCCTGACTCCCCCCCCCTTTTCCTGTCCTCTCTTTTCTTTCCCGCTCCTTTTTTTCCCTTTCCCATTTGGTTTGCTTATTTACGGATCTGTCAGTGCATTTGCATGCTTGTGTTCCCTGTGTGTTTGTCTGTCTCTTTTCCTTTTCAGGGCTGCCTCAAGAAACAAGCCAAAGCACACATAGTGGAAAGTCTCAAATATCACTGAGTAAGGGAATATATTAATTATAGGCACAACAAGAGAAACTGAGAGACACCATTAAAAGAACATCTCCAGAATGGACAGGTCCTGGACAGTCAAAGAGCCTCCTTTAATAGAGTGATACTAACAGGAGCACAGTGCAGAATGAACTTTTATTTTTTTATTTTTTATTGTTTTAAAATACCTTATTGTCAAATTGGTTTCCATACAACACCCAGTGCTCTTCCCCACAAGTGCCCTCCTCCACCACCACCACCAATTTTACCCCTCCCTCTTGCCCCCCAACCCTCAGTCTGTTCTCAGTATCCAACAGTCTCTCAAGTTTTGCATCCCTCTCTCTCCCCAACTCTTTTTCCCTCCTTCCCTTCCCCTGGTCCTCCATTAGGTTTCTCCTGTTCTCCTGTTAGACCTATGAGTCTAAGGACATATGGTATCTGTCCTTCTCTGCCTGACTTATTTCGCTTAGCATGACACCCTCAAGGTCCATCCACTTTCCTACAAATGGCCAGATTTCATTCTTTCTCATTGCCATGTAATACTCCATTGTGTATATACACCACATCTTCTTGATCCACTCATCAGGTGATGGACATTTAGGCTCTTTCCATGTTTTGGCTATTGTTGACAGTGCTGCTATGAACATTGGGGTACATGTGCTCCTATGCATCAGCACTTCTGTATCCCTTGGGTAAATCCCTAGCAGTGTTACTGCTGGGTCATAGGGGAGTTCTACCGATAGTTTTTTGAGGAACCTCCACACTGTTTTCCAGAGTGGCTGCACCAGTTTACATTCCCACCAACAATGTAGGAGAGACAGGCACGCTCCTACTCTGTTGCTGGCAATGTAAGGATTGATCTAATCACAGCCGTGCTTAAATGTTGGTCTTTCTCAGACTCCAGGGGGGAAAGGGAGAAAAAGGAGGAAATAGGAAAAGAGAAAATAGAAAGAAAGGGAAAAATTATAAAAATTAAAAATTAAAAAGAGTTAGGAAAGAAAAAAAGAAACGTAAAAAATAACATTAAGAGAAGAATTCAGCTCTCCAACATTGATGAGCTTGGTTCATGGTAGGTAGGTCAGATCTCAGGGGCTGGCCTCTGAGGTCCCGCCTTAGTGGATGCAGGAAGAAGAATGGCAGCGCTGCAAGTCCCTCTCAGACCATGCATTGCCAGCCACTCTCTTGAGTCCAACCTCCCTGTGCCACTAGCAGGTCAAATTGTTTCAGTTTTCTAAGTTCTGCCAGGCTTCCAAATCCTAGTCCACGCCCTTTAATGCTTCCGCCACCATTAAAATAAGCTCCGGGAGCCTGGTGGCATTCTGGCTGGGACTGAGGTCGGTGGGCTGCCAGGCCCACCAGAGAACAAGACTGCTGAGAGGTCTGATTCCTCTCCCTGACCCAGCTGCTACAAATGGAAAGTTTGTCTCTCCACCGTGCCATGGGCTGAGGTCTCCTTTCAGTCTCTCCTCTTCCCCTCAGCTCTGCACCACCCTGCAGGCCAGTTTGCGCAGCGTCTTGCATGGCTGGCTCAAGTGCAGCTCTCCAACTCTGTGCCACCCTGCATGGCCGCCCTGCGCACATGTGTGGCCTTGCATGGTGCTGTGCAGCCTTGGACAAGTGCTCTCTACAGGCCTGGGGCTAAGTCTCTGGGCACTCTCTTTCCCAGCTCCGCTTTGAGCTGGTGCTCCCTCCCTCAGAGACTTCCTTCTCAGTTCTCACTCAGGCATCCATGAGGCTGTTATCAATAAGGGGTCAGTGCACGCACCTCCGCTCCTGGAGATCAGAAAGTTGGTGGCTTTTAATTCTTCTCAGTTTGATGGTTGTGGGCGTGTGGAGATAACAGTGTTTCCTTCTCCACCATCTTGCCCAGCCTCTCTTAGTCAGTATAGATTTTAAACCAAAGACTGTAACATGAAGAATGGCACTATATCATAATAAAGGGGATATCCAACAAGATCTAATAATCATAAACATTTATGCCCAAGCTTGGAACAATGAAATGCATGAAGCAATAACAAACATAAAATAACACATTGATAATAATACAATAATACTAGAGGACTTAAACATCACACTTCAAAATTAACAAGGAGAAAATGGCTTTGAATGACACACTGGACCAGATAGAATTAACAGATACATTCAGAACATTTTCTCCTAAAGCAACAGAATACACAGTCTTTTCAAAAGCACATGGAACACTCTCCAGAATAGATCACATACTAGGAAACAAATAAGGTCTGAACAAATACAAAAAGATTTATATTATACCATGCATATTTTCTGACTACAGCACTGTGAAATGAAGTAAACCACAAGAAAAAATTGGAAAGACCACAAATACATGAAAGTTAAAGAACATCCAACTAAAGAATGAATGGGTCAACCAGGAAATCAGAGAATTTTTTAAATACACAGAAACAATGAAAGGAAAACACGACTTCCCAAACATTTGGAATGCAACAAAAGCAGTCTTACGGGAGAAGTATATAGCAACATAAGCCTATCTCAAGAAACAAGAATGTCTCAAATAAGCACCTAAACTTACACCTAAAAAAGCTGTAAAAAGAACAACAAATGAAGCCTAAAGCAGCAGAGGAAGGGAAAAAATAACGATTAGAGCAAAATAAATGATATAGAAACAAAATATAGTAGAAGAGATCAAAGAATCCAGGAGCTGGATTAATAAAATTAATAAAATTGATAACTCCCTAGCCAGATTTAACAAAAAGAAAAGAGGAAGTACTCAAATAAAATCACAAATGAGATAGGAGAAATAACAAACTCACAGAAATACAATTTGAATATTATGAAAAATTAAATGCCAAAAAACTAGACAATCTGGATGAATTGGAACAGTTCCTAGAAGCACAAAAAATATCAAAATTGAAACAGAAAGAAATAGGAAATTTGAACAGACTCATAACCAGGAAAGAAATTGAATCAGTAATAAATAATCTCTGAATGAACAAAAGTCCAGGGCCAGATGACTTCCCAGGGAAATTTTACCAGACATTTAAAGAAGAGTTTATACTTTTTCTCCTGAAATTGAAAAAATAGAAATGAAAGAAAAATTGCTAAGCTCATTTATAAGGTCAACATTACCTTGATTTCAAAACCAAAGACCCCACTTAAAAGCAGAATCACAGGCCAATATCCTGTTATTCATTTCTATGTCTTGTTTGGAAAAAAGTCTATTCACATTGCCTGCCCATTTTAAAATCAGAATGTTGGTTTCAGCTATTGAGTTGTATGAGTTCATTGTGTATTATGGATATTAACCCCTTAACAGATATATATAACTTGCAGTTATTTTCTTAAATTGCGTGGATTGCCTCCCACTTTTATGATTGTTTCTTTTGTGGTAGAAGCATTTTAGCTAGATATAGTCTCAGTTATTAAATTTTGCTTTTATTGCTTGTACTTTTGATGTCATGCCCAAAAACTCATTGCCAAGCCTATTTTCAAGGAGCTTTCTCCTATATTCTAGAAGTTTTGTAGCTTCAAGTCTTATGTTTAAGTTTATAATCTACTTTGAGTTAATTTTTGTAAGTGCTTAAAAATATTGGTCCAATTTTATTCTTCTGCATGTGGTTATCCAGTTTTCCAAAACCATTTATTGAAGACACTATCTTTTCCCAGTTGCATATTCTTAGCTCCCTTATCAAACACTAGTTGATTGTATATGTGCATATATGAGAGGGTTTATTTCTGTGCTATTTTGTTTCATTTGTCTAATGTACTATTTTTTGTCAATACTATACTGTTTGATTACTATAGCTTTTACCATAGTTTCAAATGATGATGTGTACTGACTAGTTTTCCTCTTCTTTCTTGGGATTGTTTGGACTCTTTAGCATCTTCTGTGATTCCCCTACAAAGTTAAGGATTGTTTTTTCTATTTCTGTGAAAAATACCATTAGAATTTTGGTAGGAATTGCATTCAATCTAGATAGCTGTAGTTAGTATGGATATTTAAACAATATTGACTCTTTTTGTCCATAAACATAGAATATCTTTACATTTATTTGTGTTGTCTTCAATTTCTTTTATCAATATCTTGTAGTTTTCTGTGTATAGATGTTTTACCTCCTTGGTTAAATTTATTCCTAAAAAATTTATTGTTGTTGGTGCTGTTGTAAATGATATTGCTTTCTTAATTTATTTTACAGATATTTTGTACTTACTGTATAGAAATTCAAATGATTTCTCTAGGTTAATTTTGTACCCTGAAACATTATTGAATTTTTTTATTTGTTCTAAAAGTTTTTTGAGAGTCTTTAGGATTTTCTACATATAAGATCATACCATCTGCAAACAAAGACAGTTATACTTCTTCATGGTTTGTATGCCTTTTATTTATCCTCCTCCTCCTCCTCATTCTCCTCCCCTTCATTCTTCTCCTTTTCTTCCTTATTACTGCTCTGGCTAGAACTTAAAGTGCTATGTTAAATAGAGGTGATGAGAGTAATTGTCGTTGTCTTGTTACTGATCTTAGAGGAAAAGCTTTCAACCTTATACTGTTGAGTATAATGTTAGCTGTGGGTTTGTCATATATACTTGTTCTTATTAGGTATTTTCCTTCTATACCTAATTTGTTTAGTATTTTTATCATCAATTGATGTTGTATTTTATCACATGCTTTTTTTCTGTATCTACAAAGGTAATCATATGATTTTTATCTTTTATTCTGTTTATATTATATATCACATTAATTGATTTGCATATGCTGAGCCACCCTTGAAACCCAGTAATAAATCCCACTTGATCATGGTGTGGGACTCTTTTGATGTGCTGTTGAAATCAGTGTACTAATATTGATAATTTTTGCATTGATAATATTACATTGATATTCATTAGGGATATTGATCTGTAGGATTTTTATATTATTGTAGTGTCTTTATCTGCCTTTGGTTTCAGAGTACTACTGGCCTTGTAAAATAAATGTGGGAGTGTCTTCTCTTTGTCAAGTTTTGAAAAAGTTTGAGAAGGATCAGTGTTAATTCTTCTTTTAATAGTTGGTAGACTTCACAAGGGAAACCATTGGTCTTGGGTTTTACCTTGTTGGGCTGCTTTTGATTATTTTTTTCCATTCCTTCAGTATGAGCCTATTGTGTCCTTAAAGTTAAGTGAGTCTCTTGTTTTCAGCATACGGTTGGGTCTTGTTTTTAAATCCATTGAACCACTCTGATTGGAGAATTTAACCCATTTACACTTATAGTAATTATTGATAGTGCAGATATTTATAATACTAACTTACTGTTTTTTGACTCTCTGTAGTTCTTTTGTTCCTATCATACTGTCACCTTTTCTTTCTATTTGCCCTGATGATTTTTCATAATAGTATCTTTTTTATTTTTAAGTTTATTTATCTGGAGAAAGAGAGAAGGGGAGGGGCAAAGAGGGAGAGAATCTTCACTGTCAGCAAAGCCCAACATGAAGCTTGATCCCACAACCATGAAATCATGACCTGAGCCACAATCAAGAGTCAGGCGCTTACCCAGATGAGCCACCACACACCCCCATAGTGGTATACATTGATTCCCTTCTCTTTATCTTGTGTGTATCTATAAAAGATTTTTTTCCTTTGTGGTTGCTGAGGCTTACATAAACATAGTTATAACAGTTCAAGTTGGTAACAGGTTAACTTCAATTACATACAAAAACTCTACCCTTCTCTCCTTTTCCCAACGTTTTTGTTTTTGATATCCCAGTTTACATCTTCTTATATTGTGTATCCATTAAAAATGTAGCTATGGCTATTTTAATACTTTTGTACTTTAGCCTTTATACTAGAGTTAAGTGATTAAGATGTCACCAGATTATAGCATTGGAATATCCCAATTTTGACTATATACTTACCTTATCAGTGTATTTTACAGTTTTATGTTTTTATGTTACTGATAGCTTTCTTTCATTTCAGGCTAAAGGACTTTCAACATTTCCTGTAATGCAGATCTAGTGGTGATGAATTCCTTTAACTTTTGTTTTCTGAATAGTCTTCATTTTATTTTATTTTATTTCTGAATTATATCTTTGCTAAATAAAGTATTCTTGATTGGCAGTTTTTTAAAATTAATTACTTAGCAGTTTGTATATATCCTCTCATTCTCTTCTGACCTGTATGATTTCTGCTGAGAATTCCACTAGTAGCTTTGTGGGAGTTCTCTCATAAGTGCCAATCTTCTTTTCTCTTTCTACCTTCAATATTCTCTTTGTCTTTGATTTTTTTAAGTTAGTTTTTTGGGGTTGTTTTTTTTTTATAATAGTTTATTGTCAAATTAGTTTCCATATAACACCCAGTGCTTCTCCCCACAAGTGCCCCCCACCATGACCATCACCCCCTCTACCCCTCCCCCTCCCCTTTCAGTCCATGGTTCGTCTCCAGTATTCAGTAGTCTTCCTTGATCTGTGTCTCTCACTCTTCCCCGCTCTCTTTCCCCCTTTCTCTCCCCATGGTCCC
>NC_043707.1:50577976-50580587 GCF_006229205.1 Suricata suricatta
CTCCATCGTGAATATATACCACATCTTCTTGATCCATTCATCAGGTGATGGACATTTAGGCTCCTTCCATGTTTTGGCTATTGTTGACATTGCTGCTATGAACATTGGGGTACATGTGCTCCTATGCATCAGCACAGTGCAAGAGAATTCCCATTTTTCCACTACTATATCATTTTGAGTAGATCTCTGGTAAGGAAAGGTAGCATCTGTGTGTGTTGGCAGAACACATGAAACTTAATAAGGCTGATGAGGATCATAGGAAAAAAATGGTTAACCAAAATTCCCAATGTATGTGGGAGGGGGCAGAGGCTACTAGTATGAGCCACAAAGGGGTTCCCAGTGGCCTGCTCTGCAGAGGACCTCAGCAGGTTGTGTTACTGAAGAAATGAATGTCTAGCACAGCCACCACAAATACCTGCACAGTTTTTGACTCAGAGTTTTTACCCCATAGATATTTGCATTTGCAAATTCTAGCTGCCTAAACCCCTCTTTGATCCTTTTTCCAATTCCCACTAGATCCCATGAACCACATTGGTAGCCAGCCATAGTCTCTGTGATGGTAAGATGCCATCCTAGCCCATGACAGCTGACCCTACTACCATGGGCATATTTGAGACTAGCCCTTCCAGTAATACAACTATACAGCTATACATGCCACTGGCCTGACTCCCATCACCAGACTACATTGCCATGTGCATACCCATGCCAAGACCTTGAACCCACAGGAGCAAATGCCAATAGCCAAGGCCTACATAGCTGGGTCCACAAACAGCTATGTGGACCTAGACCGGTCCCATCTCTTATTACTGGCCTGTACTGCTGTGCTGAAATACAGCCAAGCCACGCAGCTGTGTACCTGCATTAATCCAACCTGATTCCAACTGTCAACTTCTGCTTCCATATGCAGACCTATGTCAAGATCCAGTAGCCACAGAAGTGTACACGAACAGCCAGAACCCCTAGCTACAAGTGTGACTGAAGTTGACCTCGGCCCTTGCTCCTTGCCCAGCACCTTGCCAACTCATGTATGTCTGCAACTACCTTTGCTACTACACAGGCACCTATAACTAGCATCCAGAGCTGAATGTGTGCATAAAACAGCTCCAACTATGACCACCATTTGCTGTGGCTTATAGTAGCTAGATCTGGAGGTAATACTAAGGATACAGCAACACTTGTAGCTACTGCAGACCCTCCAGAGATCTCATGAAGGACCATGTATTTGTTAATGTTGTAGATCTAGCAGTCTGAGTCAATGAGACATCACATCCACCTCAGTCTAGGAGCCAGCACACACTTCTGCATGTGGCACTCTGAGTCACTACCTCGGGTCACTGCACTCTCTATCATGCCCCCATCCACAGGTGAAGGTCTTTTTTACAGACGTCAGTCCATAAAGTATGTTAGAGGTGAATGCTTCTTCAAGTATGTGGAGATATATAAAGATATGTAAAGATAAAGACATTATAAAAGTCAGAGAAACACACCATCCCTAAAAGAACACAGTAAGCTTCTAGTAACTGACTCTAAAAGAATAGAGATACATGAATTGCCTGACAAACAATTCACAATAATTATTCTAAAAATGATCAGAGAGCTACAAAAGAACACAGATACACAACTTAGCTATATCAGAAAAACAATAAAAGAGCAAAATGAGAAGCTCAACAAAGAGAACATAAAAAGAACCAAACAGAACTCTAGAACTGAAGAATATAAAGACTGAACTAAAGAGTTTAATAGAGAGCTTCAACATCAAACCGGACCAAAAAGAAGAATCAGTGAACTAGAAAACATTACTTGAAACTATCCAGTCAGAAGAGCAGAAAGTTTAAAAAGTGAAAAGAAGTGAAGAAAGCCTATGGGACTTATAGTGTTGTTAAGAGAAACTGTATTATCAGAGTCCCAGAAGGGGAAAAGTGGGAGAAAGAAGCAAAAACCTTATTTAAAGAAGAGCTGAGAAGTTCTCAAAAGTGTTGAGAGATTTGGACAGCCAACTTCATGAAGCTTATAGATCCCCAAATTCAATCAAAGAGATCTACAACACACATTATAATACAATTGCCAAAAATCAAAGACAAAGAGGGGCACCTGGGTGGCTCATTCGGTTAAGCATCTGACTCTTGATTTCAGCTCAGGTCATGATCTAATAGTTTTGTGAGTTTGAGCCCCGCATCAGGCTCTGTGCTGGCAGTGCAGAGCCTACTTGGGATTCTCTTTCTCTCCCTTTCTCTCTGCCTCTCCCTCAATCATTCTGTCTATGTCTCTCTCAAAACAAAAACAAAAACCCATCCACTTTCCTACAAATGTCCATATATCATTCTTTCTCATTGCCATATTGTACATATATACCACATCTTCTTGATCCATTCATCAGTTGATGAACATTTAGGCTCTTTCCATGATTTGGCTATTGTAGAAAGTGCCGCTGTGAACATTGGGGATGGACCTGGAGGGTGTCATGCTAAGCGAAATAAGTCAGGCAGAGAAGGATAGATACCATATGTTTGCATTCATAGGTCTAACAGGAGAGACCTGGCAAGGGACCATGGGGAGAGAAAGGGGGAAAGAGAGCGGGGAAGAGTGAGAGACACAGATCAAGGAAGACTAC
>NC_043707.1:50580687-50582928 GCF_006229205.1 Suricata suricatta
TGGAATCTAAAAATCCCAAATAAAAGAAGAAAAACAAATAACACAAAAACAAACTCATAGATACAGAGACATGCTTGATGATTACCAGAGTAAAAGTGTGTTGAAGGAGGGCAAAATGGGTAAAGGGGGTCATATTTATGGTAATAGATGGTAACTAGATGTTTGGTGGTGACCACTTTGTAGTGTATAAGGTATTGAATTATAACGTTGTACACCTGAAACTTATGTTATTTACAAATTTTACTTCAATAATAAAAATATGTTGGCATTCCTATCAGTTGTCAGTAGATGACAGCAGAGGACATTAGTCAGACTCCAGTAGAGAGTCATACTATATGAACATACACCGGCTGACTTTGTTGAAATGTTTCCAGCCTGTCTCTGTGTGAAATTAAACTAGAAATCAACAATGAGACAACTTTTTAATTCTACTCCTGAAACTGATATGACACTATATGTTAACTAACTAGAATTTAATTTTCTAAATTTCTAAATTCTAGTCTAAATTTAAGGAAATAGAAAAGCATACAAAAATACTAATTCAAAGGGATACATGCACTTCAATGCTTATAACAACATTATTTCCAATAGTCAAATTATGGAAACATCCCAAGTGTCCATAAACTAATGAATGGATAAAGAAGTTGTATATGTAGACAATGGAATATTACTCAACCATAAGAAAGAATAAAATTTCCCCATTTGCAGTGACATGGATGGAGCTAGAGACTTTATGCTAAGTGAAATAAGTCAGAGAAAGGCAAACACCATACAATTTCACTCATATATGAAATTTAAGAAACAAAACAAGAGTAAAGGGGAGAGAGTGAGAGAGTGAGAGAGTGAGAAAGAGAGAGAGAGAGAAGCTCAAGAAACATATTCTTAATTATAGAGAACAAACTGATGGTTACCAGTGGGGAGGTGGGGTAGGCATTGGTCAAATAGATGATGGGGATCAAGATGTATACTTATGTTGAGCATCACATGTTATATCGAAGTGCTGAATTACCACACTGCGCACCTGAAACTAATATTACACTGTATATTAACTGTAATTTAGAAACAAATTTAAAAAAATAAAAAGTACAAATATTTCAAAATTAAGTAACATATTGCAAATGACCAATAGTTCAAAGAATAAGTCAGAAAATAAAAAATATTTTAAATTTAATAATAACAATTTCAAACTTTGTGGAACATATCTAAAGCAGAGTTTGGAGGAAAATGTGAATCTGTTTATGTATCTGTTTTAAGATAAGAAAATGAAATCTACACTTCCACATTCAGAAAAGTAGCAAGCCAATTAAATCTAAAGAAAAATAGAAGAAAGGAAATGATAAAGAGCAATAATCATTGAACAGAAAACAGGCACATAATAGAGAAAATAAAGCTAGGAGTGTAATAAAACGATGAATCTCCTAGCAAGACTTATTAAGGAAAAAAGAAAAATAATTTTTCAATACCTGGAGCATAAAAAGGTGACATCTCTAACAGGAGATATATGTTTTTGAGGGGCATGAGTTTTGAAAAACAGGATGATTCTTAACTCACGTGTTTTCTCACACATGAGCTGATACTTGGGTAGACGGAGAAACTAGCGCTCATATGGTTGTGTGGACTGCTGCAAGAACTACTGCTAGCTTTACTCCCATAGGAGAAGTGTGTTGACAGCTATTTCACTAGCAGCTGTTTTACTATTCCTGTATCATTTTGGTTTTTGTTTGTTTTTAACATAACTTATTGTCAAGTTAGCTAACATATAGTGTATACAGTGTACTCTTGGTTTTGAGGGTAGATTCCAGTGATTCATTGCTTACTTACAACACCAGTATTCATCCCAACAAGTGCCCTCCTCAAAGCCCATCATCCATTTCCCCTCTCCCCGACCCCTTCCCCATCAACCCTCAGTTTGTTCTCTGTATTTAGAGTCCCTTATGGTTTGCCTCCCTCTATTTTTCCCCTTACCTTCCCCCACGGTCTTCTGTTAAGTTTCTCAAGTTCCACATATGAGTAAAACATGATATTTGTCTTTCTCTGACTGACTTATTTCACTTAGCGTAGTACCCTCCAGTTCCATTCACCTTGCTGCAAATGGCAGGATTTCATTCTTTCTCATTGCCAAGTAGTATTCCATTGTATATATAAACCACGACTTCTTAATCCATTCATCAGGTGATGGACATTTAGGCTCTTTTCATAATGTGGCTATTGTTGAAAGTGCTGCTATAAACATTGGGGTAC
>NC_043707.1:50583028-50592955 GCF_006229205.1 Suricata suricatta
GAAAACTAATAGGCAACCGACAGAATGGGAAAAGATAGTTGCAAATGACATATCAGATAAAGGGCTAATATCGAAAATGTACAAGGAACTCACCAAACTTCACAATCACAAAACAAATAATCCAGTGAAGAAATGGGCAGAAGACATGAACAGACACTTCTCCAAAGAGGACATCCAAATGGCCTACAGACACATAAAATGAAGGTCTGTATTTAGACAAGAGAAAAATCATGGACCAGGGTTCAGAAAAAAAAAAAAAAGAAATAAAGATCCAATCTCTAACTGTGGGGCTTTCTCCAGACTGGGGCCAGCTGCCCTGTTGGAGCATCTGGGGAGGAGAGCCAGCCCTGGGCTCAGTAACTAGTTCAGAAGTGTAGTCCACAGTGGGAGAAAACAACCCCCACCCTCAAGTGCTGTGGGAAAAAGGTATATAACTGTTCAAAGGACAAAGGACCTTGCCTGTGTCTGCCAGCCAGAGGTCATTTATCGGTGGTGTGGTGTGGCATTTCCCCAGAATCAAGGTGCTGAGCAGCACCCTTTAGAACATCTGGGTTTGAATCCAATGAGCCCTAGGGAGGCGTGGGAGACTGTGGAGCTAAAAAACAAAACAAATAAAAAATGACCTGCTTGTACCTGCACAGCACTGTGACGACTGCATGAACAGAGTGGTTTGGGACACCCAGTCCAGGGAGGAGAAAACTGGCTGTTGCCATTTTTCTCCCTATCACCAACAAGGTGGGCTTCAGAAAATGGACAGCAAGCCCACAGTGGAGGTGGGACCTGCCTACACCAAACCACACCCCTTCATACCTGGTAACTGGATATCTACCTGATGCTGATCAACCAGACAGCCCCTACTCCAGACCAGCGCTGCCACCAGTTCCAAGGCACCCAGGGTTTTGCATATTCTGATTTAATTCTTGGATAATTCTTATTATATATATTTTTCACCCTTTTCTCCTTCTTGTTTCTTCCCTCATCTAGTCTGTTTATTCTGGTTGTTGCTTTGTTTAAGCAGACATATTAATCTATTTCATACCTGTTCTATATCGCCTTCTTTATTTTCCTCTCTCTGTCTCTGGATTAAGCCATATAGTTTCTCTGCCTGGTCAATTTTCTTTTCCTTTCTTTTCCCCCACCCTTGTCATTTCTCTCTTTGTATGGGAAAAGTCCTCTTTCACCAACACTGCTCCCCTCCCCCATTGTATTTTTTTGTTTGTTTGTGGGTGAGGGGTTTTTTGGTTTGTTTTTATTTTTTTTCACATGGCTACTTCAATAAACAAAGCACACCTGATGGAGGGTCCAAAACATCACTACGAGTAGGGAGATAAAGCAACTAGAGTCAAAACAATAGAGACCATATAACACACGCCAAAGAATATCTCCTGAAGGGCCAGGCCCTGGACAGTATGACCCCACTTTAATATAGTAGTGCTTACAGATACAGGACACATAACAAATCTTTAAAACACATGAGGGACAGAAAACTGGCCAAAATGATGAAACAGAAGAATTCTTCTCAAAAGAAATTGCAAGAAGAAATGACAGCTAAAGAATCGATCAAAACAGATATAAACAATATATCTGACGAAGAATTTAGAATAATAGTCATAAGATTAATCACTCTGGTTCTTTGTGTGCAATCTTTCATGTATGCATATGAGAGGGTTTTCTTTTTTTTAAATATTTTTACATTGTAGTACTTGTTTTGCTTATTGGTGGTGTTTGCTTATTTAATACATTCCTTCAGGGACAGAAATTACATGCTGTTTTTTTCCTCTAGGAAGTGTGTCTTGGGTTTTTCCCTTATTATTTTCTTTACTTTTTTTTTCTCTCTTCTTTTTTTTTGTGGTGGTGGTGGTTATGTTTAAATGAAGTTGCTTTTACAACATCAAAGACTTAATCATCCATTTCCTACATAAAAGGTAGCTACTTTTTTTGCATGGACCTGAAGCATATTGTAGTATAGAGGTGGAATTTAAGGAAAGGTATGAAGCAGGCTGTGTTTTAGCTTATGGGCAAGTAATAAATTGTATCATTTATATTGAATGTATCATAGATAAGCTGCTATATAACAATTGCCACTTCAGATAGCTGTGAAATTAGGTGATTAACTAGTTGTTACTTAACCTCTAATTGCTGTATAAGTCTAATTACATGAAATAGAAGTTGGGGTTTTGATTTTTTACATTGCTTTTCTGTTTGGAGTGTCATTGTAACTACTGTATTGTAAATGGTGGAAAATAAATCCATATGTTAAAAAAATAAATAAATAAAATTAAAAAAAAGATTAATCACTCTGCTTGAAAAAAGCTTAATATACAGCAGAGAATCTATTGCTGCAGAGCTCAAGGAACTAAAACCTAGTCATGATGAATTTAAAAAATGCTATTAATGAGGTGCAAAGTAAACTAGATGTGGTGACAGTGAGGATTGAAGAGGCAGAGGAGAGAATAAGTGAAATAGAAAATAAAATTATAGGAAAAGATGAAGCTGAGAAAAGAGAGAAAAAAACATCTAGCCCATGAGGGGAGAATTAGAGAATTAAGTGATTCAATGAAACATAATAATATCTGTGTCATTAGGAGTTCTATAAGAAGAAGAGAGAGAAAGAGGCAGAAGGTGTACTTGAACAAATCATAGCTGAGAACTTCCCCAACCTGGGGAAGGAAACAGATATTGAAATCCAGTAGGCACAAAGAACTCCCTTCAGATGTATCAGGAATTGATCTTCTGCACAATATATCATAGTGAAACTGGCAAAATATAAAGATAAAAAGAGAGGGGCGCCTGGGTGGTTCAGTCAGATGAGTGGCCAACTTCAACTCAGGTCATGATCTCATGGTTCACGGGTTTGGGCCTTGGGTTGGGCTGTGCTGACTGCTTGCTCAGAGCCTGGAGCTTGCTTTGGATTCTGGGTTTCCTTCTCTCTGTGTCCCTACCCCGTTCATGGTCCGTCTTTCAATAATAAATAAATGTAAAAAAAAATTAAGATTAAGAGAGAATTCTGAAAGCACCTAGGGATAAATGGACCTTAACCTACAAGGTTAGACACATAAGGGGTAGTATCAGACCTATCATCTGACTCTTGGCAGGCCAGAAGGGAGTGGCAGGAAATATTCAATGTGCTGAATGGGAAAAATATGCTTCCAAGAAACCTTTATCCAGCAAGGTTGTCATTCAGAATAGAAGGAGAGATAAAAGTTTTCCCAGACAACTAAAACTAGAGGAGTTCATCACCACTAAACCAGCCTTACAAAAAAATCCTAAGGGGGACTCTGTGAGTGGAAAGTTGCAAAGACTGCAAAGGACCAGAAACATCACTACAAGCAAGAAACCTATAGATAACACAATGACACTAAATCCGTATCTTTCAATAATAATGTTAAATGTAAATGGACTAAATGTTTCAATCAAAAGACATAGGGTATCAGAATGGATAACAAAAACAAGACTCATCTCTTTGTTGTCTTCAGGAGACCCATTTTATTTATTTATTTTTATTTAATAGTTTATTGTCAAATTGGTTTCCATATAACTCCCAGTGCTTCTCCCCACAAGTGCCCCCCACCACGACTATCACCCCCTTCCCTACCTGACCCTCCCTGTTCCCCTTCAGTCCACAGTTCGTTTTCAGTATTCAATAGTCTCTCATGATTTGTGTCCCTCACTCTTCCCAGTTCTCTTTCCCCCTTCCTCTCCCTATGGAGGAGACCCATTTTAGACCTGAGGACACCTTCAGATTGAAAGTGAGGGGATGGAAAACCATTTATCATGCTACTAGAAGTCAAAAGAAAACTGGAGTAGCCATACTTATATCAGACAAACTAGATTTTAAACTAAAGGCTGTAACAAGAGATGAAGGGCATTATATCATAATTATGGTGTCTATCCATCCATCAAGAAGAGTTAACAATTATAAATGTTATTCACCCAATCTGAAATCACTCAAATATATAAAACAATCGCAAATACAAGCAGTCTTATTGATAAGAATGCAGTAATTTCAGGTGACTTTAAACTCTACTTACAGCAATGGAAAGATCATCTAGGCAGAAAATCAATAAAGAAACAATGGCCCTGAATGATACACTGGACCAGATGGACTTGACAGATATATTCAGAACTTTTCATCCAAAAGCAGCAGAATACACATTCTTCTCGAGTACACATGGGACATTCTCAAGATAGATCACATACTGGATCACAAAATAGTCCTCAATAAATATAAAAGAATTAAGATCATACCATGCACATTTTCAGATCACAATGCCATGAATCTTGAAATCAACCAGACTAAAAAGCTTGGAAAACTCCAAACACATGGAGGTTAAAGAACGTCATACTAAAGAATGAATGGGTCAACCAGGCAATTAAAGAGGAAATTTTAAAATATATGTGGGAAAAAAGAAGAAAACAAAAACACGACAGTTCAAACCTTTTGGGATGCAGCAAAGGCAGTCCTAAGAGGAAAATATATTGCAATCCAGGCCTATCTCAAGAAACAAGCAAACTCCCAAATAAAAAATCTGACAGCACACCTAAAGAAACTAGAAGCAGAACAGCAAAGGAACCTCAATTCCAGCAGAAGAAGAGAAATAATAAAGATTAGATCAGAAATAAAAAATAAAAAATTTTAAAAACATTAGAACAGATTAATGAAACTAAGAGCTTTTTTTAAATAAATAAAATTGATAAACACCTACCAGACTTCTCAAAAAGAAGAGAGGACCCAAATAGATAAAAATCACGTAAGAAATTGGACTTATCACAACCAATCCCTCAGATTTACAAACAATTATTAGAGAATACTATGAAAAATTATATGCCAACAAACTGGACAACCTGGAAGAAATGGACAAATTCCTAGATACCCCCACACTACCAAAACTCAAACAGAAAGAAACAGAAAATTTGAAGAGACCCAGAACTAGTGCAGAAATTGAATCAGTTATCAAAAATCTCACAACAAATGAGAGTCCTGGGACAGATGGCTTCCCAGGGAAATTCTACACGACATTTGAAACACTTAATACCTATCCTTCTCAAGCTTCTATTCCAAAAAATAGAAATGGAAGGAAAGCTTCTGGATTCATTTTATAAAGTCAGCATTGCCTTGATTCCCAAACCAGACAGAGACCACACACACACAAAAAAAGGAGAATTACAGGCCAATATCCCTGATGAATATGGATGCAAAAATTCTCAACAAGATACTAGCAAATCAAATTCAACAATATATAAAAAAGAATTATTCTCCATGATAAAATGGGATTCATTCCTGGGCTGCAGGGCTGGTTCAATATTCACAAATCAATCAATGTGATGTGTCGCATTAATAAAAGAAATAACCATATGATTCTGTCAATAGATGCAGAAAAAGCTTTTGACAATATATAGCATCCTTAATAAAAACTCTCAAGAAAGTCGAGATACAAGAAACATATGTAAACATTGTAAAAGCCATATATGAAAAACCCACAGCTAATATCATCCTCAATGGGGGAAAACTTAAAGCTTTCTCTCCTGAAATCAGGAACACGACAGGGATGTCCACTCTCACCACTGTTGTTTAACACAGTGTTAGAAGTCCTAGCATCAGCAATAAGACAACAAAATGAAATAAAAAGCATCAAAATTGGCAAAAAAAAAATCAAAGTTTCACTTTTCACAGATGATGTTATACTCTACATAGAAAACCTAAAAGACTCCACCAAAAAGCTGTTAGAGCTGATACATAATTTCAGACAAGTCACAGGATACAAAATCCATGTACAGAAATTGGTTGTATTTCTATACACCAATAATGAAGCAACAGAACGAGAAACCAAGAAACTGATCCCATTTGCAATTATACCATGAACCATAAAATACCTAGGAATAAACCTAACCAAAGATGTAAAAGATCTGTATGCTGAAAACTATAGAAAACTTATGAAGGAAATTGAAGGAGATACAAAGAAATGGAAAAACATTCTATGCTCAAGGATTAGACGAATAAATATTGCTAAAATGTCAATGCTAAGCAAAGCAATCTACACATTTAATGCCACCCCAATCAAAATTGCACTGGCATTCTTCTTAAAGGTAGAACAAACAATCCTAAAATTTGTATGGAACCACAAAAGACCCTGAATAGCCAAAGTAATGTTGAAAAAGAAAACCAAAGCAGGAGGCATCAGAATCCCAGACTTTAGCCTCTACTACAAAGCTGCAATCATCAAGACAGTATGGTATTGGCACAAAAACAGATACATAGACCAGAGAACCCAGAATTGGACCCACAAATGTTGAGACAGCTAATCCTTAAAAAGCAGAAAAGAGTATCCAATGGAACAAGAAAATCTCTTTAGCAAATAGTATTGGGAGAACTGGACAGCAACATGCAGAAGAATGAAACTAGATTATTTTCTTACACCACACACAAAAATAAACTCAAAATGGATGAAAGACCTAAATGTGAGACAGGAAACCATCAAAACCCTAGAGAAGAAAACAGACAACAGCCTCTTTGGCCTCAACTGCAGCAATTTCTTGCTCGATACATCTCCAAAGGCAAGGGAATTAAAAGCAAACATGAATTATTGACACTGCATCAAGATAAAAAGCTTCTGCACTGCAAAGGAAACAATCAACAAAACTAAAAGGCAACCAACAGAATGGGAAAAAATATTTGCAAATGATATATCAGATAAAGGGTTATTATCCAAAATTTATGAAGAACTTACCAAACTTAACACCCCAAAAACAAATAACCTAGTGAAGAAATGGGTGGAAGACATGAATAGACACTTTTTCAAAAACAACATTTCAATGGCCAACATTCACATGAAAAGATGCTCATCATCAGGGAAATACAAATCAAAACCACACTGAGATACTACCTCACACTGGCTAGAGTGGCTAAAATTAACAACTCAGGAAAACATCAGATGCTGGTACAGATGTGGAGAAATGGGGACCCTCTTGCACTGTGAGTGGGAATGCAAACTGGTGCCGTTGCTCTGGAAAACAATGTGGAGATTCCTCAAAAAATTAAAAATAGAACTACTCTACGAACCAACAATAGCAGTACTAGGAATTTATCCAAAGGATACATCAGTGCTGATTCATAGGGGCACATGTACCCTAATGTTTATAGCAGCCTTTCAAAAATAGCCATATTATGGAAAGAGCCTAAATATCCATCACTTGATGAATGGATAAAGAAGACGTGGTCTATATATACAATGGAATACTACTAAGCAATGAGAAAGAATAAAATCCTGCCATTTGCAGCAAGGTGAATGGAACTGGAGGGTATTATGCTAAGTGAAATAAGTTAGTTAGAGAAAGACATCATATGTTTTCACTCATATGTGGAACTTGAGAAACTAACAGAAGACCATGGGGGAAGAGAAGGAGTAAAAATAGTTACAGAGAAGGAATGAGAAAAACCACAAGAGACTCTTAAATATGAAGAACAAACTGAGGGTTGATGTGAGGGGCAGGGGAGAGGGGGAATAGGGTGATGGGCAATGAAGAGGGCACTTGTTGGGATGAACACTGGTGTTGCATGTATGTGATGAATCATGGGAATCTTCCCCCAAAATCAAGAGCACTCTGTATACACTGTATGTTAACCAAAATGACAATAAATTATATTTTTAAATAACTAAATAAGTAAATAAATATTAAAAATAAAATAAAAAATAAAATCTAATTGGCTGGGGCACCTGGTTGGCTGGTTGAGCATCTGACTTCAGCTCACATCAGGATCTCAAGCTTCATGAGTTCAAGCCCCTCATTGGGCTTGCTGCTGTGATTGTGGAATCCACTCAGATCCTCTGTCTCCCTCTTTCTTTGCCTCTCCCCAGCTCACGCTCTCTCTCTCAAAAAAGAATTCACTTCATGGGGGAAATGGATATAGAGGGAATCCAGGAAGCTCCATCATTGCTTGGTACATCTCCAGCCTTGCTACCAAGAACGTCACAGACTTTACCAACACTGAACACAGCTGATGTAGCTGCCCAGAGTCCCTGTTGCTGTATCCCCTCCCTACGGCTAGAACTGTTGCTGTGCTGGGCCCCATCTCTTGGGTTCTTAGTCAGGGCTCTGACCCACCATTATCAGTGCTGCACTGTCACTGCTCTGTGACCCACCTACTAGGGCCCAAGTTGTGGCTGCTGCTGCACTATTGCTACTCCACACTCTGCTCCCTAAGGCCTGAGTGACGATTATGTCCTTCCACCACAAGGGCTGCACTGCCTCTGCAGCCTGCCCCCTAAGCCCAGGCCATGACTGCACCTTTTCATCCCTGGGCCCATGCCCTGCTGCATTCTACCTCCCTTCTCCTGTGGCCCAAGTCATGACAGCAAGCCCCAGATGCTCAGAGCTCAGTTCCATGTATGATCTGCACATGCTTCTGCCTCAAACACCCATGCCATCACAACCACAAGTACAACTCTATCCCAGGCCTCAGGTAACATAGTAGTATGCATGCTCCTGAGCACAAGGCCCCGGCTTGGCTGCTGCTCTGGGTGTAATTGCTGTCTCATAGCCTCTGCCTCTCATAGACTTAATGCCAGAGGATCTTCTGGACTAGAATTTCCTCTCATGGACAAAAAGAAGAGGAGAACCCCAGTAGCCTTTGCCACCAAGTATCATAGCATCCCTAGTTGCCACTGCCACTGAAGACACCCACAGCTTTGGTCACTGAGGACCCTCACAGTCTTCACTGACATTGACTAAAGGTAATGTAGCTGCATAAATACTACACCTCTATACTTTCCCCAGAACCAGGTATACTGCACTCACCAACAACTGCCCTTACAACCGCCTCCAGTGAAAGATTTTCCCCACTACAGAGATGATTTCTCCCTCAAATGTACAGACATCAACAAAAAGCCACTGGAACTTGAAAAAGCAAAGAAATATGATACCACCAAAGGAATAAAAATAATTATCCAGTAACTGACCCAAAAGAAATGGAGGTCTACAAGTTACCTGAAAAGGACTTCAAATAATTATTTTCAAAAAGATCAGGGATTTCCAAGTAAACACAAATAAACAGCTCAACAAACTTATGAAATCCATATATGGACAAAATGAGAGGTTTAACAAAGAGGTAGAAATGATTTTTAAAAAAACAAAAAAATTACTGGAGCTAAAGAATATGATGAATGCAATGAAAAATGTAATAGTATACTTGATTCAAACAGAAGAATCTGTGAACTTGAAGATGGAACTCTTTAATTTTGTTTTATTTTTTTGTTTGTTTCTTTGTTTGTTTTTGAGAAACAGAGAGAGACAGTGCGAGAAGGGGAGGGTCAGAGAGAGAGGGAGACACAGAATCCGAAGCAGGCTCCAGGCTCTGAGCCATCAGCACAGAGTCCAATGCGGGACTTGAACCCATGAACCGTGAGATCATGACCTGAGCCGAAGCCAGATGCTTAACGGACTGAACCACCCAGGCACCCCAGAAGATGGACCTCTTTAAATTATCTAGTCAAAGAAAAAGAATTTAAAATAAGGAAGAAAGGATTTGAGATTGTGAGACCATCATAAGAACAAATATATTCATTATGGCAGTCCTAGGAAACAAAGAGAGAGATAAGGGGGCAGAAGACTTAAGTCACAAACTACCAAAACTGAAACAGAAATAGAAAATGCGAACAGACCTATAACCAGCAAATGAATTAAATCAGTAATCAAAAATCTCCCAACAAACTAGAGTTGTGGGCTAGATGGCTTCTCAAGGGAATTCTACCAGACACTGAAACAAGAGTTAACCTATTCTTCTCAAACTATGTCAAAGAATAGAAGAAGAAAAACTTCCAAATTGATTCCATGAGGGCTATGTATCACCCTGATACAAAAACAGATAAAGATCCCAGAGAGAGAGAGAGAGAGAGAGAGAGAGAGAGAGAGAGAGAATGAATTACAATA
>NC_043707.1:50593055-50599563 GCF_006229205.1 Suricata suricatta
GCCCCAACAAGCTAACTTTGAAGGGAACATACCTCAGCACAATGAAGGCCATATATATGAAAAAATAGCTAACATAAGCCTCAATGGGGGAACAATCAAGAACATGACAAGGATGCCCACTCTGACCATTACTATTTAACATAGTACTAGAAATCTTAGACTCGGGAATCAGACAACAAAAAGAAATAAAGGGCATAAAAATCAGCAAGGAAGAAGTCAAACTTTCACTATTTGCAGATGACATGATACTCTATGTAGGAAACCAAAAGACTCAACCAAAAATTGCTAGAAGTAATACATGATTTCAGCATTCACAGGCTATAAAATCAACATGTAGAAATCTGTTGCATTTCTAAAAACCAATAACAAAGCAGCAGAAAAAGAAATGAAGGAATTGATTCCATTTACAATTGCACCAAAACCAAAAAGACACCTAGGAATAAACCTAACTAAAGAGGAAAGACCTGTACTCGGAGAACTATAGAACACTTATGAAAGAAAGTGAAGAGGACATGAAGAAATGGAAAATAATTCCATACTCACAGATTGGAAGAACAGGGGCGCCTGGGTGGCTCAGTTGGTTGGGCGGCCGACTTAGGTTCAGGTCATGATCTCACAATTCGTGGGTTCGAGCCCTGCATTGGGCTCTGTGCTGACAACTCAGAGCCTGGAGCCTGCTTCGGATTCTGTGTCTTCTCTCTGTCTCTGATCCTCCCCCGCTCACACTCTGTGTCTGTCTCTCTCAAAAATAAATAATAAAATGTTAAAAAAAATATTGGTAGAACATTGTTAAAATATCTGTAGTACCCAAACAAATCTACACATTTCATGCAATCCTTATTAAAACAACAATAGCATTCTTCACAGAGCTAGATCAAACCATCCTAAAATTTGTATGGAACCACAGAAGACCACAAATAGGCAAAACAATCCTGAAAAAGAAAAAGACACTGGAGGCATCACAATTCCAGACTTCAAGCTATATTACACAACTGTAGTCATCAAGATAGTATGGTACTGACAGTAAAACGGACACATAGTTCAATGAAACAGAATAGAAAACCCAGAAATGGACCCACAACTATGTGGTCAATTCATCTTCGACAAAGCAGCATAGAATATGTAACGGAAAAAAGTCTGTTCAAATGGTGTTGTGAAAACTGCACTGTGACATAGAAAAGAATGAAACGGGACCACTTTCTTACACCATACACAAAATTTAGTCAAAATCAATGAAAGACCTATATGTGAGATGGGAAACCAACAAAATCCTAGAGGAGATCACAGGCAGCAATCTCTTTGACCTCAGCCAGAGAAACTTCTTACTAGACTTCTCTCTGGAGGCAAGGGAAACAAAAGCAAACATGAACTATTGGGATGTCAAGATAAAATCTTCTGCACAGCAAAAGAAACAATTAACAAAATTAAAACATAACCTTCAAAATGGGAGAAGATAGTTGCAAATAATGTATCAGATAAAGGGTTAAATCCAAAAATCTATAAAGAACTTATCCAAAATCTATAAAGAAATTATCAACCTCAACATCCAAAAAACAAGAAATGGACAGAAGACATGAATAGAGGGGTACCTTGGTAGTGCATTCGGTGACTCTTGATCTCGGCTCAGATCATGATCTCCTAAGTTCGAGCCCTGCATCAGACTCTGCTGATGGTATGGAGTGGTTGTGATTCTGTCTCTCTTCTCTCTGCCCCTTGCCTGCTTGTGCTTTCTCTCTCTCTTTATCTCAAATAAATAAACAAAAAAGTATATAAACTTTATATATATACGTGTGTGTGTACACACACACACACACACACACACACACACACACACATATATATATGACATGAATACACACTTTTCCAAAGAAGATGGTTAACAGATGAATGAAATGATGCTCAAAACCACTCATTATTAGGGAAATACAAATCAAATGTCCATCACCTGATGAATGGATCAAAAAGATGTGATATATACATACAATGGAGTATTACATGGCAATGAGAAACAATGAAATATGGCCATTTGTAGCAAAGTGGATGGACCTTGAGGGTGTCATGCTAAGCAAAATAAGTCAGGCAGAGATGGACAGATACCATATGTTTGCACTCATAGATCTAACAGGAGAAACCTAACAGAGGACCATAGGGAGGGGAAGGGGGAAAGAGAGTTGGGGAGAGAGAGGGACACAAATCATGAGAGACTGTTGAATACTGACAACAAACCGAGGGCTGAAGGGGGAGGGGAAGGGGGTAAAGGGGTGATGGTCATGGTGGGGGGCACTTGTGGGGAGAAGCACTGGGTGTTATATGGGAACCAATTTGACAATAAACTTATTTTTAAAAAAAGAGACAAAGAAAGAGAGCATTATTTAAATCTTGTATCTCATTGTGCTTAAATACTGTACCACTTCTTTCTTTCCAAGTTACAATCAATAAACTCCTTAAACGAATAAAAAAAACCCACCATGAGATACCATCTCACCCCTGTTAGAATAGCTAAAATTAACAACTCAAGAAACAACGGGTTTTGGCAAGGATATAGAGAAAGGGGAACCCTCTTGCACTGCTGATGTCAATGCAAACCAGTGCAACCCCTCTGGAAAATAGTATGAGGGTTCTGAAAAAACTAAAAATAGAACCACCCTACAATCCAGCAATTGCACTATTAGGTATTTAACAAAAGGATACAAAAATAAAGATTCAAAGGGACACATGTATCCCAATGTTTATGGCAGCATTATCAATAATAGCCAATCTCTGGAGAGAGCCCAAATGTCCATTGGCTGATGAATGAATAAAGAAGAAAGAAAATGTGATATATATCTATATATAATGGAGTATTAATATATAATATATAATGGAGTGTATATATATATATACATGTATGTGTGTGTATATATATATATATATATATATATAATGGAGTATTACTCAGCCATCAAAAAGAATGAAATCTTGCCATTTACAATGATATGGATGGAAATAGAATGTATTATGCTAAGTGAAATAAGTCAATCAGAGAAAAGAATATCAGATGATTTCACTCATATATAGAATTTAAGAAACAAAACAAATGAACATATGGGAATGTGGGAGAAAGAGAAGAAAGGGAAACAAGACACAGAGACTCAATGACATAGAAAAACTGAGAGTTGATGGAGGGAGGTGGGTAGAAGATGGACTTGATGGATGATGGGTATTAATGAGGGCACTTGTGGTGAGCACTGGGTGTTGTATGTAAGTGATGAATCACTGAATTTTATTTCTGAAACCAATGCTGCACTGAATATTAACTAACTAAAATTTACATTAAAAAGATTAATGGCTTAAAACTTCCCAAATCTGGGAAGATATATTGACATTTAAGTATATAAATTTCAAAGATCCCCAAACACTCTCAACCCACAGAGATCTTCACCAAGATACATCACAATCAACTCTCAAAATCAAAGATAAAGTGAGAATTTGGAAAACAGAAGAGAAAAAGGTTATCACTTACAAGAGAACCCCCATAAGGCTATCCACAGATTTTGCAGCAGAAATTTTGCAGGCCAGGAAACATTGGAATGATATATTTAGTGTTGAAAGAAAAAAAAAGCCATCCAAGAATACTTTACCTAACAAAGTTCTCCTTCAGAAATAAAAGAGAGATAGAGTTTCTTAGCAAAATCAAAGCTGAGGGAGTTTATTAGCACCAAGAAAACTTGCCCAAAGTTAGCAGAAGGAAAGAGATAAAGGTTAAAACAGAAAAAAAATAAATAGAATACAAAGAAAATAGAAGAGATCAACAAAACAGTTGATTTTCTGAAAAGATAGCAAAACTGATGGTCTTTTAGCTATGCTAAGGAAAAAAGAGAAATGACTCAAATAAAATTATTTAATAAAAGATACAACTGATACGATAACAATCCAAAGAATTATAAAGGATACTGAACAAGTGCATGCCAACAAATTAAGTAACCTAGAAGAAATGAATAAATTTCTAAAAATATACAACTTACCAAGGTTAAATAATGAAAATATAGAAAATCTGAATACACCAATATGAAGTAAGTATTTTGAATAAGTAATCAAAAGTCTCCCAATAAGAAAAACTCCAGGACTAGATGGCTTCACTGCTGAATTCTATCAAACATTTAAGGAAGAATTATACCAACATTTCTCAAACTTTTCCAAAACATTGAAGTGGGGGGAACACTTCCAAATTCATTTTATGAAGCAAACATTACCTGATACCAAAGCTAGATAATTACACAAGAAAAGAAATTTACAGGCCAGTATTTTTGGTGAACATTGATATAAAAATCCTGAACACATTTGGGCTCTTTCCATGGTTTCACAGTTATTGGTAATGCTCCTATAAACATCAGGGTTCATGTTCCCCTTTGAGTCTGTCATTTTGTGTCCTACAGGTAAATACCTAGTAGTACGATTCCTAGATTGGAGGGTAGTTCTATTTTTAACTTTTTGAGGAAACTCCACACTATATGGATGCAGCTAGAGTGTATTATGCTAAGCAAAATAAGTCAGGCAGAGAAAGACAAATATATAATTTCACTCATATGTGGAATTTAAGAAACAAAACAGATGAACATATAAGAAAAAGGGAGAAAAGGACAGATGGAAAGAAACCATAAGAGACTCTTTATGATAGAGAAGAAACTGAGGGTTGATGAAGGGAGGTGGGTGTAAGATGTGTTAAATGGGTGATGGGTATTAAAGGGGTACTTGTTAAGTTGCATACTGGGTATTATATGTAAGTGATGAATCACTAAATTCTACTCCTGAAAACAATGTTATACTATATGTAAACTAGCTAGAATTGAAATAAAATTTTGAAAAATCTTTAACACAATAGTAGCAAACTAAATTCAAATGTACATTTAAAAGATCCTACATTATAATAAAGTAAAATTTCTTTCTGGAATGCAAGGATGATTCAATTGAAGCAAGTTAATCAAAGTGATATACTAAATTAACAGAGTGAATGATAAAAATATGATTATTTCAGTAGATGCAGAAAAATCATTTTACAAAATTTAACATCTACTTTCAAAATAAATATTTTCAGCAGATTAGGGATAGAAGGAATGTACCTCCGCATAATAAAGCCCATATATGAAAATCCCACAGTGAACATAAATCTCAACTGTAAAGCTAATAACTTTTCCTCCAAGATCAGGAACAAGACAAGGATTCCCATTCACTCCACTTATATTCAACATAGTACCAGAAGTTCTAGCCAGAACAATTAGGCAAGAAAAAGAAATAAAAGGCATTCAAATCTGGGAACAATAAGTAAAACTATTTCTATTTGCAAATGACATGATTTCATATATAGCAAATCCTAAAGACCCCACCCAAAAGGCTAATTAACAAATTAAAGAATCAACAAATTTAGTAAAATTTCAGGATACAAAGTCAACATATAAAAATCAGTTGCATTTTTTATACACTAACAATGAAATAACTGAAAGCCAAATTAAGAAAGCAATGCCATTTACAATAACATCAGTAACAACAAAATATTTCGGAATAAATTCAGTCGAGGTGAAAGATCATGCACTGAAAACTATAGAACATTGATGAAAGAAATTGAAGGAAAAAAACTAAATGAAAATGTATCCTGTGTTCTTGGATTGGATATGTTTATATTGTTAAAAAATGTCCATACTACCAAAAGCAATCTACTCATTCACTGCAATCTCAGTCAAAATTCCAAGGGCGTTTTTTACAGAAACAGAAAATTCAATCCCCAATTTTTTTCTGGAATCACTAAAGACTCTGAAAAACCAAAGAAATCTTGAGCAATAAACCCAAAGAAACCCACACTGAGCCTCATTATAATCAAAGTTTTCAAAGTCAATGAGTGAATATTGAAAACAGCAAGAGACAAACAACACATCACATCCACAGATATGTGAAAATTAAACAGCACAATCATGAACAACCAATTGGTCAAAGATGATATCATGAGGAAAATTAGAAAATTCTTAGAGGTAAATGATAACAGAAACACAACATTTCCATATTTTGGCTATTGTTGACATTGCTGCTATGAACATTGGGGTACATGTGCTCCTATGCATCAGCATCTCTTTATCTCATGGGTAAATCCCTAGCAGGGCTATTGCTGGGTCATAAGGGAGTTCTATTGATAGTTTTTTGAAGAACCTCCACACTGTTTTACAGAACGGCTTCACCAGTTTACATTCCCACCAACAGTGTAGGAGGGTGCCTGTCTCTCCACACCCTCGCCAGCATCTATAGTCTCTTGATTTGTTCATTTTAGCCACTCTGACTGGGGTGAGGTGGTATCTCAGTGTGGTTTTGATTTGTATTTCCCTGATGATGAGTGATGTTGAGCATGGTTTCATGTGCCTGTAGGCCACCTGGATGTCCTCTTTGGAGAAGTGTCTGCTCATGTCTTCTGCCCATTTCTTCACTGGGTTATTTGTTTGTGGGTGTGGAGTTTGGTGAGTCCCTTGTAGATTTTGGATACTAG
>NC_043707.1:50599663-50601548 GCF_006229205.1 Suricata suricatta
AATCCCACTTGATCATGATGGATAATTCTTTTTATATGCTGTTGAATTAGATTTGCTAGTATCTTGTTGAGTATTTTTGATCTGTATTCATTAAGGATATTGGTCTGTAGTTCTCTTTTTTGGCTGGGTCTCTGTCTGGTTTGGGTATCAAGGTGATGCTGGCTTTGTAGAATGAGTTTGGACGTTTTCCTTCTATTTCTATTTTTTGGAATAGTTTGAGAAGAATGGGTATGAGCTCTGCTTTAAATGTCTGATAAATTCCCCTGGGAAGCCATCTGGCCCTGGACTCTTATTTGTTGGGAGATTTTTGATAACGGATTCAATTTCTTCACTGGTTATTGGTCTATTCATGCTTTCTATCTCTTCCCGTTTGAATTTTGGCAGTGCATATGCATTTAGGAATTTGTCCATTTGTTCTGTGTTGTCCAGTTTGTTGGCATATAATTCTTCATAGTAATCTCTGATGATGTCTTGTATTTCTAAGGGATTGGTTGTAATAGATCCTTTTTAATTCATGATTTTGTCTATCTGGGTGCTCTCTCTTTTCTTTCTGAGGAGCCTGGCTAGAGGTTTATCGATTTTGTTTATTTTTTCAAAGAACCACCCATTGGTTTCATTTATGTGCTCGACTGTTCTTTTGGATTCTATATTGTTTATTTCTGCCCTGATCTTTATTTCTTTTCTTCTGCTGTGTTTGGGATGCTCTTGCTGCTTCCCTTCTAGTTTCAGTAGGTGCTCTGTTAAATTTTGAATTTGCACTTTTTCTAGTTTGTGGAGATTGGCCTGGATTGCAATATACTTTCCTCTTAGGACTGCCTTTGCTGCATCCCAGAGATTTTGGATTGTTGTATTTTAATTTTCATTGGTTTCCATATATTTTAATTTCTTCTCTAATTGCCTGATTAACCCAGTCATTCTTTAAATGGTGGTTTTTAACCTCCACATTTTTTGAGGTTTTCCAGACTTTTTCCTGTGGTTAATTTCAAGTTTCATAGCATTGTGATCTGAAAGTGTATATGGCATGATCTCTATTCATTTATACTTATGGAGGCCTGCTTTATGCCCCAGTATGTGATCTATCTTGGAGAATTTGCCATGTGCACTCGAAAAGAAGTTGAGTTTCCTATCTTCAGGATGCAGGTTCTATATATGTCTATCAGTTCCATCTGTTCCAATATGTCATTCAGATCCATTGTTTCTTTAGTGATTTTCTGTCTGGTTGATCTATCCATTGCTGTCAGTGGAGTAATAAAGTCCCCTGAAATTAGCACATTTTTGTCAAAAAGATTGTTTTTTTTCTGCGATTACTTGTTTTTTTGTATTTGGGCGCTCCCAATTTTGGTGCATAGATATTTACAATTGTTAGCTCTTCCTGATGGAGAGATCCTGTAATTATTATATAATGTCCTTCTTCATCTCTTGTTACTGCTTTTACTTTAAAGTCCAGTTTGTCTGATATAAGTATGGCTACTCAAGCTTCCTTTTGGCTTCCATTCGCCTGATAGATATTTCTCCATCCCTTTACTTTCAACCTGAAGGTGTCTTCCGGTCGAAAATTAGTCTCTTGTAGACAGCATATAGATGGGTTTTGTTTTTTTATCCATTCTGCTACCATGTGTCATTGGTTGGAACATTCGGTCCATTTACATCAGTGTTATTATTGAAAACTGTGGGTTTAGTGTCATTGTGTTCTCCATAGAATTCATGTTTATAGTGGTGTCTCTGGCACCTTGTATTCTTTGCAACATTTCCCTCATAGAGTCCCTCTTAGGATTTCCTCTAGGGCTGGTTTGGTGGTCATGAATTCTCTCCATTTTTGTTTATTTGGGAACACTTTTATCTCTCCTATTTTGAATGACAGGCTTGCTGGATAAAGGATTCTTGG
>NC_043707.1:50601648-50629485 GCF_006229205.1 Suricata suricatta
TGCATGTTTTTTCTGTTCATCACATTGAAGATTTCCTGCCATTCCTTCCTGGCCTGCCAAGTTTCATTAGATAGGTCTGTAACCACTCTGATAGGTTTCCCTTTGTATGCGAGGGCCCTTTTCTCCCTAGCTGCTTTCAGAATTCTCTCTTTATCTTTATATTTTTCCAGTTTCACTCTGATATGTCATGCCGAAGGCTGATTCAAATGACATCTTAAGGGGTTCTTTGTGCCTCTTGAATTTGAATGTCTATATCTTTTCCCTGATTTGGGAAATTCTCAGTTATAATTTTGTCTAGTATCCCTTCAGGCCCTTTCTCTCTGTCTTCCTCTTCAGGAATTCCTATGAGCTGGATGTTCTTCCGTTTGATTGTATCACTCAGGTCTCGAATTCTCCTTTCCTGCTCCTGGATGAATTTCTCTCTTTTTTTCAGCTTCCTCTTTTGCTATAACTATATCTTCTAATTCACCTATTCTTCTCTCTGCTTCGTCAGTCCTTGATGTGGCTGCCTCATCTATAGCCTTTTAAAACTCATCACACCTATTTTCAAAGTGCCTAGTCATTGTCTCAGTTGATTCTTTGATGCTTTTTTCAACCCTAGCGATTAATTTTATAACGTTTTTTTAAATTCTTGATCCGGTATGTTGTCTAGATCTGCCTTGAGCAGTTCTGTGGCTGTGACTTCCTCCTGGAGGTTCTTCAGGGGAGAGTTCCACTTTTTTGTTATTTTTGCTAGTTTTCTGTCTCTTGTCACCTTTAGAAAGCTCGTTGTGCACTGTGCACCTGTTAATATTTCTCTCTTAAGGAGGCTTATTGACTGTCCAGGGTCTTTCATTTCGGGAAATATTCTTTTAATGGTATCTCTCAGTTTCTCTTGTCGTGCCTTTGAATATTTTATTTCCTTACTCAGCAATATTTGGGACTTGCTGTCATGCACACTTTGGCTTGTTTCTTGGTGTAGCCCTAAGAAGGAAAACAGACAGATAAACACAGAGGAAACAGTAACACACAAACGCACAGACAAATCAAACAAACAAACACATTAAAAGGGGGGAAAAAAGAAAGAAAATGGAGAGGAAAGAGACAAAAGAAGAGAAGAAAAGAAAAATTCAAAAAACAAAGGAAATAAAGAAAAAAAAGAAAGGGGGTAAGAGACAACAAAGGACAGTGGACAGTCTAAAAGTGTATGACCAGTTGAGGGGAGAGGTAGGGATGAGATATAGGAGAATATATCTGGATTGCAAGAAGGTAAAAAAAGGGAGAAAGGAGAAAGGAAAGTAAGGAGTAAAAATTTTAAAAATTTTAACTAAAAAATTAATAATAATGAAAAATACATACAGAAAAAGAGGAAAAGAAAAAAATGAAGAAAAAAAGAAAAAGTAAAAAAAATATTAAAAAAAACCAAAAAACAAAAAACAGCAGCTCCCCCTCATGGATAGGCGTGGTTTGGTGTGGTAGGTCTTGGAGGCTGCTCTCAGAGGCTCTGCCTTGGTGTCTGCAGAGATTAGAATGGCGGCACGCCAACCTCCGCTGAACTAAGCACTGTAGGCCACTCTATTGAGTCTGATCTCCTTGTGCCGCGATTGAGCCGAGTTGTATTTTCCAGGCCTGCCTCAGTTTAAAATTCCAGTCCATGCATTTTTATGCTACCACAGATGAGATGTATTTGCTTTGGTGGCTGACCTCTTAGTGGGAGGAATCAGTTTTTCTTGGCTCAGGCAGGGATTTCTGTTGCCCCTGCCTGAGGCGACATGCGCAGCAGGAGGTGCAGTGTGCCTAGTCACAGACCCAACCCCCAGCTGGGATCAGGTTAGCGTTGGGGGAGAAATGAGTGTGCAGCTATTGCCAGAGGCACCGGGAGCTGCTGGAAATGAGCTGGGAGCTCCTGCAGCCTGAGCAAGCGCCCAGGCCTCCACCGCTGCCAACTCCCTGCTGGGATCGCGCAGAGGCTATTTTTTCCCTGTTGGCACCCGGGATTTGGGATTTGCACGGCCAATGCTGGGGGTGAGATGTGCCGTGGAAATGAGGTGCGTCCTCTCACTCCCAATACCAAGGTCGAAGTGAGTGCCCCTGACACCACCACTGCTGTGGCTGCTGACTCCCCGCCAAGATGGTTCAGGGCTGGAAGCTGTTCTTGCCCTTGCGCCACCTGGGTTTGGGATTTGGGCTACCCAGCAGTTATCTATGGAGTGAGCTTCTCTCTCCAAGCATGGTTAAGCATTCTTTATCTCTTCCCCAGAGACAGTACTATGAGCATGTTCAGTCTTTCTGTCTCTTCCCTTTGTCTTTCGGGCTCCGTGCGCTTGCCCCATGTTTTGGGCTGGGGCTCCCACCTCCCGTGCCCATCTCGGGCTGGCTCGTTTTCCAATCTCCCCACTTTGCACTCATTCACTAAGGTATCCTTGAGGTTCTCTTCCTTCTGGAGTCCGTATTTTCTCCTCCACTCTTGCAGATGAGAGTAATGTCTTCAGTTCGATAGATGAGGCAGACGAAATTTACAGAGCTCCCTTCCTCTCCACCATCTTGGCTCCTCTTAAAAGCTTTCTAAGATGGAGAACAATACAACTATATCCACATTCAACATTATACTGGAAAGTATAGCTAAAGCTATATGACATGAAAAATAAAAGGCATCCACATTGGAAAAGAAGAAGTAAAATTATCTCTATTTTTATATAACATAATTCTATATGTAGGAAATCCTGATGAATCTACAAGAAAGCTACTATAGCTAATAAACAAATTCAACAAAGTTACAGGGACAAGATCAACAAATGAAAACCAGTTATATTTCTGTACATCAACAATCAACAGCCACTTCTCCCCCAAATTAAGTAAATTATTCCATTTAAAATAGTATCTAAAAAAATGAAATGCTTAGGAATAAATCTACTCAGGGAGGTGAAAACTTGTATACTAAGCCTATAAAACATTGTTGAAAGAAATTAAAGAAGACCTGATTAGATTTACCATATTCATAATAAGAAGACATGAAGATTTAACATTGTTAAGATGTCAATACTACCAAAAATAATCTACAGATACAATAAAATCCCTATCAAATTCCCAACAGCCAATTTTCAAATTCACATGAAATTGTAAGGGTCCTTAAATAACCAAAACCATCTCAAAAAAAAACAATGCTTACTACCAATCATACCCAGATCTCTGAAATCGGCAACCACAGTGATCTTATTAATAGGATTCCAGGCAACTGCTTACAGGAAAATTGGCCATATAAGACTCTGGTGGTTAATTGAAACCCTACATATAAACAATATTTTCCAGTTTTGCTAGATATGGAAACCCAACTTACCATCATTCCTGACAATCATTTCAAATTTAAAGGAAGTGGCTCTTTATTTTTTTAAATTCAAGTCTAATTAGCATACAATGTTGTATTAGTTTCAAGTATACAATATACTGATTCTACAGTTCTACACATTACTCCGCGATTATCACATTAAGTGTATGCTTAATCCCCTTCACCTATTTCGCCCATCGCCCCATCCATCTCTTCTCTGGCAACTGCCAGTTTGTTTTCTATATTTAAGAATCTGGGGGCACCTGGGTGGCTCTGTTGGTTGGGCAACTGACCGGCTCAGGTCATGATCTCACAGTTTGTGGGTTGGAGCCCTGCGTCAGGCTCTGTGCTGACAGCTCAGAGCCTGGAGCCTGCTTCAGATTCTGTGTCTCCCTCTCCCTGGCCCTCCCTTGCTCACACTCTGTCTCTGTCTGTCTGTCTGTCTCTCTCTCCAAAATAAATAAAGCATAAAAAATTAAAAAAAAAGAGTCTGATTTGTCTCTTTTTCCTTTGTTCATTTGTATCTTTCACTTAGCATTATGCCCTCTACACCCATTCATGTTGTTGCAAATGGCAAGAGTTTACTCTTTCTTAGGGCTCAGTTATATTCCATTGTGCATATATACCACATCTTCTTTATATCCATTAATCTATGGATGGACACTTGGGTTTCCTCCATATCTTGGCTATTGTAAATAATGCTGTAATAAACATAGGGTGCATATATCTTGTCAAATTAGTGTTTTCATTTTCTTTGGGTAAATACCCAATAGTGTAATTGGTGGATTATATGGTAACTCTATTTTTAATTTTTTGACAAACTTCTACATAGTTTTCAACAGTGGCTACACCAGCTTGCATTCCTAACAACAGTGCACAAGCGTTTCTTTTTCTCCACATCCTTGCCAACACTTGTTGTTTCTTCTGTTTTTTATTTTATACATTTTGACAGGTATGAGGTGATATCTTATTGTAATTTTGCTTTGCATAACCCTGATGACAAGTGATATTGAGGATCTCTTCATGTATCTTTTGGCCATCTATATGTCTTCTTTGGAAAAATGTCTGTTCATGTCTTCTGCCTGCTTTTTTTAAAACCAAGTTTTTAATTTTAATTCCAGTATAGTTAATATATAGTGTTATATTAGTTTCAGGTGTACAGTATAGTGATTCAACAATTCCATTTATTATTATGCAGACATCATAAGTGTACTCTTAATCCCCTTCACCTGTTTTACCCATCCCTCCACCCATCTCCCCTCTTATATGCTTTATTTAAAATGAGTACCCTTAGTTAAAGTTAATCTTTTTTCAACAACAAAACTTTTTACTTGGCGCGTACTGCAGAATACATGGTTCTAAGAGATATATTAAAAAAACATTCCATCCAATAAAAGCAGAATACACATTTTAATTGAAGTGGTTTTTTTATATGTTGAGTTTTATAAATTCTTTATGTATTTTGGATAATAACACCTTACCAGATATATCATAGACAAATATCTTCTAATTTGGTGGGTTGTCATTTGGTTTTGTTAATGGTTTTCTTTGCTATGCAAAATGTTTTTATTTTGGTGTGGTCCCCATAGTTTATTTTTGCAACACTGGAACAAGCCAAAGTCCCTGGCCCTACTAGTGAGAATCAGAAAGTGGGACCTTGTGGAACTGCCCCTGTCAGTAAACGTAGTGAACAGTACACAAATCCTTGACACAAGGTACTGTTGGCTTCCACCTGTCTTTCAAGATTTGCAAAGAAAAAAAAAGGGCAGAGTGGTTATTCCCACTCTTTCTCCTCTTTCAGTAGTCCTAGTTGGTCAGTCTTTTGCCAACTGGTGGTGCTTAGCTATTGATTATCAAATATTCAATGCTCAAGTATTCCTCATTAAGGCTCTAATACCTAACATAATCAAATTAATTGAAGTTATCCAAAAACTGACTGGCAACTGTTTCACCATGGAGTCTCTAGCCAGTATGTTTTATTCACTCCTTATTACCAATCAGTCACAGCCTTAGTTGGCCTTTACCTTGAAGGAACCCAATATGCACTTCCTCTGTTGACTATTGCTTATTTAAACCTAGTCATTACCCATGGTTTCTGCCTCCAGGGCCTAGACACACTTTTGCTTTAGTATTTCTTGCTAGCACTACCTAGATGATATCCTGATACGGAGCCCGCTTTGAGAAGGATTGTAGTGCGCGTGCGGGTGCACAGAAGCAAGGATGCGAGGGTAAGGGAATGAGGAAAAGAAGATAGAATCAAAGGATGGGAATGGGAGGGACAACAGGAGCGGTGCCCATATTGCCACTTTATTTCTCACATGCAAGTAGTTTTATACAAACAGCCCCAGCTAAGAGAGGGTTTTTTCTAGACAAAACTTTTTTCTGTTCTCATAGTTATTGTTACAACATATTCCTGGGAACTTTATATCCCTTCTTATTGTTATTATAAGAGTGCCAAAGCGTGAAGGACATTCGTACAATAACTTCTTAACTCCAGAAGCTTGAAGGACATTGGTGCAATAACATCTTAACTCAAGTGAATTAACCTCTGAGGAACTGGATCAGCCGCAAGGGTTGTAAGGGCACGAGAGCTTTGCTCCATCACACTCTCCTTACTGGCTCCTTGCTGCTGCTTCCCACAGAGGATTTATATGCATTTACATGTCCTCTCCAAAAACACGGTCCAGTAATAGCTCCACACAAAATCTAAGGGCTGCTGATCTCAGTAAAATTCTTGGGCATAATCTGGTTTCTGATGGCCACCAAATTACTACCACAGTTAAACATCAGTTTTTATAGATCAACCCACGTCAGATACCTTGCTAGTTTTGTTAGGCCTCTTCATTTCTGGCAATATTATATTCTACACCTTTCAACTTTTCTTCAACCTATTTACCAAGTCACTTGAAAGCCTGCCAACTTCTATTGGGGAGAGCTCCAGCAACAGGCATTAGAATTAATTCAGCAGTCCATGCAACAAACCCAGCCACTAGTTCCCCCTGAACCAATTTTAGACTTGAGCCATTGGCCATCTTAATTATGCCTCCAGGAACCTATGGACTTAACATGGTCAAAAACAGCTCCAAATGGGTTTTGGGATCCAGAGACTTCCATCAGCCACTGCCTGATACATGCCCGTAGTGCACCAAATAGTAGTTGCCTACTGGGCCCTGATAGATACCAATTCTCCTGCTGACTCCACCCGGATTTGTGTCCTGCCATGGGTGAGAGATTCTTCACAGCAGTAGCTTGACACAGCCATGGAAGCCTCTTTGCTTGACTGGAAATGGAACCTCTAGTAATTGGTTAAGTCTGATAAACAGGGCCTTCTGAAGCTGCAGGAGGATGTGGCTTTCCCCACACTCAGCCCCTGACCTCAAATCAAGAAACAGCAATTTCCTTTATGAAATGAGGAGTCTTTTGGGACCAACTGTCTGACATGGAAAGGAAGTTGGTGTCGCAGCACCACACTGTATGCAATGAAGCTCACTGAAGAGCCACAGCCTATTATTGACCTCAAGTACATTTATGATTAGGGATGATGTCCTTTGGTCTGCTCAACCAGCTTGCAGAGATGGAAATGGTGCATTCAGCACTATAGGGTGCCCTTTGGTAGGCAGCTTCCCCATATCTAGATCTTTATTGATTCATGGCCAAAGCAGAGTAACAATTTATTAATTAATATAAGGCTGGCCCATCTATGGGATCCCACACTTGGAAAGAGTAGGCAATATTGCCCATTCCCATTTTTGTCACACATGCTTCTGCACATATAGCATTCCAGATATACATTTCAACAACACAGCAGACAAATTATCTAAGATTAACCTTTTCACTAGCCACCTCAGCTACCTTACTGGGCTTCTCCTTGTTGTCATACCCACTGGCATTTGGGGCACATAATAGTTCTGGGCACTGGGACATGCATGCTCTTGTTGAATGGGACCATAGATAGGACAGTCCTCTGGGACCCTGTCTGGTCAAGACAGCAGTTGAAAACTGTGATTTATCCTTCAAGACTAAACATTGGAATGTTCCTCAGTGGGATTCTGTTCCTTGGGGCTCCTGTCCCTTCTCCTGATAGCATATTGATTATCTTGATCCCTTTCCCCCCACTGCAGGTACCATTCAGCATGCTCCTATCATGATTGACTCCTTTACAGAGTTGATGGTAGCCTTCCTAGACAGTATGCCACAAATGAGACCACCATCTCATGATCTCACAAAGACCATGTTAATCCCCTCTGGTGTTCTAACAAAGGGACTCATTTTTCTTCCCATGATCTCCAGACATGGGCATTAAAACAGAGTATTAAAACATCTTATTGGACTTTTATTTGTTTCTTAAATTGCTGTCTGGGAAATAAACATCTTGCGGCTTTACTCCTGCAAGCCCCCATTCTCCTCAAATCTCCACCCAAGGGTATCCATACTCCTCACACTAATTTTATACAAGTTGCCCCTTGTTGTTAAAGGCAATCTGGCTTATTTCATTGTCTGGGATACTCATGTCCTCATTACTCCTGTCAACAGTTCCTTCTCATAAATGTAACGTTTTGATTTTTCCTCTACCCCTTTGGCTTCAAAGTCCAATCAGGGACAGATTTTTAAATATAATCCTTTAACTACTAAAAGCCCATTGGGATGTCCTAAACATTTAATTCAGTAACAGGAGTACCTACACAAGCTAATGCCAAAGACTGAGACCTTGCTGGTACTCAGGATATGAAGGATGGCTGTTTAGCTCCCATTCTGCTGACTCTTCATAGAAAGTGGAAATTATAGACCAAGAGTTTATCCATGGAGTTAACTGCCTCTGCTCTGTATTTGGACTCTATGTTTGACACCTTCTCTTTAAACAGCTCCCACCCTCAGTACCCATGTTCCTACTACACACAGCTGATCCCAGTGAACTGCAACACTGTATTGCTCCTTATGAATATGAACTCTGGGAGTCCTATTTTCTGGGATTGCTAATTGTTTAACCATGGATCCTGCTTTGCTGAAACCTGCCTGTGAAACTGAGTTCAAATCCCATGATTCTAGAGCAGTATGATAAGGCATTAAGCCTCTACATTACAAAGTATTATAAATTAAATACCACCCTGTAGGGAATACCTCCTAGTATACTTCTCTGCTTTGCCTAACCACTCACCCCCCAGATTTGCCATTCCTATGTACCCTTCTAAAGATGTCCCATGATTTCTGTTTCCTCCCAACACTGACCATGACAGAAACATCCACAGAGCCCAGAACTCCCAGGGCTCACACACAAGATCACACATTCACACATACCACTCCCATGAACACCTGCACTTCCTGTGTTCTCTTACTTATATCACAACCACCACCAAACTGCCCTGGTGACAGAACAAGACCTCTAATTCAGATGAATAGGCTACCAAAGTTTCGGGTATGACTCTAGCCCTTTGAAACTGTTGGGCCTCCCACAAGTCACACTAGACATGGGGCCCAACCTCAAAATCCTCCCTGACACCACCATGCTAGACCAAGTTCTATTGTGGCTTCAGAGGAAAGCTTCATTTGCTTAAATATACCACTTACCTTCATTTTTAACTGTATTCACCTGGGGCAACTACACATTATAGTCAAGTTATTCCCATGGGCTTAGAGCTTATATGGTGGAATCAACTGCACTTGGCCAATTCCCCATGCTGAGGATTTCACTCTCTTATAATATTCTCATGGTATATATTACAGTCTAAATAATGGTACATTAAAGTTCTATAATAGCTTAAACTCACAGGCACAGCAACTTATGTAGTTTTTTCTTTGCCATCTCCTTGCTCTTACTAATGAAACCATATCCTGGAGTGAAGTGGTTACATGGGGGATTCCCATAGTTCTTTATCCACTATCTCCCTATTTCTATCAACCCAAGGACACTAGGCAAAATGCACAGTACTTATTCCTGTCTTATAGGACTTACCATAGCTATAGGAATTGTGAGAATGAGAGATTGTTAAATGCAATCAAATCATAACTGTCAAACAGAAACTTTCTGTGGACCTTTCAGGTCATATGCAAAGGCTGTCCAAAACATCGTCCTTCATACATCTAGCCCATGAGTTTCTAGCCCAAATGCAAATGGGTAACAGACTGCCTATTGTCTATTTACTAGTCAGGGAAGGAGGAGTTTGTGCCATCCAGGATACCTCCTTTGGCATGCACATCAATAACTCTGGACAGGTATAGGCCAGGCTACAAGGAATGGTCAACAGGTGAAAATCTCTTATAACATAAAGATTTTATATATAAAGATATAAAATATAAACAGATTTCCTTAATCCAGAGATGTCTGGCTTTTCCTGCAAAATAAGGTGCCCCATTGTGAAGTGAGTATAAAACTTTCATAATATGCCTAATAAGACTCCTTTTAGTTGTCACCTTTACCAAAACCTGCCTTCAGAAATGAAGTGTTCCCTTTACCTTTAACATCACCAAAGCCCTAATGGCAAACATCAGCCATCCCAATTAGTATTGTTAATGATATTGAGGCAGCACAGTGTCAATTGGATTGCAAATTTTAACCTTTGTATTTACCTACTGCCACAACCTCCCAGCAAACCAGCTGTGAGCTTCTTGCCCAGGAGGCACAGAGGACACTGCCAGGTAAAGACAGAAGCAAAGATTGAAGTTGTGCAAACACATGCGAAGAAATTTCTTTTTTTTTTTTATCAAAGCTTTCTTATTTTGAAAGACAGAGAGAGTGCATGTGTGCACAAGTTGGAGAGGGGCAGAGAGAGAGAGTGAGAGAGAGAATCCCAAGCAGACTCCTTGCTGTCAGCACAGAATCTGACACAGAGCTTAATCCTGTGAACCATGAAATCAAGACCTGAACCAAAATCAAGTCAGATGTTTAATTAACGAGATATCCAGGTGCCCAAGTCAAGGAATTTCTGAAACCCCTAAAAATTAGAAGAGGCAAAGAAAGATTCTCCCCTACAGTCTTTGGAAGGAATGGGTCTGAAAATCAGGAAAGACCTTGATTTAGGACTTTAAGCCTCCAAAACTGTGAGAGAATAGTTTTCTCTTGTTTTAAGAGACCAAGTTTATGATAATTTATTTTTTATATATAAAATTTACTTATTTGTGTGTGTGTGTGTGTGTGTGTGTGAGAGAGAGAGAGAGAGAGAGAGAGAGAGAGAGAGAGAGAGACAGAGACAGAGACAGAGACAGAGGGAGAAATATCTAGTCAGAGATGGGCAGAGAGAGGGAGAGAGAATCCCGAGCTGTGTGCCATCAGTGCAGAGTCCAATGCCAAGCTTGAATTTATGAACCTTGACATCATGACCTGAACCAAAACCAAGAGTTGGATGGGCATGTAACCAACAGAGGCACCCAAGTGCCCCCATGGTCATTTCTTATAGCAGCCACAGGAAACAGATACTAAGACAGTTGGGTTAATATTACCACACTGATTGTAGATTTGTGTTCTTTTTCTTGTAGTTGTTAGTCGGTGTGCTTTATGTAATTCAAACCTATATTATAAAATTTATTTGTATGTGTGGAATTATATAGGGATAGCTGTGTGCAGAATTCATTGAATCTACATTCCCAATAAACTGTCCTTCAAGTGATATGTTGTTTCAGTAAGATATGAGTTTTAGTAAGCTTGGGTATTCTACTATATATATGTCTATATCTACTATATGTATTCTATACATATGTTTATAAACCCTTATTTCTTGAGAGAAGATGTTAACTGAAAGATGCAAAGAAACCAAATTTATAATATAAATGTAGAATTACAGATGATTAACCTTTATCTATGAAATGACTCATCTCTAGGCATTCTGTTCTGCCTTAAAGACCTATCTTTTATATTAATATAGCTATAATATCTTGTATTTCCTTAATCTTTTGTGACCTATGTTTTTCCATTTTTATTTTTTAATTTAAAAATATTTATTCATGAATTTATTAAAAATAATAAATCTATGACATGTTAGCACACATAACACTATTTTAATGAACAATAGGCATACCCCCCAAACCATAAAAAGAAGGAGGCCATCGTTAGGGAAAGATACAATGTTTTTCTTTTTTCTTTCTATATCCCTGTATTTGAAGCGAATCTCTTTGGAGCAGGATATATTTTGAGTTTTTTCCTGTTCATAAACTTTTTATCTTTTTATAAGAAAATTGAGTCCACTTACATTTAATGCATTAATTTTATGTATCCTGGTTTGTATCTTCCATTTTACTTTTTCTTTTTAATTTGGAAATAAGCTTATTGTTCTTTTTGATCCTTTTTTTTTTTGGCATCCTAGAAGGAGAAGAGAAAAGGAGGCAGAAAAATTAATTCAAGGAATAATGACCAAGTTGGACCATACCTGGGGCATAAGACAAGTCTCCAAGTATTACCATGAATCACATAAAGATCTTTTTCTATTCCAAACGTTGCTTTTTAGTTTTGTTAATTGTTTCCTTCACTGTGCAGAAGCTTTTTATCTTGATGAAGTCCCAATAGTTTATTTTTGCTTTTGTTTCCATTGCCTTAGGAGGCATATCTAGTAAGAAGTTGCTACAGCTAAAGTCAAAGAGATTACTACCTGTGCTCTCCTCTAGGATTTTGATGGTTTTCTGTCACACATTTAGGTCTTTAATCTGTGTTGAATTTATTTTTGTGTATGGTGTAAGAAAGTGGTCTAGTTTCTTTCTTTTGCATGTTGCTGTCCAGTGTTCCTAACGCTGTTTGTTGTACAGACTGCCTTTTTCCCATTGCATATTCTTACCTGCTTTGTAAAAGATTAGTTGAACATATAGTTGTGGGTTCATTTCTGAGTTTTCTATTCTGTTCCATTGATCTATATCTCTGTTTTCGTGCCAGTTCCAAACAATCTTAATAACTACAGCTTTGCAATATAACTTGAGGTCCAGAATTGTGATGCCTCTGGCTTTGCTTTTCTTTTTCAAGATTGCTTTGACTATTTGGTGTCTTTTGTGATTTCATACAAAAATTGTTTTAGCTCTGTGAAAAATGCATTAAATTAGGGATTGCATTAAATTTGTAGATTGTTTTGGGTAGCATAGACATCTTAATAGTATTTGTTCTTCCAATCCATGAGCATGGAATATTTTTCCATTTCTTTGTGTCCTCTTCAATTTTTTCATAAGAACCTCATACTTTTCAGAGTGCAGACCTTTTATCTCTCTTGTTAGGTTTATTCATAGATATTTTATTGTTTTGGTGCAATTATAAATAGGATCAATTCCTTAACTACTCTTTCTGTTGCTTCATTGTTGGTGTATAGAAAGCAACATGTTTCTGTACATTGATTTTGTATCCTGCAACTTTACTAAATTTGTGTATCAGTTATAGCAAGTTTTTGCTGGAGTCTTTTGGCTTTTCTCTACAGAGCATCATTTTGGAATGGGAGAAGATTTTTGTAAATGACATATCTGATAAAGGGATTTCTATAAAGCACTTATCAAATTCAACACTCTCCCCAAAAACAATCCAGTTTAAAAGTGGGCAGAAGACATGAATAGACACTTTTCCAAAGAAGATATCCAGGAAGGCAACAGATCCATGGAAAGATGCTCAACACCACCTGTAATTAAGGAAATACAAATCCAAGCTACGATGAGATATCACCTCACACCTGTCAGAATGGTTAAAATTAAACACCAGAAACAGCAGGTGCTGGTGAAGATTCAGAGAAAGGAGAACCCTCTTACATTGTTGGTGGGAATGGCAACTGGTGCAGGCACTCTGGAAAGCAGTGTGGAGGCTCCTCAAAAGTTAAAAATAGAACTACTTTATGAACCAGCAATTGCACCACTAGGTATTTATCCAAAAGATACAAAAATACTGATTTGAAGAGATACATGTACCCCAATGTTTATAGCAGTATTATCAACAATAGCTAAGTTATGGAAACGGCCCAAATGTACATTGACTGATGAATGGATAAAGAAGATGTGGTACACACACACACACACACACACACACACACACACACACACACTAGCATATTACTCAGCCATAACACAGAATGAAATCTTTCCATTTACAATGGCATGGATGGAGCTAGAAACTAGTATGCTAAGTGAAATAAGTCAGTCAGAGAAACACAAATACCACATGATATCATTCATATGTATAATTTAAGAAACAAAACATATGAATGAGGAGGGAAAAAAAGAGAGGCAAACTACAAAACAGACTCCTAACTAGAGAGAACAAACTAGAGGTTACTGGATGGGGGGGGTGGATTAAATGGGTGATGAGTATTAAGGAAAGCACTTGTATGATGAGCACTGGGTGTTGTATGTAAGTGATAAATCACTAAATTCTAGACCTTAAACTAATATTACACTGTATGTTAACTAATTGGAAATAACATAAAAACTTAAAAAAACTAAATAATAAAAAGAATGCTCTGCAACCACCACAGAATTAAAATAGTAACTGTTACTAAAATAGTAAATGTTACTAAAATAGTAGCATTATATCAAGAAGATCCCTAAATATTGGAAACAAAGCACTTAATTCTAGAGTCAAACTAGATTTCATAAGGGAAATTAGAAAATATTTGTAACTGAATAATAATGAAAATGTAACACATTAAAATTTGTGGGGTGTAACTAATGCATTCCTAAGAGGAAGACATATAACCTTACAGCCTGTATTAGAAGGAAGAAAAATTCAAAAGCAATGATCTAACTCCCAGTGAAATAATAGAAATGGAAGAACATATTATACCTAAAGAATTACAAGGAAACTGTAAAGACAGGAGCAGGCATCAATGAAGTGAAAAACAAACAGTAACAATGACCAAAGCCAAAGTTGTTTCCTTGAAAGCATTAATAAAATTAGTAAAAACCCTAACCAGGCTAATTTAAAAATATTACAGTAGCATGAACATTGCTACATATCTTACCGATATTAAAGGAGAAACTTTATACAAATATATTTTAAAGCTAACTAGAAATGTCTAATTACTTTGAAAACTCAGCTTACCAAAACTAACACAAAAAATAGAAAATGTAAATACACATCCTTTTTAAAAAAGTTTATTTATTTTGAGAGAGAGGGAGAGAGAGAGAGCATGTGGAAGTGGGGGAGGGGCAGAGAGAGTCCAAGATAGGTTCTGCACTTTTAGCACAGTGCCCAGTTCAGGGCTTGAACTCACAAACTGTGAGATCATGACCTGAGCCAAAACCAACAGTTGAATGCATAATTGACTGAGCTACCCAGATGCCCCCAAATACACTTATTCTATTAAAAATTGAATTTAAAACTTTCCCAGAAATAAACCCCAAGTTAAAAGGGATTCACTGGTGAATTTTAACAAATATTAAAGGGATAAACTATAATAATATTATACAAAATTTCAGAAAATAGAGGGCAAAAAGATTTATTTCAATTTGGTTTATGAGGTTAAAATATGAGGTTAAAATAATCTGGATAATAAACCTGACAAAGAAATTATAAGAAACATTTATAGACTACCACTCATGAACACAGAAATTTATTTAATATTAGTTCATCTATTCCAGCAACATACAAATAAGAGTAACCATTGACAATCAAGGGTAGTTTATCCCAGGGATACAAGGTTGTTTCAACATTCAAAAAGTACATGATAATAAAGAAAACCATATAAGTTTTTACCCAGATTAACTGAAAGCATTGAGCAAATGTTCAACATACATTTATTACTATTTTTTAAAATCTAATACACACTATAAAATTAATACACACTATTAAGAAATAGAATTTCTTCACTATGATAAAAGACATCTACTAAAAACCTAAAATTAACATTAACTAATCTTTAACAAAGCAGGAAAAAAATGAGAAAGACAGTCTGTTCCACATATGATGGTGGGAAAGCAGGATAGCAACATGCAAAAGAATGAAACTGTATGACTTTCTTACACCATACACAAAAATAATTCGAAATGGAGGAAAAACCTAAATGTAAGATAGGAAACCTAGAGGAGAACAGCGGCAGCAACCTCTTTGACCTCAGCCACAGCAACTTCTTAGTAGACATGTCTCCAGCAGCAAGGGAAACAAAAGCAAAAATGTACTATTGGGACCTCATCAATATAGAAAGCTTTTGCACAGCAAAGGAACAAAACTAAAAGGTAACCAACAGAATGGGAGAAGAAATTTGCAAATGACATATCAGATGAAGGGTCAGTATTCAAAATCTGTAAAGAACTTATCAAACTCAACACTCAAAAAACAAACAATCCAGTTAAGAAATGGACAGAAGACAGGAAGAGGCAGTTTTACAAAGAAGATATCAGATGTCTGACACATGAAAAGATGCTCATCATCACTCATCATCAGGGATATACAAATCAAAACCACAATGAGATACCACTTCATGCTTGTCAGAATGACTTAGATTAACACCTCAGGAAACAACAGATTTTGGTGAAGATGTGGAGAAAGGGGAACACTTTTGCACTGTTGGTTTGAATGCAAATTGGTGAAGTCATTCTGGAAAATAGTATGGAAGTTCCCCAAAAAGTGAAAAACAAAACTACCCTATGACCTAGTAAATGCACTACTAGGTACTTATCCATAGGATACAAAAATGCTGATTCTAAGGGGGACATGAACCCCAATGTTTAAAGCAGTGCTATCAACAATAGCCAAATTATGAAAAGAGCCCAAAAGTCCATCAACTAGTGAATGGATAAAGAAGATGTGGCTTATGTACATAATGGAATATTACTCGGTGATCAAAAGGAATAAACCCTTGCCATTTGAAACATTGTGGATGGAACTAAAGTATTATTCTAAGTGAAATAAATCAGTTAGAGGAAAACAGATAACATAATTTCATTCATATGTGGAATTTCAGAATCACAACAGATGAACATACGGGAAGGGAAGGAAAAATAAAATAAACAGAGAGGGAGGTAAACCATAAGAGAGTCCTAATTACAGAGAACAAAATGAGGGCTGCTGGAGAGTTGTTGGGTGGGGGTATGAGCTAAATGGGCATTGAGGAGGGCACTTTTTAAGATGAGCATTCATTACTTACTTATATGTAAGTAACAATGACTAAATTTTACTACTGAAACCAATAGTACACTGTATTATGTTAACTAACTTGAATTTAAATTTAAAAAACTCACCATACTTAATGGTGAAATATTATACATTTTTCCCTGAAATGAAGAATAAGACAGAAATGTCTGCTCATCAGTTTTAGTCAATTTAATATGGCAAGTAAATAAAAAAAGAAAGTGGATAACATATTGGAAAGGAAGATACAAAACTATCTTAATTCAAAACCAACATGATTATTTACATAGACCATTTTAAGGAAAATTTTAAAATGCTAGAATAAACAATATGTGACCTGAGAAGGCTTTTGGAATATGAAATTAATGTTTTTAAAAAATCAGTTGTATTTTTGTTTACTAGTATATTAGTCTGCTAGCAACTTCTATAACAAAAACCTCAGACTGAGTGGCAATCGAAGACTTCAATATCCCATTTTCAATAATGAATAATACAACTAGGTGGAAGATTGGCAATAGAAGACTTGAAAAACACTGTAAATAAACTAGACTTAACAGAAATCTATAGAACACTCCACCCAATTATTTTCAAGTCCACATGGAACATTCTCTAGATAGGCCATGTACTACACTATAAAACAAACACCAGGAAATTTAAAAGAATAGAAATAATGCAAATTATTCTTTAATATAATTGAGTATAAATTGAAATCAGTAATGAGAAAAAAATTGGGAAACTAATATGTGGAAATTAAACAACATACTTGTATATAATGAATGGATCAAAGAAGAATGAAAAGAGACATGAGAACATACTTTAAGGTGAATAAAAATGAAGATACATGTTATCAAATCTTATTGCATGTAAAGTGGTGCTTAAATGCAAATATGTAGCTGTAAAGGTTTATTTAAGAAAGAAGAAATATTTCAAGTCAATAGCCTAACTTTCTTCCTTAAGCCACTTGAAAAAGAGGAGCAAATTGAATATAAACACAACAAAAGAAGAAAATAAATTTAAGGATAATTAGTAAAGTAATGAATAAAAAAACTATAGAGAAAAATTAATGAAATCAAGACTTTTTTAGAGATTAAAAAATTAACAAGTCTCTAGTTAGATTGACCAAGAAACCAAAATTATTAGACTTGGAAATGAATGAGGGACATTACTAACAACATTACAAAATAAAGAGAAGGGGACCATGGGGAGAGGAAGGGGGAAAGAGAGCGGGGAAGAGTGAGGGACACAGATCAAGGGAGACTACTGAATACTGAAGACGAACCATGGACTGAAGGGGGAGGGGGAGGGAGGGATGGGGTGATGGTCATGGTAGGGGGCACTTGTGGGGAGAAGCACTGGGTGTTATATGGAAACCAATTTGACAGTAAACTATTATAAAAATAAATAAATAAATGAATGAATAAAAATTAAAAAGTCAAAAAAAGAGAATTATAATTAATAATATCAACAATACATGAACAAATTAAGTAACCTAGATAAAATAGACACATTTAAAAAGACACAGCTACAAAAACTAGGACAAGAAGAAATAGACCATTTGAATAAGCCTGTAACAAATGAGAGATTAAATTAATAATAATAATAATAAATACTAGCAAAAAACCCACAGGCCCAAATGGCTTCATCACTGAATTCTTTGAAACATTTAAAGAATTAACATTAAAATTGTTTTTAAATAAAAAAAAGAAATAGACAAAAGGTCTCAATACCCATTTATCCAAGGAAGGTAAACATATGACAAATAAGTATATGAAAAGATGCTTGACATCATTTGGCACCCAGGAAATGCAAATCAAAACCACAGTAAGATGCAACTTCACACTCTCTAGGATGGCTAAAACCATTAAGTCACATAATAAAAAATGTTGGTAACCATATCAAAAATCAAAACCCATATACACTCCCTTATGGGACTGCAAAATGGTTCAGTCACTTTGGAAAACCGGCATTTACTCAAATAATTAAACATAGATTTAGCATATGACCTATCAATTTCACTCCTAGGCAGATATCTCAGGGAAATGAAAACATATGTCCACACAGAAATTTGCACATGAATATAGCAGCATTATCCCTAATGGCATTATTCTTAATTATTCCAAAATGTGAAAGTAACCCAAATGGTGTGTCACCTGATGAATAGGTAAACCAAACGTACCAATGGATAAAACATGTATTCGATGGAATATAATTTGGCCACAAAAAGGAGTGAGGTACTGTACATGCTACAACTGGATGGATCGGGAAAATATTATGGTAAGTAAAAGAAGCCAATCAGAAAATGTATGGTGACTAATTCCAGTCTTTAAGCCCCACTGGTCACAAGTACTCACCCAAATAAGCCCCTCTCATTTTCCCAGCCAATGAATTTGGGAAAGTTTTCTCCTTGTACATTCCCCGGCATGCTCCTCTCTTTCTTGCTTTTTTCTACAACCATGGCTCCTTCCTCTCTGCAGCATTGGCAGTCCATTTCTGTTCCTAACCATGTCTCCCTCTTCCTACCTTCCTTGACGTGGTGTTTTCTCTCCCTGTAGTTGTAGAGATTGTTTTGTCAGTCTTTAGATTGATTTCCAGAGTATTTAGAATGATTTGATAGTTATCTAGTTGAGTTCACAGGTCTAGAAAAACCTAGGGTCTTCCTACTATGCCACCATTTTAGCTCTTTCATATCTTATATAGTTAAAATTTTTATGGTTTATTGTATGTAGGTAATACTTTGAAAATTTTTTACTTTTATGAAAAATGCTTATTTTTAAAAATCAATTCTGTAAAAAAATGCAACTTAAAGGACTCAACAGTAAACAAATAAATTTCCAAGGAGCATGATCTCACATTCATAAATCTTACACAGAAAATGGATAGCAGAATAGTCCCTCAAAGATTTTAGATGCTGATGTAATCATAACCACGCTATAAAAGGAATATGTTCATTCTGTTTATTGAGTAAAATTAAAGTTATAAACATAAACATGTATCAAAAAGCCATAGATAATTAAACAGAATTTAAAAGGAAATATAAATATTGAAATTAAAGAATAAATTGGTTGTCTTGAAAAAACTTCTAGTTCTGACCAGGATAGAGTAGATTATTTTTTGCTAAACCTGTTTCATGTAAACATACATATACATATGTATTGTGTGTTTGTATACACACACACACACACACACACACACACAAAGTAAACAGCCTATATAAAACAAAAACTTAAAGGCATTGGAGAGCAAAGAATGGAGTCAAGTGTTGAAGAACTATGCTCCTTGTTAGGAAAAAAACATGTAAGGGAAGATTCATATTTATTCTGACTGATTTCCTGAGGGCTTTTTCCAAGATGGAAACTGCAGTCAAAAGTATAAAACAGTCATTTTAGAATGAAGAGCAGAGAGCAAAGTTCAAAGATGTCATGTGGCTGGAATTTAAGAAAATTTCTATAGGGGAAGAAACCATAGAAAATTTCAGTTACAAATTCACATGAAATCATTGGCCAAAACCTTAGCCATACATACAAAGGGCAGAAATACAATGAATTAATTAGAAAACAGCAGTTGGGAGGTTAACAAACTGAGCACAAGTTTCAGCAACCATGTTCTACTGATGAGACAGAGGTTGGAGCTAAAAGCTTGCTATGTGAAAGGGTTTTGATAAACATTGGAGCTTTCAGATGAAATTCCACAATGGACACACTCTAGAAATATGGACGATGCCATAGGAATAATAATAAAACTGAAATAGTCTAGTCCTGACACAGTCTCAAACAAACCCTCTAATGGATTACTATGGTCAATTGTACTTTTACTGCTGTCCAGAAAAGAGCTTTATATTTAAACACGTGTAACATACAGTGCCCAGGATTCAACAAAAAATTATAAGACATCTTATAAAACAGTAGCAAAGGACAAAAACAAGAACAAAATATACAATAAAACAAACCCTGAAATGAGTTAGACTAGGAATTAACAAACAGTATTTTATTTTATTTTAAGATTTTTTTTCTTTAAATCTTTTCTTCTCTTTCCTTTGTAATGCTTTATTTTTTAAGATTATTTATTTTTTAATTTCATTTTATTTTTCTATTTCTAGTTTATTGTGAAGTTAGTTTCCATAAAACACCCAGTACTCTTCCCCACAAGTGCCCTCCTCCATGATCATCACCCACCTTCCCCTTTCACCCTCCTCCTTCAGCCCTCAGGGACTCTATTCAAGAGTCCCTCCTGATATGCCTACCTCCCTCTCCCTAACTCTTTTCTCACCCTTCCCCTCCCCTTGGTCCTCTGTTAAGTTTCTCCTGTCAGACTTATGAGTGCAAACATGGTATTTGTCCTTTTCTGCCTGACTTATTTCGCTTAGCATGACGCCGTTGAAGTCCATCCACTTTGCTATCAATGGCCAGATTTCATTCTTTCTCATTGCCATGTAGTATTCCATTCTATAGATAAACCACATGGTCTTGATCCATAATCAGTTGATGGACATTTAGGCTCTTTCCCTAATTTGGCTATTGTTGAAAGTCCTGCTATGAACATTGAAGTACATGTGCCCTATGCATCAGCACTTCTGTATCCCTTGGTTAAATCTCTAGCAGTGCTATTGCTGGGTCATAGGGGAGTTCTACTGTTAATTGTTTGAGGAACCTCCACACTGTTTTCCAGAGCAGCTGTACCAGTTTACATTTCCACCAGCAGTGTAGGAGGGTGCCCATTTCTCCACACCCTCGCCAGCATCTATAGTCTCTTGATTTGTTCATTTTAGCCACTCTGACTGGTGTGAGGTGGTATCTCAGTGTGGTTTTGATTTATATTTCCCTGATGATGAGTGATGCTGAGCATCATTTCATGTGTCTGTTGGCCATCTGGATGTCCTCTTTGGAGAAGTGTCTGTTCAAGTCTTCTGCCCATTTCTTCACTGGATTATTCAATTTTGGGGTGTGGAGTTTGGTGAGTTCCTTTTAGATTTTGGATACTAGCCCTTTAACCGATATGCCATTTACCACTATCTTTTCCCATTCTCTTGGTTGCCTATGAGTTTCCTTGATTGTTTCCTTTGCACTGCAGATGCTTTTTATCTTGATGAGGTCCCAATAGTTCATTTTTTCTCTTGATTCCCTTGCCTTTGGGGATGTGTCGAGTAGGAAAATGCTGCGATTGAGGTCAAGGAGGCTATTTCCTGCTTTCTCATCTAGGATTTTGATGGTTTCCTGTCTCTCATTTAGGTTCTTCATCCATTTTGAGTTGACTTTTGTGTATGGTGTACAAAAGTGGTCTAGTTTCATTCTTCTGCATGTTGCTGTCCAGTTCTCACAGAACCACTTGTTAAATAGGCTGCCTTTTTTTCCATCAGCTACTCTTTCCTGCTTTGTCAAAGATTAATTGGCCATATACTTGTGGGTCCAGTTATGAGTTCTCTATTCTATTCCATTGGTCTATGTGTCTGGTTTTTGTGCCAGTACCATACTGTCTTGATGATGAAAGCTTTGTAGTAAAGGCTAAAGTCTGGGATTGTGACGCCTCTCATCTTGGTTTTCTTCTTCAATATTACTTTGGCTATTCGGGGTCTTTGTGGTTCCATACGAATTTGAGGATAGTTTGTTCTAGCTTTGAGAAGAATGCTGGTGCAGTTTTAATTGGGATTGCATGGAATGTGTAGATTGCTTTGGGTATTATTGACATTTTAACAATGTTTATTCTTCTCATCCATGAACAGGGAATGTTTTTCCATTTCTCTGTGTCTATTTCAAATTCTTTCATAAGTTTTCTATAGTTTTCATTGTACAGGTCTTTTACATCTTCAGTTAGGTTTACTCCTAGGTATTTTATGGTTTTTCATGCAATTGTGAATGGGATCAGTTTCTTGATTTCTCTTTCTGTTGTTTCTTTATTGGTGTATAAAAATGTAATCGATTTCTGTATGTTGATTTTGTACCCTGTGACTTTGCTGAATTCATGGATCAGTTCTAGTAGGCTTCTGGTAGAGTTGGTCAAGTTTTCCATGTAGAGTATCATGTCATCTACAAAAAGTGAAAGTTTGACTTTATCATTGCGATCTGATGCCTTTTATTTCCTTTTGTTGTCTGATTGCTGATGTTGGGAGTTCCAGCACTATGTTAAACAACAGTGGTAAGAGTGGACATCCTTGTTGTGTTCTTGATCTCAGGGGGGAAGATCTCAGTTTTTCTCCATTGAGGATGGTATTAGCTGTGGGCTTTTCTTAAATGACTTTTATGATGTTTAAATAAGTTCCATCTATTCTGAATGTCTTGAAGGTTTTTATTAAGAAAGGATACTGTTTTTTGTTAAATGCTTTTTCTGCATCTATCAACAGGATCATATGGATTTTATATTTTCTTTTATTAATGTGATGTATCACACTGATGGATTTGTGAATATTGAACCAGCCCTGTAACCGAGGAATGAATCCCACTTGATTATGATGGATAATTCTTTTTATGTGCTGTTGAATTTGATTTGGTAGTATTTTGTTGAGTATTTTTGCATCATATTCTTTAAGGATACTGGTGTGTATTTCTCTTTTTTTGTTGTTATCTCCGTCTGGTTTGGGATACTGGCTTCGTAGAATGAGTCCAGAAGTGTTTGTTTTTTTTCTATTTCTATTTTTTTGGAATAGCTTGAGAAGAATGGGTATTAGCTCTGCTTTAAATGTCTGGTATAATTTCCCAGGGAAGCCATCTGGCCCCGGGTTCTTATTTGTTGGGAGATTTTTGATAACTGATTTGGTGTCTTCACTGGTTATGGGTATGTTCATATTTTCTATCTCTTCCCATTTGAATTTTGGTAGTGCATGTGTGTGTAGGAATTTGTCCATTTCTTATAGGTTGTCCAGTTTGTTGGCATATAATTTTCCATAATATTCATGATGATTGCTTATATTTCTGAGGGATCGGTTGTAATAGATCTATTTTCATTCATGATTTTGTCTCTTTGGGTGTTCTCTCTTTTCTTTCTGAGGAGCCTGGCTAGAGGTTTATCAATTTTGTTTATTTTTTCAAGAAACCAACTCTTGGTTTCATTGATCTATTCAACTGTTTTTTGGGATTCTATATTGTTTATTTTTGCCCTGATCTTTATTATTTCTGTTCTGCTGCTGGGTTTGGGGTGCTCTTGCTACTCCTCTTCTAGTTCCTTTAGGTGCTCTGTTAGATTTTGAATTTGTGCTTTTTCTAGTATGTTGAAATAAGCCTGGAATGCAATATACTTTCCTCTTAGGACTGCTTTTGCTGCATCCCAGAGAGTTTGGATTGTCATATTTTAATTTTCATTTGTTTCCATATATTTATAAATGTCTTGTCTAGTTGCCTGATTGTCCCAATCATTCTTTAGTAGGGTGGTTTTAACCTCCATGTTTTGGAAGGTTTTCCAGACTTTCCTGTGATTGATTTCAAGTATTATAGTATTGTGATCTGAAAGTGTGTGTGGTATAATCTCAATTCGTTCATATTTATGGAGAAATATGTGATCCAGTATGTGATCGATGACCCAGTATGTGATCAATCTTGGGGAATGTGCCATGGGCACTCAAGAAGAAAGTGAATTCCCTAGCCTCTGGATGTAGAGTTCTAAATATATCTGTGAAATCTATCTGTTCCAGTGTGTCGTTCAAGTCCATTGTTCTTTAGTGATTTTCTGTCTGTTTCACTTATCCATTGCTGTAAGTGGAGTATTAAATTCCCGTGCAATTAGCACATTCTTATCAATAAGATTGTTTCTGCTTGTGATTAATTATTTTATGTATTTGGGTGCTCCATAATTCCACACATAGATGTTTATAATTGTTAGCTCTTCCTGATGGAGAGACCTGTAATTATTATATAATGTCCTTCTTCATCTTTTGTTACTGCTTTACTTTAAAGTCCAGTTTGTCTGAATAAGTATGGCTACTCTGGCTTTCTTTTTACTTTCAGACACAATGTAGATATTTCTCCATCCCCTTACTTTCCATCTGATGGTGCATTCAGGTCTAAAAAGCGTCTCTTGGGGCACCTGTGTGGCTCAGTCAATTAAGCCAGCTTTGGCTCAGGTCATGATCTCACAGTTTGTGGGTTTGATCCCCGCATCGGGCTCTGTGCTGACAGCTCAGAGCCTGGAGCCTGCTTCAGATTCTCTGTCTCCCTCTCTCTCTGACCCTCCCCTGCTCAAACTGTCTCTCTCTGTCTCTCAAAAATAAATAAAAATACACAAATAAAATAAAATGCATTTCTTGTAGACAGCTAATAGATGGATTTTGTTTTTTTTATCCATTCTGCCACCCTGTGTCATTTGATTAGAGCATTTAGTTCATTTACACTCAGTGTTATTATTGAAAAATATAGGTTTAGATTCATTGTGTTCTCTGTAGGGTTCATGCTTGTAGAGTGTCTCTGGTACCTTGTGTTCCTTGCAACATTTCTCTCATAAAGTCCCTCTTAGGATTTCTATAGGGCTGGTTTGGTGGTGATGAATTTTCTCAATTTTTGTTTATTTGGGAAAACTTTTATCTCTCCTTCTATTTTGAACGAGAGGCTTGCTGGATAAGGGACTCTTGGGTGCATATTTTTCTGTTCATCACATTGAAGATTTCCTGCCATTCTTTTCTGGCCTGTCATATTTCAGTAGATCGGTCTGTATACCACTCTGATAGGTTTTCCTTTGTATGTAGGCCACTTTTATCCCTAGCTGCTTTCAGAATTCTCTCTTTATGCTTATATTTTGCCAGTTTCACTATGATATGTCGTGCTGAAGGTTGATTCAAGTTACGTCTGCGGGGAGTTCTCTGTGCCTCTTGGATTTCAATGTCTATTTCCTTCCCCGAATTGGGGAAGTTTTTGGCTATAATTTGATCAAGCACCCCTTCAGGACATTTTTCTTTTTCTTCTTCTTCAGGAATTCCCATGATATGGGATATTGTTCTGTTTGATTGTATCACTCAGGTCTCGAATTATCCTTGCTCTTGGATCAATTTCTCTCTCTTTTTCTTGGCTTTCTCTTTTGCTATAACTGTGTTTTCTAATTCAGCTATTCTCTCTGCCTCTTCAGTCTGTGCAGTGGCCCTCTCCATTTTATTATGCATCTCATTTATAGCATTTTTTAACTTGTCATAGCTATTTTTATGGTCCCTAGTCTTTGTATCAATAGCTTCACTAATGACTTCCATGCTCTTTTCAAGCCCAGCGATTAATTTTATGACAATTGTTCTAAATTCTGGGTCAGTTATGTTGCTTATATCTGTTTTGAGCACTTCTGTGGCTGTGACTTCTTCCTGGAATTTCTTTAGAGGAGAGTTCTTCCGTTTTGTCATTTTGGCTAGCTTTCTGTCCCTTGTCAGTTTTAAAAGCTTGTAATACACTGTGCACCTATTAGTATTGCTCTATTAAAAGAGGCTCATTGATTGTCCAGGGTCTATCTGTTCAGGAAATGTTCTTTTAATAGTGTCTCTATGTTTCTCTTGCAGTGTGTTTGGCTATTTTATTTCCTCACTCAGTGATATTTGGGACTCTCCACCATGTGTACTTTGGCTTGTTTCTTGAGGGAGCCCTCAAAAGGAAAACAGAGAAACACACAAGAAACAAAAGCACGCAAACACACTGACAAATCAAACAAACTAGCAAACCAAAAGGGGAAAGAAAAACAAAGAAAAGGAAATGGTGGAGGGTGGACAAAAACAACAAAAGACAATGGACAGTCTAACAGCGTAAAACCGGCAGAGGGGAGAAATAAGAATGAGATAAGTGAAAATATATCTGATTAGCAAGAATTGATCTATTTACGGCAATGCATCAATGTTGGTCTTTCCCGGGCTGGAGGGGCAGTTGAGGCGGGGCCAGGAGTGGGCTGGGAGGAGAAAAGAAATAAAAAGCAGCTCTCCAGTTTGGATGAGCATGGTTTGGTGTAGGTAGGTCAGGTCTCAGGGGCTGCTCTCTGAGGTATCACCTTGGTGTTTGTGGTAAGAAGAATTGCGGCGTCCCAATCCCTTCTTGAACCAAGCATTGCAAGCCACTCTTTCGGGTCTGATCTTCCTGTGCCCGTGAGCGGGCCAAGTTATATTTTCCAGGCCCTGTCTCATTTCCAAGTCTTAGTCCACACACTTTAATGCTACCGCAGAGATAAGATGTACTCCTGCAGGCAGGTGGTGTCTTAGCTGGGATCAAGTAGAGATAGTCAGGGAGCAGTTTCTCCTGGCTCCGCCTGGAATCAGCAGGCTGAGCCCTAGGAAAACAAGCCAGCTAAAGGTGACTCTAAGGTTAAAGTCAGCGGAGTGAAAAAGTCACAAAACAGAGAGATTGGGAGAAGAGGTCAGAGCACCTTTTATTATAGTGCTCTCAGGCAGGGTTCCTGGGTCTGGACAGAATGGACCAGAGAAGTCTTGTGGGAGAACAAAAGGCTGGGCCTTATATAGGACAGCAGCTTCTGATGTGTGTCTGGGGGCAGAGAACCCCTTGTAAGGCGAAGAGATGCAGCAGGGGCAAATGACGTGCTTCTGGGGAGCCAGCAGCATGCGGAGAACAGCCAGGGCAAATGATGCGTTTCCGGAGAGGTAGTGGGCAGAGAGCAGCCAGAATGGTGGTCCGTTGGCCATCTTGGTGTTCCTTTCCCAGAGCCCATCAAACCTGTCATTCTGACTTTTTTGGTGTTATAGGGTGATGACTCAAGTCTAGTTACTTCCTGCTGACAGATGGGTGGTGCCGTTATAGTAAGGGTCAGTGACAGGCAGGTGGGAATAGGGGTGTAGGAGCATTTGGTTCACTGCCACTCTAGAGATCTCCTGGATGCGGCCTCTGATGAATCACAGAACACAAGTAGCAAGCATGAGCAGAAAACATACGACTAGTATTGGTGTTAAATAGGAGTTAACCAAGTCATTATGGGGGATTGCCACCAATTGGAGAATTGTTCAGGGTTTGGGTGTTGGGTCTTTTCTTTTTAATATTACCATTTTTAAAATAGTTTATTGTCAAATTGGTTTCCGTACAACACCCAGTGCTCTTCCCCACAAGTGCCTCCTCCATCACCACCACCTCTTTTCCCCCCTCCCCCTTCCCCTTCAACCCTCAGTTCATTTTCAGCATTCAATACTCTCTCAAGTTTTGCATCCTTCTCTCTCCCCAACTCTCTTTCCCTCTTCCCCACCCCGTGGTCCTCCATTAGGTTTCTCCTGTTCTCCTATTAGATCAATGAGTGCAAACATATGGTATCTGTCCTTCTCTGCCTGACTTATTTCGCTTGGCATGACACTCTCGAGGTCCATTCACTTTCCTACAAATGGCCAGATTTCATTCTTTCTCATTGCCATGTAATATTCCATTGTATATATATACCACATCTTCATGATCCACTCATTAGGTGATGGACATTTAGGCTCTTTCCATGTTTTGGCTATTGTTGACAGTGCTGCTATGAACATTGGGGTACATGTGCTGCTATGCATCAGCACTTCTGTATCACTTGGGTAAATCTCTAGCAGGGCTATTGCTGGGTAATAAGGGAGTTCTATTGATAGTTTTTTGAAGAA
>NC_043707.1:50629585-50630020 GCF_006229205.1 Suricata suricatta
CCATGTTTTGGCTATTGCTGACAGTGCTGCTGTGAACATTGGGATACATGTGCCCCTCTGCATCAGCACTTCTTTATCCCTTAGGTAAATCCCTAGCAGTGCTATTGCTGGGTCATAGGGGAGTTCTATGGATAGTTTTTTGAGGAACCTCCACACTGTTTTCCAGAGCAGCTGCACCAGTTTACATTCCCAGCAACAGTGTAGGAGGGTGCCCGTCTCTCCACACCCTCGCCAGCATTTATAGTATCTTGATTTGTTCATTTTAGCCACTCTGACTGGCGTGAGGTGGTATCTCAGTGTGGTTTTGATTTGTGTTTCCCTCATGATGAGTCATGTTGAGCATTGTTTCATGTGCCTGTAGGCCATCTGGATGTCCTCTTTGGAGAAGTGTCTGTTCATGTATTCTGCCCATTTCTTCACTGGGTTATTTGTTTG
>NC_043707.1:50630120-50655795 GCF_006229205.1 Suricata suricatta
TTTGTGGGTGTGGAGTTTGGTGAGTCCCTTGTAGATTTTGGATACTAGCCCTTTATCTGATATGTCATTTGCAACTATCTTTTCCCATTCTGTCGGTTGCCTATTAGTTTTCTTGATTGTTTCCTTTGCAGTACAGAAGCTTTTTATCTTGCTGAGGTCCTAAACGTTCAGTTTTGCTTTCATTTCCCTTGCCTTTGGGGATGTGTCATGTAGGAAATTGCTGCGGTTGAAGTCCAGGAGGTTTTTTTTTACTTTCTCCTCGAGGGATTTGATGGGTTCCTGTCTCTCATTCAAGTCCTTCAGCCATGGTGTACAAAAGTGGTCTAGTTTCATTCTTCTGCATGTTGCTGTCCAGTTCTCCCAGCACCATCTGCTAAAGAGGCAGTCTTTTTTTCCATCGGATACTCTTTCCTGCTTTGTCAAAAATTAATTGGCCGTACATTTGTGGGCCCAGTTCTGGGTTCTCTATTCTATTCCGTTGGTCTATGTGTCTGTTTTTGTGCCAGTACCATACTGTCTTGATGATGACAGCTTTGTGGTAGAGGCTAAAGTCTGGGATTGTGATGCCTCTCATCTTGGTTTTCTTCAATATTACTTTGGCTATTCGGGGTCTTTTGTGGTTCCATTTGAATTTGAGGATAGTTTGTTCTAGCTTTGAGAAGAATGCTGGTGCAATTTTGATGGGGATTGCATTGAATGTGTAGATTGCTTTGAGTAGTAATGACATTTTCACATTTTTTTTTCTTCCGATCCATGAACAGGGAATGTTTTTCCACTTCTTGGTGTCTTCTTCAATCTCTCTCATAAGTTTTCTATAGTTTTCAACATATAGGTATTTTACATCCTTAGTTAGGTTTACTCCTAGGTATTTTATGGTTTTTTGTGCAATTGTGAATGGGATCAGCTTCTTAATTTCTCTTTCGGCTGCTTCATTATTGGTGTAAAGGACTGCAACTGATTTCTGTACATTGATTTTGTACCCTGCAACTCTACTAAATTTATTTATCAGTTCTAGAAGGCTTCTGGTGGAGTCGATTGGGTTTTCCATGTAGAGTATCATGTCATCTGCAAAAAGTGAAAGTTTGTCTTCTTCTTTGCCAAATCTGATGCATTTTATTTCCTTTTGTTGTCTGATTACTGATGCTAGGACTTCCAGCACTATGTTAAACAGCAGTGGTGAGAGTGGACACCCCTGTCGTGTTCCTGACCTCAGGAAGAAAGCTCTCAGTTTTTCCCCATTGAGGATGATATTAGTTGTGGGATTTTCATAAACTGCCTTTATAATGTTTAGGTAAGATCCTTCTATTCTGACTTTCTCAAGGGTTTTTATTAAGAAATGGTGCTGTATTTTGTCAAATGCTTTTTCTGCATCTATCGACAGGGTCATATGTGTTTTTTTCCCTTCTTTTGTTAATGTGATGGATCACATTGATGGATTTGCAAATATTGAACTAGCCCTGTAACCCAGGAATGAATCCCACTTGATCATGATGGATAATTCTTTTTACATGCTGTTGAATTCCATTTGTTAGTATCTTGTTGAGTATTTTTGCATCTGTATTCATTAAAGATATTGGTCTGTAGTTTTCTTTTTTGGCTGGGTCTCTGTCGGCTTTGGGTATCAAGGTGATGCTGGCTTCGTAGAATTAATTTGGAAGTTTTCCTTCTATTTTTATTTTTTGGAATAGTTTGAGAAGAATGGGTATGAGCTCTGCTTTAAATGTCTGGTAGAATTCCCCTGGGAAGCCATCTGGCCCTGGGCTCTTATTCGTTGGGAGATTTTTGATAACGTATTTGATTTCTTCACTGGTTATCGGTCTATTCATGCTTTCTACCTCTTCCAGTTTGAATTTTGGCAGTGAATGTGCATTTAGGAATTTGTCCATTTCTTCTGTGTTGTCCAGTTTGTTGGCATATAATTTTTCATAGCAATCTCTGATGATTGCTTCTATTTCCAAGGGATTGGTTGTAATAGATCTTTTTTCATTCATGATTTTGTCTATCTGGTGCTCTCTCCTTTCTTCTGAGAAGCCTGGATAGAGGTTTATCAATTTTGTTTATTTTTTAAAGAACCAACTCTTGGTTTCATTGATCTACTCAACGGTTCTTTTGGATTCTATACTGTTTATTTCTGCTCTGATCTTTATTATTTTGTTTCTTCTGCTGGGTTTGGGGTGCTCTTGCTGCTTCCCTTCTAGTTCCAGTAAGTGCTCTGTTAAATTTTGAATTTGCACTTTTTCTAGTTTGTTGAAATTGGCCTGGATTGCAATATACTTTCCTTCTAGGACTGCCTTTGCTGTGTCCCAGAGATTTTGGATTGTTGTATATTCATTTTCATTTGTTTCCATATATTTTTTAATTTCTTGTCTAATTGCTTGATTAACCCAATCATTCTTTAGTAGGGTGATTTTTATCCTCCACTTTTTTGGAGGTTTTCCAGAGCTTTTCCTGTGGTTAATTTCAAGTTTCATAGCATTGTGATCTGAAAGTGTGCTAGGTATGATCTCTATTCGTTTATACTTATGGAGGGCTGCTTTATGCCCCAGTATGTGATCTACCTTGGAGAATGTGCCATGTGCACTCGAAAAGAAGTTGAGTTTCCTATCTTTAGGATGCAGAGTTCTAAATATATCTATCAATTCCATCTGTTCCAATGCGTCCTTCAGGTCCATTGTTTCTTTAGTGATTTTCTGTCTGAGAATCCATTATTGTAAGTGGAGTACTAAAGTCCCCTGCAATTAGTACATTTTTGTCAATAAGATTGTTTCTTTCTGTGATTAATTGTTTTATGTATTTGGGTGTTCCCGATTTTGGCGCATTGATATTTACAATTGTTAGCTCTTCCTGATGGAGAGACCCTGTAATTATTATATAATGTCCTTCTTCATCACTTGTTACTGCCTTTACTTTAAAGTCCAGTTTGTCTGATATAAGTATGGCTACTCTGGCTTTCTTTAGGCTTCTAGTCACATGATAGATAGTTCTCCATCCCTTTGCTTTCAACCTGAAGGTATCTTCAGGTCGAAAATTAGTCTCTTATAGACAACAAATAGATAGATTTTGTTTTTGTATCCATTCTGGCGCCCTGTGTCTTTTGTTTGGAGCATTTGGTCCATTTACATTCAGTGTTATTATTTTTTTAAAATGTGGGTTTGGGGTCCTTGTGTTCTCCATAGAATTCATGTTTATAGTGGTGTCTCTGGCACCTTGTATTCTTTGCAACATTTCCCTCATAGAGTCCCTCGTAGGATTTCTTGTAGTGCTGGTTTGGTGGTCATGAATTCTCTCCATTTTTGTTTATTTGGGAACACTTTTAGCTTTCCTTATATTTTGAATGACAGGCTTGCTGGATAAAGGATTCTTGGCTGCATGTTTTTTCTGTTCATCATATTGAAGATTTCCTGCCATTCCTTCCTGGCCTGCCAAGTTTCATTAGATAGGTCTGTACACCACTCTGATAGGTTTCCTTTGTACATGAGGGCCCTTTTATCCCTAGCTGCTTTCAGAAGTCTCTCTTTTTCTTTATATTTTGCCAGTTTCACTATGATATGTTGTGCCGAAGGTCGATTCAAATTACGTCTTAAGGGGGTTTCTTGTGCCTCTTGAATTTGAATGTCTATTTCTTTTCCCAGATTTGGTAAATTCTCAGTTATAATTTTGTCTAGTATCCCTTCAGGTCCTTTCTCTCTGTCTTCCTCTTCAGGAATTCCTATGATTCAGATGTTGTTCCATTTGATTGTATCACTCAGGTCTCGAATTCTCCTTTCCTGCTCCTGGATCAATTCTTCTCTCTTTTTTTCAGCATCCTCGTTTGCTATAACTATATCTTCTAATTCACCTATTCTTCTCTCTGCCTCATCAATCCTTGAGGTGGCTGCCTCCATTTTGTTATTCACCTCATTTATAGCATTTTTAAACTCATCACACCTATTTTCAAAGTTCCTAGTCATTGTCTCAGCTGCTTCTTTGGTGCTTTTTTCAACCCCAGTGATTAATTTTATGACAAGTTTTTAAAATTCTTGATCTGGTATGTTGTGTAGATCTGCCTTGAGCAGTTCCGTGGCTGTGACTTCTCCCTGGAGGTTCTTCAGGGGAGAGTTCCTTCGTTTTGTCATTTTTGCTAGTTTTCTGATTCTTGTAAGCTTTAAAAGCCCATTGTACACTGTGCACCTGTTAATATTGCTCTGTTAAAGGAGGCTTATTGACTGCCCAGGGCCTGTCATTTCGGGAAATATTCCTTTAATGGTGTCTCTCAGTTTCCTTTGTCATGCCTTTGAATATTTTATTTCCCTACTCAGCGATATTTCGGACTTGCTGTCATGGACACTTTGGCTTGTTTCTTGGTGTAGCCCTAAGAAGGAAAACAGACAGATAATACAGATGGAACAGAAGCACACAAATGCACACACAAATCAAACAAACAAATTAAAATGGAAAAGAAAAGAAAGAAAATGAGAGGAAAGAGACGAAAAAAAGAGAAGACAAAAAAATAAAGGGGGTCAGAGACAACAAAGGGCATTGGACAGTATAAAAGTGTATGACCAGTTGAGGGGAGACATAAGGATGAGATACAGGAGAATATATCTGGATTGCAAGAAAGAAAAAAAAAAGGGAGCAAGGAGAAAGGAATATAAGGAGTAAAAAATTTAAAAATTTGAAGTAAAAAAAGGTAATAATAATAATAAATAAGTACAAAAAAAGAAGAGAAAGAAAAGAAAAGGAAAGCAAAGAAAAGAAAAGGAAGAAAAAAAAGCATCAGCTCCTCTTTGCAGACAGGCGTGGTTTGGTGTGGTAGGTCTTGGAGGCTGCTCTCAGAGGTTCTGTCTTGGTGTCCACAGAGAGTAAAATGGCGACACACCATGCTCCACTGGAACTAGGCACTGTAGACCACTCTAATGATTCTGATCTCCTTGTGCTGCAGCTGAGCCAAGTTGTATTTTCCAGGCCCGCCCCAGTTCAAAGTCCTAGTCCATGCACTTTTATGCTACCACAGATGAGATGTACTTGATTTGATGGCTGGCCTTTTAGGGGGAGGGATCAGTTTCTCTTGGCTCAGGCCGGGTTTTACACTACCACTGCCTGAGGCCCGGTGTGCTGCCTGAGGTGAGGTGCGCAGCAGGAAGTGAAGTGCATGCCCTCACAGACGCAGCTGTAGATTCCGAGCCCCCAGCCGGGATTGGGATAGCGTTGGAGGAGGGATGAGTTTCTCTTGGCACCAGCTGGGATTCACGCAGCTGCTGCTGGAGGCGCTGGGTGCTCCTGGAAATGAGCTGTGCTCTCCTGCTGCCAGAGCGCGTGCCCTGGCCTCCACCACCGCCAACTCTCTGCCGGAATTGTGTACGGGTGGGGGCTATTTTTCCCTGTTGGCACCTGGGATTCGGGATTCGTGTGGCCAATGCTTGGGGCAAGATGCGCTGTGTAAATGAGGTATGTGCTCCCACTCCCAAAATCGAGGTCGAAGTGAGTGCCCCTGTCGCCACCGCCTCAGCTGCCACCTCCCCCCCAGGATGGCACAGGGCTGGAAGCTGTTCTTTCCCTTGCACCACCTGGGTTTGGGATTTGGGCTACCCAGCAGTTACATATGGAGTGAAAGTTTCTCTCTCTGAGCATGGTTAAATGTTCTTTATCTCTTCCCCAGAGACAGTACTATGAACGTGTTCAGTTTCTCTTTCTCTTCCCTTTGTCTCTCAGGGGCTCCTCGCGCTTGCCCCGTGTTGGGCTGGGGCTCCCGCCTCCCCTGCCTGTCTCACGATGTCCCGTTTTCCAACCTCCTCAGTTCGCACTCACTCACTCAGGTATCTTTGAGGTTGTCTCCTTTCTGGAGTCCTTATTTTCTCCTTCTGCTCTTGCAGATGGGAGTAATGTCATTCTCAGTGTGATAGATGGGGCAGACGAAGTTTACAGAGTTCCCTTCCTCTCTGCCATCTTGGCTCCTCTGGGGGTATTGGGTCTTAAGGGATTCACGTACCTTTGCCAAATTTTGTATGTCGGTTCCTCGATACCTGTTTCGTTCACGTAATAGCAGCATTCTTCATGGAGAAAGAAGCAAGTTCCCTCTCTGTTGGCCATCAGAAGGTGTTAGGCTCACCTGTTTTGTAGGATTACCTGAACCAGGGAAGTGATCTGCCATTTAAGAGGAGCTAGGGACGCTGCTGAAGCCTCAATGGCGACCTGTAGGTTTTCTGACAAATCCTGGGTGGCATCTAGAGATTGTATGAGTGACCCCATTTCTAAATCCATTGCCACCAAGGAGGAGACCAGGGAGATACTTAGGACCAATGGTAAGAACACAGCCCGTTTTGCCCTATGTGAAGGGGGCTGGAGGAGGAAGTGAACATCAGCCTCACTATACAAAGTAAGCTGAGGAACTAGCAATACTGGAAGGCATGGCGAGCACTTAGAAAGATTAGGGTGTTTACCTCTTGTGCCATTGTATCAATGAAATCCCCCAGGGGGAGCCAGTGGTGGAGTTTGGGTGATGGTGGTATTGCATCTGGGATGTGAAAAGGATGCATAGCATAAGGGAAAATGAGTTTGGGACCCAAACCCAGGGAGGAGAGGTATCTGGTGTTGTGCCGACATAGATGGACCCTATCCTGATCTACTGAAGGGCCTCGGGAGTGGAACGGAAATGAGGGGAGAATTCGGAAGGGTCAAGGGCCAGGCACTGTCCTAGGAACTTATCTTTCTGCTCCCCTTCTGCCTCGTAGGGCATTCCAGCTAGGGGGACCTAGGAACAGGTGCTTATCCACACCTTCCCTCAGGCCAGCATCCCTGCATATGGGCAGTAGTGGGGGTAACTGTAGATGTAGCTGATGGCCAGGCTAGAGGCCTATGGACAGTTTTTCAGGTCAGGGAGAGGGTTAATTACGGGATTGGGCTCTATGGGTGCTTTAGGGGTGATTTCTCCAGCTTCTGCTGTGCATAGACCAGCCAGCTTCTAGGGTGTGGCTGGAGCAGTGCTGGAGATCTCAGGAGCCAGCGTCTTTTTGAGAGTCAGTTTAAGCTGGTTGACTGGATTTGGATGACCTCATCAGGTTGAGTTTCTCAGTTGGTCCACTTAATTCCGGGGTGATGGACCCCTGGGGTGATGCCTGAAACTTTAATAAGGGCTGAATTCTTTGTTTAGTTGTATATTTGTGAAGTCCACCTCTAAGTTGTTGAAAGGTGTGACCCTCATCCTTTAAATATCATCCCCACAGAATAACAAGCACAGAAGATTGTGTATACGTGAAATACTGTAACAATTTTCTTGAAGTTAATTTCAAGTTGTCTAATTTAGGCAGACAACAAACATTCAAAGATTATCAGAATTAGAATTTAACATCTATAATGGTGTGTTGTTGAAATGTAGTTTTCTCTCTAAAAACTCTACTTTCTGAGATAGCCAATTTGAGACCAATGCATTTGTGGAACAAGTCCAGTCCTAACAACCCTGGCCTAATTATTTACATAAGCTCAGCAAGAGTAGGGACTGTTCATAAGGATCTTTGTTTAAAGTTTGCTTTGTTGGGACTTTTTATAAGGAATCTCCAGGCCAGAAGCCAAGCCAAGCACTTTCCATCAGAGAAGCCTGCAATACCTGTTGAATTGGGCCTATTCCTCTTCATGAGGTTTCCAAGATATGTGGAGGTTCCTGCACCTGCCAGGAAGTGACCTTCTTTACTCACCTGGGGAGGCTGCTGGGAACTCTGTGAGCAGGTATCTAGCCAACATTTCCACGAGGCTTTATGGCTCCATGTTTCATAAAGTCAACCTTAGTTCCTTAAAGCTGTCTGGTCATATCTGAGTCTATGTATGACTCTCAAATACGACATTCCAGTCAAAGCCTTGGTAAAATAACCAGTATTTCCAAGGGTGTCCTGATACAAAATGAACAGATTCTTATTGAACTTATGCAAACAATTGTAATTGCCATGAAAAAAAAAAAAAAAAAAAGAATACCCATTGGGAGTTTTTGAGTTTTAGAGGGTTTAGGTAGAGAGAAAGATAAATGCTTCAGCTTACAAACAAATACTTTATGACATTTTTGTATATTATAGATATATTAAGAGAAAGTTTTCTTAATCTGGATAAGCAAACATTAGAGATTAATAAGAATCACAAAAGTATAATTTTTCTCAGTTCGTTTAGTCCTGTGTTTTAAATTGTTTTTAAGTTTGAATGTGGCTTTTAACATTGGAAGTTTTACCCATTATAGTATTAATATTAAAGATGTCAAATACGTGTATTTGTCCCAAAAGTCCTTTTATAAATATCTTTGTCGAGGAAACACATTTACATTTTGTGAGAGAATAAGAACAGTTATAAATGACAAAATCTCAGAAATAGACATTGTTAGAGATCTGATGAGAGTTCATTATGATGCAATTGACAAAAAAATTTAGTGACACATAACACTTTCAGTAATCAGAGTATTAAGTAATGACCTTATGTCAAAACATTAAAACTTTAGGAATTGCATATATATAATTGGGCAGTTGTAGCATTTACCCATGCAATACAACCTAAGGTGTATCACTGTACAACAGTGTATTTCCAAGTAACTTGGCATCCTAAATAAAAGAACCTAATTGTTTAAAAGACTTCTTTTCCATTTAAATACTGGGAAATTTGCTAAAACCTTAGGAGTTACAAAACACATCCTAAGTAGAATTACAGGTTATTACAAATCTGAAAACTCTATTAAACCAAAGTGGCAATAAAATATCCCAAAGGTGAGTGCATAGCATTATATAGTTGTTAACAAAACTCAGTTTCTTTAACCTTGAGACGCTTTAAGCAAAGACCTGACAAAGATAAAACCTAAAGCTTTGTCCTTCTTGTCAGACAGGAGAAAACCTCCGTTTACATAGTCTCATCAAGAGCAAATCAACAATCCGGGAAAACATTGTCTTTTGAACAGAGAGAGAAAAGCAGAGTTTCAGCCTTGTATCAGTGTACTTTTAAAATTCCATTCATTTTAGCCTTAGTCTATCCTGAGCACACATAAAATTCCTTTTTAATAATTTCCTTTCATGAACCTTCTATAACTTTCCTTTGCCTTTAAATTTTGCCTTAAAGCCATTTATCTTTAAATAATTAGTCTCATTTAGGAAAAAAAATTACTTTCTTTTACCATCAACATAAATGCATTTTCATTTCTTATATCTTTCTTATGTATTTTCCATTTTCCTATATATAGGGTTGCTTTTCTTATTTTCAACAGTCTTAAGTACACTTAGCAGAATTTTAAATGTTAGGAAACATTAATCTCCATTTGAGGACTTAGTAACCAACTGAAAGGTATTGATACCAGAACTTTTTTAGATGGTAAATTTATGAACCAATTAAGTACAAAGCAGGTTTTTAACAGTTTTAAATATCTTTAGTTTTTTACAACAACTTAAAAGCAGAAACTTACATCTAGTAATTAGTGCTTTAGTTTCTTATCTCATTATATAGTCAATGAAATTAATCTTAATTTATCATGTGAGAAAAACTTTAACATTATAGGTTAGCAAGAACTTTTAAAACTATCTTAACAATTACCCATGAAAACTGTGACAGAAATAACCATTTTAGGTCATTGTTTCAAGCCAACAGACTCAAATTAATTTAAACAGTGAATAAGTTTTAGTTGAGCCTATGTAAGACACTTTGTTTCCCATAGTTAATTCTGACCTGGAAATTTGGGGATATCTGCCTTTTGTGGTTTATGTTATAACACCTAGGGCAGGGGGAGGAACTGATGTTGCCTGAGGCTGGGAGCGGCCACTTATGTAGTTTGGCCCCTCTACATCTAGGTGGGGCAGAAAAGGAGTGATGGAAGGGAGGGCAAAAGAGGAGAGGCGCCAGGAGGCAGAGAAAGAGAATTTCCAGTTAAAAAAAATTTTTTTTTCAGCTCAGACAGAGGAGCAGACTTTAGGTTTCTTTTGTTTTGTTTTAACCAGTAGAATTAGGTAGTCCATGTCAGTCCGGAGAAGACAGGGAACCCTCTCTGAAATAAAATCAGTTTCAGCATCTACATGGGAATATTCCCTTAAAGTCCCCGTCCTGAGGTAAACTAACTACAGTTGGCTCCAATTATAGCCATTAACCTGGGAAATGAATGAGGGAGAAGCCCTCTCATCTACCAGGCAGAAGAACAGAGAGAGTTAGCATCCCCGTGAGGCGGTGTCACAATAAGGATAGACAAAGGGTAGAGGTGTCCCCTCTGATGAGGGGACCAGTCAGATGCCCATCTGGCCATGTTCCCGTGCACTCAAAATTTAGATGGTAAACTGGCTTACCTTTGGAGGTTTAGACAGGTGACTCTTGCAGATTACTGGCATCGTTTTCAGGGTGGCAGAAAAGATAAGACTATCTCCCCAGCTCCCAAAACCTAGATGTCCATGGAAGTGCACTTTGCTGTACTAAAACCCTGCAATTCATTTTAAGAGAACATTGATGCAGTCATTCAGGTGTCTGTTTATAGGCCTGCGTCCAAATATTGATGTAAGGGAATTGGTCTGAGTGCCCTGGCTTCCCGGTTACTACTTGCCAGACAGCTTGGCAGATCGTTGGATCCTTTTGGTGGCCATCTGTTTTCGAAAGTTGGCCGTTCCAATTCAGAGAGTCCACAACCTGCCCCTAGAAAACTTAATCCCACATTTATCTGCTCTCTCAGGCAAATAGATGGCTCTAAGGTTAGAGAGAAAACATTCTAAAGGTATATAGGCTTTTGACCCCGATTTACCCATTTGACCCAAAATAAAAGTGAACAAAGCACAAGAATGCAGACAATGACAAGACAATCAGACAGAGACAAGACTTGGGTGACACAAGTTAACAGAAAACGTTAACAAAGTATATAGAACATTGAAGGTACATAAAACAGATGGTTGGGATGATCAGGCCCAACCCAACTGGTCCAAAGACCTAATACGGTCTGAAGACCCAGATGGTCCAGAGACCCAGACTGCCCAAAGACCCAGGTGGCCCAAAGACCCAGACAGTCTGAAGGTCCAGAATCCACGAATTTAAATGGAGTTGGTTAATGGGTTTATTTTAGTTTGGTTGAAGTGAAAAAGTCACAAAACAGAGAGATGGGGAAAATAGATCAGAGCACCCTTTATTATAGAACTCTCTGGTGAGGTTCCCGGGTCTGGACAGAATGGACCAGAGAAGTCTTGTGGGAGAACAAAAGGCCAAGCCTCATATAGGACAGCAGGTTCTGATGTGTGTCTGGGGGCAGAGAACCCCCTGTAAGGCAGAGATGTGGCAGAGGCAAATGATGTGCTTCTGTGGAGCCAGCAGGAAGCAGAGTGGCCAAGGCAAATGACACATTTTCGGGGAGCCGGCAGTGGGCAGAGAGCGGCCAGAATGGTGGTCTGTCGGCCATCTTGGTGTTCCTTTCCCTGAGCCCGTCAAACCTGTCAGGGACGAATCTCTCTCCCTGCGCCCTGTGGTTATAGATGGGATGATAGGATCCCTCTCTGACCCGGCTGATGTTTTCTTCTTCTCTAGAGACAGCTCTATGAGCGTTTTCAGCCTCTCTTTATCTTTACTTTGTCTCTCTGGGGCTCTGCATGCTCTCTGTGGCTCTGCACTGGGGATTGGGGGGCTCCTTTCCCTCCAAGCCTCTGGCCCTAGCCCGTTTTTATTTCTCCAGTTTGCACTCAGCACCTATGAGACTGTCTTCTTTGTGGACTCTGTGTCTTTTCCTCCCACTCTTGCAGATCAGATTATTGCGGCTTCAGTCCTTCTTAATTTGATAGATGTGGGTGGGCGAAAATTACAGAACTCCCTGCTTCTCCACCATCTTTCCCCTCCTCTGTCTACTTATTTATTTTGAGAGAGACAGAGGCAGCACAAGTGGGGGAGGGACAGAGAGGGAGAGTGAGAATCCCAAGAAGGCTCTACAGTGCCAGTAGGGAGCCTGATGTGGGGCTTGAATTCATGAAACTGTGAGATCATGACCTGAGCCACCCAGCTACCCCTAATACATGGTATTTTAAAGTATAATTAATAAGCAAATGAATATAATTTATAAAACAAAAAACATTATTAGAGATATGAAATGTAAAAAATAATTAAAATGTAAGTTCTACAAGGGAAACTAATAAATTTATTTCATTTTATTAATAGTTTATTACCAAGTTGGTTTCCACATAAACTCAGTGCTCTTCCCCACAAGTGCCCCTCTCCATGAAACTAATATATTGAAAGTAATAGTTTGATAGACTGGTAACATAGTTTATTAGACATCATTATACAGAGGATTGGTAAACTGGAAAATAAGAAAAGAAAATATTCAGAATCAAGAATGCAGAAAATAAAAAATAATAAATAATGAGTAGATCACAGGAGATATATGGGACATTGGTAAAAATTCTAACATGAGTGTATTGAAATACAGAAATGTGTGTAGGGGGAGTGAAATACAGAGAGTGAAGGGAAGATTAAGAAAGGAAAAAAAGACAGAAGGAGAGAGGAAGAAAGAAAGACTAGAAAGCAGTATTTGAAAAAATATTGGTGGACAATATTCCAAAATCAATTAAAATTATCAAAATACAGGTTCAAGAATTTCTCTGCAAACTAAATATTATAAATCAAAGAAAAGCACACCTAGGGTCTAAGCTTTAAAGTTAACTATTTATTCTGACCATGGTGGCACCCTGATATTGGACTTCCAACCTCCAGAGCTATGAGTAATACATTTTTGTTGTTTATAAGCCACCAATTTTATGGTATTTTGTTATAAACAGCCTGTGCTGACTAAGGTAATATTCTTCATCACCTAGTCCATTGTATTGAAAAGTGTTGTTTCATGTGTTCTTGTCTGGTTGTTGTTATTGTTGCTTGAAATTGGAGGACAAATCCAGTCCTTGTTACTCTGTCTTGTCCAGAAGTGGCTTTACAAAGGTTTTTTTTTTAAATTATATTTGCAGTTTTGGCATACCATGGCATATACATTCCTAAAATCACCACACTCCACAAAATTATGCAATAAAAATCCATTATGCTCATAGGAAAATGAGGTTAGGACTACAACACCAAAAATTTCTGAGATATTAAACAAGAAGATAGGGACCCAAATAAAAATGGAAGTATAGTTTTTAACATGTTAAATGGTTAATAAATATATAAATACTATAATATACATGGTACTTTGTTTTGTAAAAGACCTGAGATTCATTGTGGGAGTGTATGTTCATTCTCCTGCAAGGCTGACCATCTCCTGCCCCCAACGTGTTGCATGTGTGAAGAAGAGAACAAAAGAGAGATTTTTTTTAAAGGAGAGATTTTTATAAAGGAAATAAATTGGAGATAAAGAGAGAGAAATAATGGAGTAATGGAGAACATGGAGACAAACGTACAAATTGGCTGACAGGAAAGAGGAGAAAACTAAAAAGAGAATGTGGGGGGGCTGGGCAGCTAAGATGGACGTCTGAAAAGCTGCAACTTGTGAAGTTTTGTGAAGTCTGAAAGGAGAGTTATCTGATGTAAGACATACAGTTGTAGTAACAGATGTGGATGTGCATGAATCATTTCCCTAGAGGTATGTGAGAGCATGTATTTTATGTCTTACACCTCTTAGTTCAGCTGGGTACAGTCTTATGCATTCACCTAGTGTTTCTTAGGTATTAAACTGTGCTTAAAAGAAATACAAAATGCATATCATGCTCAAATTCTTCCATAGACTGTGAATTATATAGGAACAAATTATGTGTTCAGAACAAACATTATAGAAGAACTAACTGTACTTTTCTTATTTTTTCGATATTTTATGGAATTGTTTTTCTTATTATTTTAGTATTAGTAAAAACTATTTTAAGTTTTTGTCTTAGAGTAAAAAATTCTTTTTTTAGTGTTTCAAGTTTTTATTTAACTTTTGGTTAGTTAACATATAGTGTAATATTAGTTTCAGGAGTAGAATTTAGTGGCTCATCACTTACATATAACACCCAGTGCTATCACAAGTGCCCTCCTTAATACCCATCACCCATTTAACCTATCCTTTTGTGTACCTCCCTTCCAACAAACCCTAGTTTGTTCTCTATAATTAAGAGGGTTTTTTTTATAGTTTGCCTCCCTTTCTTTTTTTCCTTTCCCTTAAATTAATTTTTCTTAAACCCTACATATGAGTGAGATCATATGCTATTTGTCTTTGACTGACTTATTTTGCTTAGCATAATACACTTTAGCTTCATCTACGTTATTGCAAATGGCAACATTTTATTCTTTTTGATGTTTGAATAATTTTTCATATATATAATACATACTATACACATATTATACTATGTATATAGTGCATATTATATATATATTATATTTATATACCACATCTTCTTTCCATAATTTAGCTATCACTGATAATGCAGCTGTAAGCATCAGGGTGCATGTGCCCCTTTGAATCAGAGTTTTTGTATCCTTTGGATAAATGTCTAGTAGTGCCAGAATTCTTATGAAGCTTTGTATGTTATATTGAATGACATTCTTGCTGCAAATATTTCTTGGTTATTTCAGAAAAAATTTCCAAAAATGTTAAAATAAAAAAAGAGAGATGAAAACAGAGAGGGAGGCAAACTATGAGACTTAAATACAGAGAACAGAATTTCCGAGTTGGTGGACACATGGAGGTTTGGGGAAAGAGGCTCACCTGGAGAGACGACAGAAGCACTGAATTCTTCATCATACCTGGCTCTCTGCATCTCCTCATCTTGCTGGTCCTGAATTATATCTTATTACAATCAACCCATTATCTAGATTCAGTCAGAGATCCCATGTCACCTGCTTGTCATGGCTGTTTACTCTTCTCTTGTGTGTGGAAGGTCCTACATCTTTCCTGATCTTTCATGGCCTGAATTCTAGAGAAGAATAATGACTTCACATCCAACATGAAGCCCAATGCAGGGCTTAAACTCAAGAACCTGAGATCAAGACCTGGGCTGAGATCAAGAGTCATAAACTTGAGGAGGGGAGAGTTAAGATGATGGAATAGTATGGGGACCCTGAGCTTGTTTCCTCCCTGAAATGCAGCTAGATCAGCATCATACCATTTCAAACACCTAGAAAACTGATCTGAGGATCAATGCAACAATCTGCATACTTGGAGCCAGGGAACATGGCATGTTCGCAGTGTGGAAAGGTGAGTTGGGGAAGGGGAAAGCTGAGGAGGCCTGGAGGGAAGAGAGCTATTTCCCCAGAGAGAGGGCAGAAAGAGAAAGAGAAAGGGGGAGAGTGCAGTACATCAGGAATTTGCAAGAAAAACACTACCTCTGAAAGTAACTGGAGAGAAAGAGAGAGAGAGAAAGTGAAAACACTCGCAGGGGACTGGGCAAAAAAAATCTGTTCCCCAAAACCATTGACAGGGAGAAAGAAGAGGGTTTCAGTACCACCAGGATTCTATAAACACTGAAGTACAGAGTCTAAAGATTCAGAGCTCAGTGTGTGGCGGTGCTCTAAGGAGGAAGTAGGGTGAATCCCAGGAGCAGTTAGTGTGGTCTGAGGGGATCTGTGTGCCACAGGGAGAATCAGTTCCCTTGATTGAAGTGCATTTGGTAGAGGCCATATGGCCTCTCTGGAGGACCCTGGAGAGCAGCCATGTTTACTGATATTGGAACAAAGACGCTGGAGGACAGGAAAACCTGGCACCAGCTGTATGTTGTAATTTGACATAAACTCTGGACCTCTGCCACTGTGCAATTGCAGTAGCATTTTCCAGACAAGCCAGCACCCGGACATTGTTCAGTGAGACGCTCTTCCAGAGATTCAGCACAAGTCCAAGCTGCAGGGATCTCTGAAGTGTGGAGTTATGAAGCACAGTCTCATCGGAGATAAAACTCTGGAGGGGTATGCCATCTGGCAGGTGAACAGCTTGGACACGGACAGGGTAGAGACAGGGAGCAGACAGAGGCCTGAGGCAAAGTAGGGGTGCTTGGTCACAAGTTGATGAGGTCATGGGGTTCCTGCACCAGAGACTAAGGAGATGTGTGATGCCATTTTCACTTCTGGTTCGCACATGCATGTGTGTGTGCACACAGATCAACCCCAGTAAACTAAGCAGCACCACCAAATGAAGAATGGAGCCATTACACCAAGCCTCACTCACCTGTACTCTCCAGGTACATTCCCCAGAAGACCAGCACAAATCCCCTCCACCTGCTTATTAGTCTACAGATTACAGTGTGCTGCAAAGTTTCTGTGCTAGACAAAACTAGATATAACTTCTTTCAGGCTTCATTCTGTTTGCAAATTTACTTGTTTTCTTGGCTTCTGGTTTTGTTTAGGTTATTTTCTTTTCTATTTTTCTTGGATACAGAAAGAACAAATTTTTATATTTTTAATTTTTATTCTATTTTATTTTCCTTATTTTATTTTCTTTCATTAATTTTTTATTTAAAAAATTTAAAACACTTTTCCCCTTCTCTTTTTTCTCTATTCCATTAACCTTCTCTCAACAAGCAGATGGAAATACCCCTAGAATCTAGCTTCCTGTATTTAATTTTTTGTTTTGTTTTTAATTTTTACTTTTTATCTTACTAATTTTTTTCTTCCTCCAAAATGACAAGATAGAGAATTTCATTCCAAAAGAAAGAATAGGAAGACATGATGGTCAGGGGTGTAATCAATACCGATATAAGTAAAATATCTGAACTAGAATTTAAAGTGAGTAATATATAGGAAGGAGGGGCAGGATGGCGGAAAAGTAAGGAGCCCCATTACCTCCGTCCACCCACAATTATCAAACTGAGAAGAATTAAAAGCCACAGGTTTCTGATCTCCAAGAACTGAAGTGTGCACACAGACCCCTTATTGACAGCAGCCTCTTGGATGCCTGAGTGAGTGCAAACTGGGACGAGAGACTTTGGGGGAGGGAGTGCCGGCCCAAAGCAGAGCCGGGAGACAAAGCGCACAGAGGCTTGGTGCTGGGCCTGCAAAGAGCTGTGTGTCCACAGGCGCACAGATCAGTGGAGAGCTGCGCGCATGTGCTGGGCAGCTGTGTGTCCAGAGGCACACAGATCTGCAGGGAGCCGCACCGGGACTGCCATGCAGGGTGACGGAGAGACCAGGGGAAGAGAAGTAGAGACTGAATCACTCATAGCATAATCTCTGGGGAGGGAAGACCTCACCCGGGACTGAGAGCCACTGACCATGGAGAGAGAAATCTGTCCCCCTCATCAGGCTTGGGCCCAGCAGCTCGCTGACTTCAGGTGGAGCCAGGGGAAAAAACTAACTTCACAATCCCCCTACTCAAGCCAGGCCAGAAAGCCACCCGCCTGCTGGAGATTTTAACTGTGGTGGCAACATCAAGTGTGTGGGCAAGGACTTAGACACCTGGTGGAACTTAAAAAACAGAAACAATTAGACCCACCTGAGGCACAAGGAGGTTGGACTCAAGAGAGTGGCTGGCAACACTTGGTCTAAGAGGGACGTGGGGTGCCGACATTCTTCTCCCCACCTCCATTAAGGCGGGGCCTCCGAGAACAGCCCCTGAGACCCGACCTACTTACACCAAGCCACGCCCATCCACGCTGGAGAACTGCTGTGTTTTTGCTCATTTTTTAAATTGTTTTTTCTTTTTTCTTTATATTTTTATTTTTTAATTTTTCCCTTGTTTTCTCCTTTCTATTTTCCAATTTCCTTCTTTTCCTCCTTTTCCCCTGGAGTCGGGGAAGACCAACATTTAGACACTGCTGTGCTTAGATCAACTCTTACCATCCAGATCGTTATTCTTTTATCTCATCCTTATCTCCCCTCTCCGCAGGTTATATGCTTTCAGGCTGTCCTTTTTTACTGGATGTCGCTGTCCCCCTCTTCCCTGCCTGCTTTTTGTTCCCCCCTCTCTTTCTTTTCCTGTTCCTTTTTTTCTTTCTCCTTTTGGTTTGCTTCTTTGCCTGTTCTATCAGTACATTTGTGTGCTTGTGTTCTCTGTGTGTTTGTCTGTCTGTTTTCCTTTTCAGGGCTACCTCAAAAGCAACCCAAAGCACACATAGTGGAAAGTCCCAAATATCGCTGAGTAGGGAAATAAATTAATCAGAGGCATAACAAAAGAAATTGAGAGACGCCAATAAAAGAACATCTCCTAAAACGACAGACCCTAGACAGTAAAGAGCATCCGTCAATATAGAAATACTAAAAGGCACACAGTGCAGAACGAGCTTTTAAAACTGACAAGAGATAGAAAACTAGCCAAAATGATGAAACGGAAGAACTCTCCTCTAAAGAAACTCCAGAAAGAAATCACAGTGACAGAACTGCTCAAAACAGACACAAGCAACATAACTGAACAAAAATTTAGAATGATTGTCATAAAATTAATTGCTGGGCTTGAAAAAAGCATAGAAGCCATCAGAGAAGATATTGATACAAAGACAAGGAACCTTCAAAATAGCTGTGACGAGTTAAAAAAAAAGGCTATAAATGAGGTGAATAATAAAATGGCAGCTACGACTGCACGGATAGAAGAAGCAGAGAGGAGAATAGGTGAATTAGAAGACACAGTTATAGCAAAAGAGGAAGTGGAGAAAAATAGAGAGAAATTAATTCAGGAGCACAAAAGGAGAATTAGAGACCTGAGTGATACAATCAAACGAAACAATATTCGTATCATAAGAGTTCCTGAAGAGGAAGATAGAAAGGTCCTGAAGGGGTGCTGGATCAAATTATAAACAAAAATTTCCCCAATCTGGGGAAAGAGAAAGACACTGAAATTCAAGAGGCTCATAGAACTCCCCTAAGACATAACTTGAATCGACTTTTAGCACAACAAAGCATAGTGAAACTGAAAAATATAAAAATAAAGAGAGAATTCTGAAAGCAGGGAGGGATAAAAAGGCCCTAACATGCAAAAGGAAACCTATCAGAGTGGCTACAGACCTATCTACTGAAACTTGGCAGGCCAGAAAGGAATGGCAGGAAATCTTCAATGTGATGAACAGGAAAAATATGCAGCCAAGAATTCCTTATCCAGTGGGCCTGTCATTCAAAATAGGAGAGATAAAGGTTTTCCTAACTAAACAAAAGTTGAGAGAATTCATCACCACCAAACCAACCCTACAAGAAATCCTAAGAGTGACTCTATGAGATAAAGGTAGCAAGGCATATAAGACACCAGTGACATCAATACAAACATGAATACTACAGAGAACACAATGAATCTAAACACACATTTTTCAATAATAACACTGAATGTAATTAGACCCTCAGATTGAAAGTAAGGGGATGGAGAAATATCTACCATGTGACTGGATGCCAAAAGAAAGCTGGAGTAGCCATATGTACATTGGACAAACTGGACTTTAAAGTAAAGGCAGTAACAAAAGATGAAGAGAGACATTATATAATAATTACAGGGTCTCTACATCAGGAAGAGATAACACTTGTAAACATCTATGTGGAATTATGGAGCACCCAAATACTTAAAACAATTAATCACAAACAGAAGCAATCTTATTGATAAGAATGTGCTAATTGCAGGGGATTTTAATATGCCACTTACAACAAGGGATAGGTCAACCAGACAAAAAAAACACTAAAGAAACAATGGACCTGAATGGCACACTGGAACAGATGGAATTAATAAATATATTTACAGGTCTGCATCCTGAAGGTAGGGAATTCACTTTCTTCTCAAGTGCGCATGACACATTCTCCGAGATTGATCACATACTGGGTCATAAAACAGCCCTCCATAAATACAAAAGAATTGAGATATTATCATGCACACTTTCAGATCACAATGCTATGAAACTTCAAATCAACCACAGGAAGAAGTCTAGAAAACCTCCAAAACTGTGGAGGTTAAAGAATACCATAATGAAGAATGTTTGGGTGAACCAGGAAATTAGACAGGAAATTTAAAAATATATGGAAACAAATGAAAATGAGACTACAACAATCCAAACTCTCTGGGACACAGCAAAGGGAGTCCTACGAGGAAAGTTTATTGCAACCCAGGCCTATTTCAACAAACTGGAAAAAGCGCATACTCAAAACCTAACAGAGCACGTAAGGAAACTAGAAAGGGAGCAGCAAGAGCACCCACAAAACCAGCAAAAGAAGAGAAATAATAAAGATCAGGGCAGAAATAAGCTAGATAGAATTCACAAAAACAATTGAAAGATCAATGAAACCAAGAGTTGGTTTTTTGAAAAAATAAACAAAATTGATAAACCTCTAGCTAGGCTCCTCAGAAAGAAAAGAGAGAGCACTCAAATAAAATCATGATGGAAAATGGATCTATTACAACAGATCCCTCAGAAATACAAGCAATCATCAGAGATTACTATGAAAAATTTTATGCCAACAAACAGGATAATCTGGAAGAAATGGACAAATTCCTAAATGCACATTCACTACCAAAATTCAAATAGGAAGATATAGAAAATCTGAACAGACCCATAACTAGTGAAGAAATCGAATCAGTTATCAAAAATCTCCCAACGAATAAAGGCCCAGGGCTGGATGAATTCCCAGGGGAGTTCTACCAGACATTTAAAGCAGAGTTAACACCCATCCTTCTCAAGTTTTCAAAAAAAATAGAAATGGAAGGAAGACTTCCAGATTCATTCTATGAAGCAGATATCACTTTGATTCCTAAGCCAGAGACCCAACAGAAAAAGAACTACAGGCCGATATCCTTAATGAATACAGAAGTAAAAATACTCAACAAGATACTAACAAACTGAATTCAACAGCATATAAAAGAATTATCTATTATGATCAAGTGGGATTCATTCCTTGGTTACAGGGCTGGTTCAATATTCGCAAATCCATCAAAGTGATACATCACATTAACAGAAGATAAGATAAAAATCGTATGACCATGTTGATAGATGCAGAAAAAGCATTTGACAAAATACAACATCCCTTCTTAATAAAAACCATCGAGAACGTCGGGGATAGAAGGAACTTACTTAAACATTAGAAAAGCCATTTATGAAAAGCCCACAGCTAATGTTATCCTCAATAGGGAAAAACTGAGAGCTTTCTCCCTGAAATCAGGAACACGACAGGGATGTCTACTCTCACCACTGTTGTTTAACATTGTGCTGGAAGTCCTAGCATCAGCAAGCAGACAACAAAAGGAAATAAAAGGCATCAGAATTGGCAACAATTGCCCCCCAAATCATAAAATACCTAGGAATAAACCTAACTAAAGATGTAAAAGACCTATATGCTGAAAACCATAGAAGACTTATGAAGGAAATTGAAGAAGACACAAAGAAATGGAAAAACATTCTGTGCTCATGGATTGGAAGATTAAACATCGTTAAAATGTCATTATTATCCAAAGCAATCTACACATTCAATGCAATCCCCATCAAAGTTGCACCAGCATTCTTCTCAAAGCTAGAACAAACTATCCTCAAATTCATATGGAACTACAAAAAACCCTGAATAGCCAAAGTAATATTGAAGAAGAAAACCAAAACGGGAGGCATCACAATCCCAGACTTTAGCCTCTACTACAAAGTTTTCATCATTAAGACAGTAAGGTATTGGCACAAAAACAGACACATAGACCAATGGAATAGAATAGAGAGCCCAGAATTGGACCCACAAGTGTATGGCCAGTTAATCTTTGACAGAACAGAAAACAGTATCCAGTGGAAAAAAGAGAGCCTCTTCAACAGATGGTGTTGGGAGAGCTGGACAGCAACATGTAGAAGAATGAAATTTGCCACTTTCTTACACCATTCACAAAAATAAACTCAAAATGGATAAAGGACCTGAATGTGAAACAGGAAACCATAAAAACCCTAGAGGAGAAAGCAGGAAATAGCCTCCTTGACCTCAATTGCAGCAATTTCCTACTCAACACATTCTCAAAGGCAAGGGAATCAAGATAAATATGAACTATTGAAAACTCATCAAAATAAAAAACTTCTGCAATGCAAAGGAAACAAACAAAAAAACTAATAGGCAACTGACAGAATGGGAAAAGATAGTGGCAAATGGCATACCAGATAAAGGGGTAGTATCCAAAATCTACAAGGAACTCACTAAACTCCATACCCCCCCAAAAAAAATGAATAATCCAGTGAAAACATGGGCAGAAGACTTGAACAGACTCTTCTCCAAAGAGGACATCCAGATGGCCAACAGGCACATGAAACGATGCCAGCGTCACTAATCATCAGGCAAATACAAATCAAAACCACACTAAGATACCACCTCACGCCACTCAGAGTGGATAAAATGAACAAATCAAGAGACTGTAGATGCAGGCGAGGATGTGGAGAAATGGGCACCCTCCTACACTGTTGGTGGGAATGTAAACTGGTGCAGCTGCTCTGGAAAACAGTATGGAGGTTCCTCAAAAAACTATCATTAGAACTCCCTTATGACCCAGCAATAGCACTGCTAGGGATTTACCCAAGGGATACAGAAGTGCTGATGCATAGGGGCACATGTACCCCAATGTTCACAGCAGCACTTTCTACAATAGCCAAATCATGGAAAGAGCCTAAATGTCCATCACCTGATGAGTGGATCAAGAAGATGTGGTATATATATACAATGGAGTATTACATGGCAATGAGAAAGAATGAAATCTGTCCATTTGTAGCAAAGTGGATGGACCTCAAGGGTGTCATGGTAAGCAAAATAAGTCAGGCAGAGAAGGACAGATACCATATGTTTTCACTCATATGTCTAACAGCAGAAACCTAACAGAAGACCTTATGGAGGGGAAGGGGGAAAGAGAGTTGGGGAGAGAGAGGAACACAAATCATGAGAGACTATTGAATACTTAGAACGAACTGAGGGCTGAAGGGGGAGGAAGAGGAGGAACGGGGTGATGGTCATGGAGGGAGGGCACTTGTGGGGAGAAGCACTGGGTGTTATATGGAAACCAATTTAACAATAAACTATTATTAAATTTTTAAAAAAATACAGTGACTATTATAACAATACTAGTTGGCAATATAATTTTTAATGCTTGCTCATTTGGCAGGCCAACACCAAGATGGCCCCAAGGATCCCACTTCCAAATATTCACACTCTTTTGTAATCATCTCTGTTTGAGTGTAAGTTGGCCTAGGGTCTTTCTTCTAACGTACAGCATTTATTAAAGTTGATGAGATCTCACTTCTCTGTTTATGCTAAGTAAGATTATGACCTTCATCTTGCTATGAGACTCTTCCTTGTTGGCTTTGATAAAACAACTTGCCAAATTTAGGAGGCCTTAAGGTTCTATGAGATTTTAGCACATAAAGACTCCATCCCGGGTACCTGGGTGGCTCAGTTGGTTAAGCATCTAAGTTCAGCTCAGGCCATGATCTCACAGTTCATGAGTTGGAGCTCCACATTTGGCTCTGTGCTGACAGCTTAGAACCTGGAGCCTGTTTCACATTCTGTGTCTCCCTCTCTCTCTGCCCCTCCCATACTCACTCACACTCTGTCTCTCTCTTTTTCTCAAAAAGAAAAAACATTAAAAAAGGAAATTCTACTACAGAATTGATTATTATGCTATATGTTAACTAATTGGGATTTTATTTATTTTATTTTTTTAACGTTTTCTTTAGTTTTAGTACAGGGAAAGACAAAGAATGAGAGGGGGAGGGGCAGAGAGAGAGGGAAACAGAATCAGAAGCAGGCTCCAGGCTCTGAGCTGTCCGCACAGAGCCCGAGGAGGGGCTCTAACCCATGAACGTGAGATCATGACCTGAGCCGAAGTCAGAGGTTTAACCAACTGAGCCACCCAGGCGCCCCTGGGATTTAAATTAAAAAATGAAATGACTTGTCTTCTTCTAGTGGAATGCTGGACATTATCTGGAAAATATTTGAGGATTATTAGATACTACAGCGTTTGCACTTTCCATTATCTTTGGTAAATTTTTTAATTCTTTAGTGATATAAGTTTATGATTCCCCCCAAATTTTTATTTAAATTCTAATTTGCTGGGGTGCCTGGATGGCTCAGTTGGTTAAGCACCCATCCAAGTCATATCTGCACTAAGAGGAAACCAAACTCTAGTAAGACTTTTAGCAACATACAACTGTATCCCTAGGATGACCCTAATTACCCCTTAAAACGCCTGCCTGAGAAAGCGCAATACTGCCAGGATAATTACTATCTTTTCTAACCAACACCCAATGACAGGCCCCTGACCTCTCTCTTACAACATTTTCTAAAAAGGGCTTACAATTATGCATTCTTCCTCTGTCTCTTTGAGATGCATCTGTATCTCCTACAACTCTGATGTGCCTTTTTTAAGGACCTGAAAGTCACTGCTTTGAAATATAATTTTCAGGGAGAATAGGGCCCCTGCCTCCTAGTCTCTGTGGGAGCATAGAATCTAACTTTTATCATTGCCAAATATCAGACACCGCTGGCCTACTTAAATTTATACTAACATTTTGTAATTTTTTGCTTCACTGATTCTACTTGAGCCCTCACTCATCCCTCCCCTCCCCTTTAAAACAATCAATCACTTCTGCACAAGTTGGAATGGGGTTTAGAATTTTCCTCTATTATTAGTAGTTACTGAATAAAATCTGTTTTGACAGCCCATGTAACAAGAAACTGAGAATAACTGGTGGCAAAACAACCAGCAAGAAAGTGAGGCCCTTAGTCCCACAGCCACAAGAACTGAATTCCACCAACCACATGAGCTTAAATATGGATTTTTGACTAGTTGATTCATGTAAACACGAGACCCCAGCCCTGGCAAACACCTTGATTGCAGCCCTCTGAGAGATCTTAAGGCAAGTAACTCAGCCAAGGTTGTGCCTGGACTTCTGACCCAGAAAAATGGTGAGATAATAAACGTGTGGGAAGTTTTAGCTGCTTAATTTGTGGTAATTGTTACATAGCATTGCGTAACTACTATATTCTTCCTCTTGGATGCTTTTAAGAAATTCTTTTGGGGCACCTGGGTGGCTCAGTCAGTTAAGCGTCCGGCTTCAGCTCAGGTCATGATCTCACAGTTCGTGGATTCAAGCCCCGCATAGGCCTCTGTGCTGACAACTAGCTCAGAGCCTGAAGCCTGTTTCAGATTCTGTGTTTCCCTCTCTCTCTGACCCTCCCCTGCTCCTGCTGTCTCTCTCTGCCTCTCAAAAATAAATAAAAAACAATAAATAAATAAATAAATATTATTTATTTTTGATATTCTTAATTATTCTTAATTTCACTATTATATATTTTTATCTCCCTTATATCTTTTAAAAATTTTTTTAAATGTTTATTTTTGAGAGAGAGAGAGACAGAGTGCAGTTTCCTATTTAATTTTCCTTATAATCCTAATTTGACTGAAAGTTCATATTTAAAATTTTGGTCTGGGGACAGATGGTAGCCCAGGCTAAGTGTCCAACTCTTGATTTTGCCTCAGGTCATGAACTCATGGTTCATGAGATCAAGCCCTGCATTGGACTCTTCACTGTTAGTGTAGAGCCTACTTGGGATTCTCTCTCTCCCTCTTTCTCTGCCTCTTCCCCAAGTGTACTGTCTCTCTTTCAAAATAAATAATAAGTAAACTTTTTTTTGGAATTTTATTTTATTTTTTACACAATTTATTTTTTTAACATATGCAATTATTTTCCATCATTTACAATACAGTAGTTTCAATGATACTCCAAACAGAAAAGCAAAGTAAAAAATCAAAACCCCCACTTCTATTTCATGTAATTAGACTTATACAGAAATTAGAAGGTTAGGTACCAACTAGTTAATCACCTAATTTCACAGCTATCTGAAGTGGCAATTG
>NC_043707.1:50655895-50686117 GCF_006229205.1 Suricata suricatta
GAAAACAGTGTGGAGGTTCCTCAAAAAACTATCCATAGAACTCCCTTATGACCCAGCAATAGCCCTGCTAGGGATTTACCCAAGAGATAGAGAAATGCTGATACATCGGAGCACATGTACCCCAATGTTCATAGCAGGAATGTCAACAATAGCCAAAACATGGAACAAATAATAAGTAAGCTTAAAAAAAACTTTATAAAATAAAATTTTAGCTTGTTTTAGTAACTCTTATTCAGAGTGTATTGTGTTTCAATAATTCCACCTCTTTTTTCTGAGAGTTGTACTCCTTCAGTTTTTAGTTACTTTGGTTTGTGATGTCATATACTTCTGTTGGTTTTGGTTGCTTTACCTGGTGTTGTGTTTTGGGCAAGGGCCAAAGACCTGACCCTATATCATTTTTTGGTAGAATTAAGGAGGGGGTAGGTGGGTTGAGCTCTAGGTCAGAGAACTCTAGGGATCCTCAGAGCAGTTAATTATTCCTACTTGCTGCCTCCCCACAAATCAACTCCTCCAGTCAAGGTCTTACTGGACTTAAAGAAGCTGTAATTTTGGAGAAGCCTGTGTCCCTAGACTGTGATCTGTCTTAGGATTTGGGGGAAGAAAGATATAGTGAAATGAACACCTGCACCTCTGAATAAAGTTAGTTTTATTCAATGCCTTGCCTCAGCAGGGTTCTTTTGCTATCTTACCCAGAGATCTGGGTTACTTCCCTAAATTTCTTCTGAGTAGCCATACATTGTCCCAGGCAATGTGGTAGAGAGACAATAGAAATAATTTAAAACTTCCTTTCTCCAACCTCTTATTTCACTGTGCTACACCTCAGACTGCAGCTACCTTCTTTCCTTGCCCTACAAAATCATTGTTTTAAGACAGCTTTCAGGGGTGCCTGGGTGGCTCAGTTGGTTAAATGTCCAATTTTAGCCCAGGTCATGATTTCATGGTTCGTGAGTTTCAGCCCTGTATCAGGCTCTGCTGACGGCTAGCTCAGAGCCTGGAGCCTGCTTCAGATTCTGTCTCCTTCTCCCTTTACACCTACCCTACTCATTCTGTCTCATTTTCTCTCAAAAATAAATACACATTAAAAAAAAGACAACTTTCAGCTCCCTCGGTTTTCAAAATTTGTCTTAGTTCTTAAAATATGTTTCCTTTTTATAATTTAGGTAAAGGAGCTAGCAGCTAATGGTAGTTCATCATCGTAAAAGGATTCAGTATGGGGTGCCTAGGTGGCTGAGTCTGTTGAGCGTCCGACTTTGGCTGAGGTCATGATCTCAGAGTTCATGGGTTCAAGCCCCGCATCGGGCTATGTCCTGACAGATAGCTCTCAGAGCCTGGAGCCTGTCTTTGGAATCTGTGTCTTCCTCTCTCTCTGACCCTCTCCTGCTCACGCTCTCTGTCTCTCTCTCTCAAAAATAATTAAAACATTTAAAAAATTTTTAAAATTATTCGGTAAGTGTTGTATTAGAATTTCCATTCATAATACTTGCAAAGAAAAATCTGTTGTGTTTATAGTTATTTTCTCTTTTATTCTGTAATTTGCTTGTGTCTTTTCTTTTTTCTTGATCAATCTTGCTAACAGTTGATCTCTATCATTGATCTTATTAAGAACAGTCTCCAGTCTTGTGAATGTAATGAATTTTTAATTTTTATATACTTCACTTATTCTTGTTTCTCTTGCCTTCTGTGATTTTCAATACTTCTTCAATTGAATATTTAACTCATTTGTTTTTAGTATTCTTATTTTATGACAAATGTACTTAAGTCATTTAATTTCCATTATTTTATCATTAATTGAAGGGTAATTTAGTAAATGTCTTAAAGCTATTCTGTATTTTCTAATCTTGATTTAGTCAACTTGTGGTTGAAAAGCATAGTCTGTAGAGTTCTGATCCCTTGAAACTGTTAGGGCTCCCTTTGTTACCTAATACATGGCTTATTTTTATACATATTCTACATATGCTTATAAAGAATGGTGAACTGGGATGCCTGACTGGCTCGATCAGAAGAGCATGTGACTCCCCACATTAGATGTAGAGATTACTTAAGTAAATTAATAAAATATATATATGTATATATATATATATACATATATATATAATGGTGAAATATTCAACAAGTGAAGCTATTTACATATCTACAGGTCTGATCTGGTTTATTGTATTGTTTACAAATTTTATATCTTATTTTTTGTCTGGTTCAACTATTACTTTCTCAGAGATTTGTGTTGTAAAATCATCCTCTTCGTTTATTGACTTATGAGTCTACTCATTTCTCTCCGTTGTTGCTTAAGTTTGTCAATATCTTTTCTATCAAGATATATATTTCAGGGGTGCCTGGGTGGTGGCTCAGTCAACTGAGCATCCAACTCTGGATTTCAGTTCAGGTCACGATCAGAGTTGTGAGATCGAGCATTGGGCTCCATTCTGAGTGTGGAACCTGCTTGAAATTCTCTCCCTCTGCCCCTCTCTTCCGCTCATGCTCACATTCTGTCTCTTAAAAAGAGATATATATTTTAATATGCTCTAATGTCTTTTTGGTCTCACTTTCATCCCTTTCTCTATGCTGTTGTTATTCTCTGTGCATCAGTTTCCTTATCTGTAGTAATTTTTACTAGTTGTTAACAGTAAACTAGTTAATATTTGTAAAACACTTGAATAGTGTTTGCTTACAGTATTATATAAGTAGTTAGTATAATAATGAGTGGAAGTGGTGATTAAAGCCATGGGCATGGCTTAAATCATTTGCGAAAGAATGACAGTTTGGGAAAATAAGAGGATCAATGATCAAGAGTTAAGAAACGTTTTAATGTAATGGCTCAGAAGGAAGGCATGAACCTCCAAAAAAGACTGAGGAGTATACAAAAAAGTAGGAGGAAAACCAAGAATGTATCTTCCCAGTGGCACCAGAAGTGAAGGAATAATTAATAATACTGCTGATAATGTATAGTTTTCAAACCACTATACTGTACACCTGAAACTAATGTAACATTTTTTGCTAACATACTTGAATAAAAACATCGATGGAAGAAGCTTAAGATAAAAAGAAAAAAGGTGCTGCTGAGTACAGATCTGAACGATGGGGAAAAAACCAGCGTTAATTTCAACAGTTAACCAAGGGGTTTAATGAGTACAGTGTATGCTGTAATGTATCTCTGGGAACTCCCTTGAGGAATAAAGGTCTTATTCCAACAGTTGCTGGGAGTGTTGCCAGCAGACATGTCTCAGCTATCAACCTCCCTGAATAATTGCCTTGGCTAAAGAGATCCTCCTTGCCTAAGGTCATACACTTTTCCTTGGCAAAGCTTGCATTCCTACTGGGAGATCTGTGAAAGTGCACTGCATTTTAGAGCTCTATGTGAGATGGGCTAAGGCCTTTGTTGACACGGGGCATCACAACCTAACTTCTCCCTCTTCCCATTTTTTAAAGTTTATTTATTTTGACACACACACACACACACACACACACACGGAGCAGCGATAGAGAGACAGAGAATCCCAAGCAGGCTCCTCATGGTCAGAACAGAGCCTGATGTGGGGTTCAAACTCATGAAACCCTGAGATCATGATTTGACTAAAACCAAGTCTCAGATGCTTAATGGATTGAGCCACCCTGACTCCCCTCCCTCCTCCCAATTTTACTTCCTTTCCCTCCTTTCCCTATTTACTGATCCCTAATTAACTTCCTGCACGCCAAAGTACTTTGATTCCCAGGGAACCTAATTGGTGACAATGAATTTGATTTATTTTAAGTAATGATGTATGAGGGGGAGAACTGAAAATGTAAAAAGTAAGAAGTAAATGATAAAATCATGGAAGAAGCCAAGAATAAGCAACCTATTCAAATAGTTTGCTTCATAGATATGAGGATGACTGAAATCAAGGCAGTTTAAACGGTTCATCACGCTGCCACCTCTTCAGTATGGGAGACATTTGACTGAAAGATAAAAGCCTGTTAGACATAATGGATTCTGTATCACTGAAACTAACCTTTAACAAAAAATAACAGCAGCTAGACAATATTGCTCTCTGTTAATGAATCAGGACATTAAGTTCTTTAAACAGTATTAGCTCATTAAGAAGTTAGGGGAAGGACTAACCTGCATTTTATTGTATTTTATTTTTTAAGTTTCTTTATTTTTGAGAGAGAGACAGAGAGACACAGAGCGTGAGCAGGGGACGGTCAGAGAGAGAGGGAGACACAGAATCGAAGCAGGCTCCAGGCTCTGAGCTGTCAGCACAGGGCCTGACACCGGGCTCAAACCCACAAACTGAGATCATGACCTGAGCTGGAGTCGGCTGCTTAACCATCTGAGCCACCCAGGGGCCCCTCACCTGCATTTTAAAAAGACGAACATAAATCTTTGAATTGGCCACTTTATGCCTGTTTTCTATATATGAACAGTCACTATGAATCAATTTACATTTTCATTTCCTATCCTTGTAAGACGATCCTCTAAACCACTCCACCGATAACTTCTTTCTAGTTCCAGCTTAACTAGAACATCTCTACTCTTTAAGCCAGAGACTTAACCTGTTTCTCGGTAAGTTATTGAATAACAGGAATAAAGAGACTGCTGAAAAATCTTCTCTGGAGATCCAAATGAAGGTGCAGAAAAGCAAAAGAAAAAATCTATACGAGGAATGAAACTTCTAAACAATTAACTAATTAACTGTATGCCCATAAATAACAGTTTTGACCGAGTCATGAGCGTGTGGTGGAGGAAAAGTTTAGGTTAAGACTAGAGGCAAAGCTTCAAGAAAGAAGGAAAAAACGAGAAACTCCAGGAAGGAGCAATAAATACGCTGCTGGCCACAGGCAGGCGTCTAAAAGGTTCGCACAGCGCGAGTGCATAGCTACTCCAAAACAGCCCTCCAACAACTTTCCCAGCTCCAGCGGGAAAGAAAAACGCTAGCGACCAACAGAAAGGCAGAAAATTTACGACTGACCCCGGAAACATTTTATTTTGCGTAGGTATCTTGAGAATATTCTTCTGTGATTCGTTACTTCATCCGGAAGAAGAGCTAGCAAACGTCACTTGCGATTGGATTGTCTCATAAAGGCGGCGCTTTAGCGAGCCAGTCACTTTGGCAACCGGATGTGACGATCGCGGAAGCGGCTGACTGAGCTTTGCCGGGCTGGCAGCTTCGGTGGGCGGGGTCGGCCGAGCGCGTCCGGCGCGGGTTTCTCCACAGACCCGACAGAGCTGAGGGCGGCGCCATTAAGGCCACGCCTCCTACGCCGACTCGGGTGGCTCGGAGCGGTGTCGTAGCCTCGCGGGGGCGGAGACTCGGCCGCTCAAAGCCTAGGGCCCGAGCGGCGTCGTCAGCCGCTTTGATTCTTCCGGTTTCTGGTAGCTGCGTCGCTTCCCTCCGAAGGCTGGGGATACGCCCTCTCTGTAGCCTGCCCTCATCCTCCTTTCGACATCGAATCCGTCCGAGTTGCTCCGGGACACCTGCAGCCCAACATTCTCTCGCTCTGGTTCTCTCCTCTTGGAGGACCTCGGCCCCCCATTGCCCACTTTCCTGGATGTGCTGGCCCTTCCCACCCCCCTAAAATGTCCAATAACCTACGGAGGGTCTTCCTGAAACCCGCAGAGGAAAAGTCAGGCAACGCCTCGAAGTGGTAAGTACCGGTTTCGAACCTCGCTCGACAGACCCGCCCCTCGCCTGTCTCTTCGCAGGGTGTCGAATAGGCCGTCGTTCTCGGAGTCAGTGCAAGTCAAACGAGCTTGACTCCGCAGTGGGAGCGACTGCGGGGCAAATGCTTGTCACCGGGGCACTCAGAACCCTCAGAACGCGCCCCCCTTTGGAAACATAAAGCCTCTTCTTCAGAGCCTGACGCAGGCAAACCTCGGCCATGGCTCCTCAGGACTCCATCGTCTCAAGTTACGTAGGCAACATAGTAGATCTCCACGGGAGAGGAAATTCAACATGGCCGACGCGCCTATGTGGCCAAAACCTTCTGGAAGATTCTCGCGCACTCGCAGAAAACCACGCAGTGCCCAGCACGGATTAGCAGTTGCAACCCAGGTGGCGCAGGACCATCCGTGAAAATAGCTAGTATTTAAGAGAGCGAGAAGGAAAGGAAAAAAATTTGTGTAGTTGATGAGTATATATATACGAGTTTAGAAACTGAAAAGTAGATCTGGAATGAAGGAATGGATTTTTCACAATTCAGATAATAGTTTTGTATGGAGAGAAAGGAAAGAGTAATTCTCGTGTAAAATCGGTCCTTTGGTACAGTGGTTGAAGCAGGTGTAATGAGAATGCCATCTCTAATTGGATGTCTCTGTAGAGGAACTATGTTTGACGTAGGGAGATTCTAGTATTTCTCAAGACGTATGTAGTTGCACGGTTACAAAATAGTTTTTTACGGACTCAGTTTTTTAAAGAAAAGGTTATGTTGGTCAAGAGGAAGTAAAATGCGAACAGTTAGCGAAGATCGAATATTTTAAGTTTTAGACTCCATAGTAGATGTATAATAAGTAGTGAGAAAAAACTTACGAGTCTCTGCAGAAGAAAAATGTAAAGAAAGCATGGAAATTGAGGTGTAAAATTCACGGAAGACGCTATGTGTTTGAAGAGCAACCGGCTGCCTAAATTTAATCATACTTTGACAGTTGTAAGACTAAGTACCTTCTTTCCAGTCTCCTTTCCAGTAAGAGCACTTAGAAATATTTTAAGAATTAAAAGAATAAATGTATGTAAAATACTTGGTATAGGAAAACAGGAAAGCACTATTTATGTGTTAACTATTATTATTATAAGAATACAAGGTTGTTTCTGTACAAATTTTAACCCAGGAAGTCAGTTTCTTTTAATCACAAGAGATACAAAACAATTATAATGACGACTGAAAAGCATGCACAATATTCTAAGAAGAAATAACTAAGCACCTTGAGCTAAAACAGTATTGAAGAACTGCCAAGAAAGAACCACTGCGTTTCAAACCATAAAAAGAGCCAGCTTATGTGTACGTATATTGTTTGTTGGTTTACTTTTGGTGGAAGCTGGGGGGAGAGCAGAGGTTGAGCTCTGTATTGATAATTCAGAAGTAGAATTACTTTCTAATGATGGTTCATTTCTTCTCTCTTGTTTTGGTACCTGGATATTTGATTACATCTGACTTGCCCTAACTTAATGCATTGTTTTTCAATGTTAGAAATAAGACTAAGAACTTAACTTTTTATTACTTGTGTATTTTAACTCTTTTATCCAGCTTCTCAATCTTTGGCTATCTATATTTGGCATTTTTAAAAACATTACAAGTTGAATTATGTTTTGGTTATATTCATAAGTCATTCATTGGGAGTTCATTAACTCATTGATTTATGCATTCTTTTCATCATCTGTATATGCATTTCTTCAGTCGCTGGGGTTTGACATCACATATTTGGGATATTTAGCAGATGCCTTTCTGAAGCTATTTGACTTTTATTTTGGTTATTGCTTTGCATTCTGTTCTGTTTTGTAAGTAACAATCTGCATGCGTACAAGTATAATTTTATAAATCACTTGATTACTGTTAGCTCTTGGATTTATTGGAAGCTTAGTTTTCATACTTCTCTGGTAATAATTTTGATGGTACTGAATCATTATCTTCATAAACTTAAAATGAGTATATGATTTTCTTATTTTCTATTGATACTTAGATTTTTCTGGAGTTACTACTGCTTTTGTAGTTTTTCAACATTGCCTTACAGTATGTTTATTGCTTAACATTTTCTAAATTTACTCTTAGAGTACAAAGGAAAAATCTGGAAGATATTTGTGATAGTAGGCATTAAATTTATTTAGATTGGGGCTTTATTTACAAAGAGCAAAGCAGGAATTAGAATGCTATAAGTATAAAGAAGGTAAACTGGAGTTAGAGCGACCTAGGTTTATGTCCTAGTTTACCATTTTTATCCATATAGTTCAAACATTTTGTTGAAAAATACTCACTGAGTGCCTGCTATGTGATAGACTGTGCTAAATGGAGGGACTGACTAAAGAAGAGAATATAAACCATGGCCATGAAAATCGTCATAGTTTAGGGGGGAAGATGATGTAATACACTTTTAAATAGCATTCTGCACAGGATGCTGTCAGGGCATAGAGAAAGGAAATTGTAGAAAAGCTTTTGAGAGCACTTGAGCTGGGAAATATAAATATCAGTTTTCCAATTAAAGATGAATGCAGGGTGTGCCCAAACAGAGGGAATTGGTAAATGAAGCACCAGTATATTTTATTATTAGCTTTTTTTTTTTATTCTCTACTACAAGCAGGATAAACAGGTAGCTCTTAAGTTCATGGTTTGCTCTGCTAGAGGGATTAGACTTCATCTGCTGGAGATCATTCTGAGGATTTTAAGGAAAGGATTGCCACTTCCCATGTGCATTTTAGATAACTGATGGCAGTGTGGATTTGTGAATGAGGGATCAGGCATATAATGATTCTACTTAAGTTGTCCTTTCAGAGATTCTGAAGGCCTGGACTAGCTGATGTAGAATAAGGGTTGGATTCAGAGAAACAGGAAAGGGAAAACAGTCACAGTTTTGTTGGCGAATCGGCACAAAGAAAGGGAGATCAATTATAATGTCAGTTCTCTCGATAGATATTGGTAAATTAACTGAGATGAAGAACACACCAAAAAACGATCTCAGAGGTATTTGAATTTGAAACTCAGGCAGAGTCAGAGCTGAAAATAGACTTGAGTCATCTGCTTAGATAATAAAAGCCTGTGATGATACACCTCACAATAATAAGAGTTAGGAAGTGATTGGCAATTGGTTTCTGTCTGCTCTTAATCCTTTGTTCTTAAGTGGGGAGCTCCAATGAGTGTCCTCAGCAGTGGGCTTGATTTAGTTAGAACGTAATGTTTCATTGTCAGTTTATTTTGCGTTTAGTTTTGTACTTTGTAAGTGTTCTTATCTTTACTATTTGGGTGATCTTTACTATTTGGGTGTGTAAGAAAAAGACATCAACGACATGTATACCGTAGAGGCTCACTAAAATCTGTTTCTCAGTAATCTTTCACTTCATGCAGTTGAATTTTTTGGATCCTGTTACATTTGCTTTATGTTAAAGTAAATATGAGAAAGTACATAGATGGGATTGCCAATGGGAGCATGTAATTCTGAATAAGTTATTTAATATTGCCAAACCTCAAACTACAAAATGATAATGGCAATACTCACATTACTGGGCTGTTTGTTAGGATTAGAGTTCATGACAACTATTTATATGTAATAATGTATCTCTTATGTATATAATATGTGTTATATAGTATTGTATATATTATCACATTATGTATATTGTGTATGTACATAATGTTAAATCATAGTAAGATGGAAGAAAAGGTCTTTTAGCTGTTGAAAAAATACATTTTGCAAACATATCTACAAAATGTTCAATAGCCTGTGAAATTTTAATCATTCCATTTCTTGTGAATGTTTTATGTCGATATTAGAATAATAAAGAATGTCAGAAGTCATAGAAGTATGTTTAATATACTTTTTAATTAAAGTTCTCATACCTTTTTATTAAAGTTCTTACATTGTCAAAAATAACCTGATTCATTTACTTATTCTTGGACACCAATTGTATATTTTAGTGGAATATGATAACTTGCATTTATTGGGAGTTTATCATAATTTCAGCCAGTCATTTCATTTGCTTCTTATAGTAAGCTTTAGCATCCCCATTTTCCTAATGAAGAAACATATTCAAAGAGCTTAAGTAAATTTATTCAGATTTATTAACTAATAATTCAAAGAGCCAAGATTAGAAACCTGTGATTTTTCTAGTGTATTCCTTTCAAAGTCTTAAACTGTTACTGCTTTTCCAGTGTAGTTTCTCAGCTCAAATACCAACTGGTTTAAAGGAATTAACACATTGATGATTTTTTGAAATCTTTAAGTGAAAAACTAGAGCATGGGATTCAGAATCTGATTCTAATTTTAGTTCTAACATTAGCTTGCAGAATATGATTTTTAAGAAAACTGAATCTTTATAAGGTTTTTGTTATAGTTACTCTCATGGAAAGTCTCTTATAGATCTGGAAAAAAATGTATATTGGAGATGGGTGAATTTCACCCTGATTTATTATTTCTTTCCTTAGCATTTTGTGTTTCAGTTTAATATTTAGAACTTATCTCATTTGTTACTAGGAAATCATGTGTGTTTGTTTTTAATGATGACTTGCAGGCGTTAATTCATTATTGTTCACAATGTGCCAGTTACTCTCTTAGGTGTAAAGGACATATGTGTGACTTGGGTAACTTACCCTTAAGGAATTTATGTCTCTGGTGGATTATATGAATCTCTGTTGATGTAATGACATAGAAGAAACTGTATTTTCCTTCCCTTTTTGAAGGGTAAATGGAAGAGAAGAGTCTAATAAGTGATTAGACTTGAAAATAGTTGGTGCAGCCTAAATGTTTTCTGTAAAGCAGAAACATAGGGACCATTTAATGAAGTATGTGAATGAAATATCAGAAGCCTGTGTCATTTGTTTAAAAACGATACCCATTAAAAATGTGCATGCCCATATGCAAATGATTATAAAAGCTTAGGTTCGGCTCTTTGAAGCTTTTAATCTGAGAGCTAGATATTATTGACAAACGAAGTGCATAAATAAGCCAAACAAGAGTAAAGGAAAGATATTGAGACAATTCACTTAAAATGGAGATTTGAAAGAGCTACATTGTTTTTTATATAATTTTTTGAGGCCCTACTCTACTTGGTACTGGGAAAACAATTACAAAGCAAACAATATAACCTCTGTAAGAAAAACAATATTTTACTCATTTTTTAGAAAGCATTGTATAACTAGCATTAGTGGCACAAGTGGGAATGGCTTATGGATTTCAAGTTGGAAGAAACTAATGTGAGTTTGAGTGACTTGCAAATATTTCATGGAGAAGATGGAACTGAGCCTCAATATATAGCTATGTTTTAAATTGCTGGAGAAGAAGAAGAAAAAAATAACCTGAAGGATACTTGGAGTAAATGATGTACATGGGATAATCCAGAATAGCAAAGAGACTTCTCTGGAAAGATTAGAGATTTTATGTTTAAAAATTAGAGATGGTACTGGTGTAGACATTGGTTGGGTCTAGATTTTAGATAATTTTCAAGTCAAGCTGAATTGGCAATGATATATTATTGGAACTTTGAGAAAGGAGGTAACAAGATGAAAACAATGATTTAATCTGCCAGAGATACATAATAGTAGTGGCTGCAGTCAGAAAAACTAGTTTAAAAGTCACGGCAAAATACAGGAATGAGATAATGAGGACAAGACAGGTCTTAGGTGATGCACGTCTGATCTAGATAGTGGTGGCAGTGGTGAAGAAAGAAGAATGAGTAAGAGCTGTAAAAAGAAAAAAAACTTAACAGATGCAGTGATTCATTCACTATATATTTATTGAATGTTTGCACTTTGTAAACATCTCTACTAGGTGCTCTGGGTGAATCAAAGGTAAATAAGGGTGATAAAGGTATCAGAGATGAGTACGTGATTTAAAACCAAAGTGACTTGGGAGATAATAGTGCTGACATATGACTAGATGGTAGGATAGAGTACTAGTTTTCAGTAGAGAGTAATTTTAACTTTAAAGTCATGGTTTTTAAAAACAGTCATGGCACTAAAAGTGAAAGATTTTGGTACGACATCACAAATATGGAACCGAGGTCAATATTAGGTGATAGGAATAATGGATATAACTGTAACATTTATTATTGCAAAGGAGATAGTTGAAGGAAGTAGTTCAAGCAATTGACTCAGTATTTGAAACAATTGGTACAATCTTTAAGGAAGAATGTCTTGAAGGAGAAACGGTGAAAAAATGTGCTTTGGAGAATAGTCATAGTTGGATGCTTAAAATGTAGAATAAGAAAGGAAACATTAAGAAAAACATTATGCATAATGGAAATCATGTTAGGTAGCTGTTCATAAAGGATAATTAGCTAGCAGTGTCAATTTCAGCAGGGAGCACTTAGAGAATGAGCATAGAATAAAGACATTTAATTGTGAGAACATATTTGTTAATCTTTGAGAATGAAGTTTAGTAGAATAATGGGAAGGCAAATCGACTGCAGAAGAGCGTGAATTTTGAGACAACTCTTTGGCATATCAGTGATAGGAAGTTGGTAGATGGCCTTAATTGTAGTTCATTAACATCATCTACCAACTTCCTGTCATCAAATTTGGCACATAGATCACAATCATCTTTCTAATCTTACATGACTTTGTCATCTGGTCTTTCAGTACAAAGTTCTTACCCCTTCAGCCCCCCCATCTTATTCTGCATCTTATCACCATCCATCCACTTCTGAAGTTCTTGTTGTCAGATGAAATTGCTGCATCTGTGCAATTCTTGATTCAGGCATCCTCTTTTTTAAACACCAGTTGCTATATTTCTAGTTTACTTATTTAAATACTCCCATTTTGATTGTTTTTTAACTTTATCTGGCCCTCCAGTCCAATAATCCCTTTATTTTCTCCTTATACTTTCACCTTTTGTGTTCTTATTTTTTCTCATCTTGTTTAGATTCTATATTTCATCATTTTAATAATTTTTACCAATATCCTACAGTCTTTTCTTCCTCGGTTTTTTTTTTTTCTTCACCATTCTTCTAATGCCACCCTGGCCCTGAGTTTGCTTTATCTTTTGTTTATACCTAGTAGAACAAGAAAATCTCACAAGAGCACAGATTGGTCTCACTATAAGTTCATAATCACCACTTAGAGCCTTGGGCCATCAGCACTACCTCATGACTGATACTGTCTGAGGCCATCTTGTTCTTTCTTAAGCCTGTTCCAAATCTTTTTGATTTGCCTCAAATTTCTGTTTTTGCTCTTATACCCGACATATGATGTCATGCTTTTTCACAGAAAAAAGCCATTATATTAGAATTACCTCAGCCTCTTGACACCAAGGTTATAAACTTAACTGCAAATGTGCCTAACCTCTCTTTCAGTGCCAATGGAAGAAGATATTTCTTCACCCCTCTTTAAAGTTCAGTTCCTCTACTTGGCTGCTGGTTCCCATTTCCTATCTCCTTATCAAACCTTACATTCAATTAGCCCATTTATCCTCTTCCTCTTAATAACTCATCTAACCTTAAAAAGAATAAAAAGGATCTCTTCTTTGACTCCATTTAGCCTCCATCTACTTGCCAATTTTTATCTTCCCTTTTGCAGTCAAAGTTATTAAGAGCTGTCTGTATTTTTTATCTTAATATTTTCTAGAACCTTTTCCCCCACCAAACTACTTTTTTAAAGCCCTCATGACCCGCATACCACTCATGCAAGTACATTTTTAATTTACATCCTATTTGACCTTTCAGAAAGTTTTAAAATAGGATTTCTCAGAGGTGCCTAGGTGGCTGTTGGTTAAGCATCCAACTCTTGATTTTAGCTCAGATTATGGCCTTGCAGTATTGAGGTTGAGCCTGGCATTAGACTTCACGCTGAGTGAAGAGAGAACCTCCTTGGGATTCTCTATCTCCGCCCTTATGCTGCTCATGCTCTCTCTCTCTCTCTCTCTGAAAAAAATAAACTTAAAAAAAATAGGGGTGCCTGGGTGGCTCAGTTGGTCAAGCATCCGACTTCAGCTCAGGTCATGATCTTATGGTTTAGGAGTTTGAGCCCTGTATTGGGCTCTGTGCTGACAGCTCAGTGCCTGGAGCCTGCCTCGGATTCTGTGTCTCCCTCTCTCTGTGCCCCTCCCATGTTCATGCTTTGTCTCTCTCTCTCTCAATAAATAAATGTTGAAAATTTTAAAAAATTAAAAAAAATAAATTTTTTCTGTTGAGCCTCTGACTTCAGGTCAGGTTATGATCTCACATTTGTAGGTTTGAGACCTGTCCTGTGTCTTCCTCTCTCTCTTCCCCTGCCCTGCTCATGCTCTGTTTGTTTCTGTTTCTCAAAAAATAAAACGTTAAAAATTTTTTTCTTTAATAAATAGAATTCCCCAAGGTCTTTGAAACTCTTTAGCTTCCATTGCATCAGAATCTCTTGGTTTTCTTTCTACTGCTCAAAGAAAATGGGAAACTGCTGAAATATTTTAAACAAGGAAGGACCAGCTTTAGAGTGCTGAAAGCTTTCAAAGGGAGAGGATGTAGCTGAAATAAAATAACCAGTTATGGGCTACCTGGGTAGCTCAGTCAGTTAAGCTTTTGACTTCAGCTCAGGTCATGATCTCAAGGTTCATGTCTCTACTGTCAGCACGGAGCCTGCTTTGGATCCTTTGTACCCCCTCCCTCTGCCCTTCCCCTGCTTGTGCTCCACCCCCAAATATTAAACAAACAAACAAACAAGACCAGTTATAAAGCTACTATAATAATCCAAGCCAGAGATGATGTTTGCTTGAATCAGAATGGAGACAGATGATTTGGAAAGAATTGAAAACTTAAAGGGAGATTTAGGAGATCATAACAGGATTTTGTGATTGAATATAGACAGAAAACAGGAAATTGCTTTTTCTGATTTAGGCATCTGAGATAGATGGTATGCTGTTTGTTATAGAAAAAGAAACACTGACAAAACCATGTTGAGCTTTAAATGCATTTGAGATTCTGAATGGAAATGTCTTGAGGGAAGTTGGATATATAAGCCTGAGTCTCAAAAGAGCTAAGATAAATATTTTAATTTTTGCTGTATAAGTGATAATATAATAGAAGTCATGCACATAAAAAAAATAATTGGGAAAAGCCTACAGAGTAGGGTGAGAATTCAGTCTCAGCTTTGGTGAATTCTAGTTTTTGAAGGTTGATTCAAGTAGTATGTATGAGTTGACAAAGAAGACTGAGGAATCACTACAGAAGTAAGAGAATTTCATGTCTAGGAAACCTGGGGAAGAGAGTGTTTTAAGAAAAGGAGGAAGCATTTTTGTTCTCATCCAAATGTAGTGTATACTTAACTTACTTAATGATAATTGTCCATTTACATGCCCATACAACCAACAGTTTAAGCTCTTTTCAGGACTGTGGGTTGAACTAGCCTGGAGGCAAGCAAACATTTTCTGTGAAGGTCCAAATAGTAAATATTTTGGATTTTGTGTGCCATGTGATCATCTCTGGTGTAACTACTCAATTTTGCTATTATATGAGAGTGCCATTTACAGTACATTAAAGATGAGTGTGACTGTGTACTAATAAAATGATTTATGGATACTGATATTTCAATCTCGTAGTTTCCACATACCACAAAATAACCATTCTTGTGAGTTTTAAAAATCATTTAAAATAGAAGAAATATTCTTAGCTTGTAGGCTACACAACAGGGAGGAGACAGATTTGGCCCAGGGCTGTAGTTTACTGACCCTTTTCCCATAAGTGAGCCTGTGGCCTGTACCATAACGTACACTCAAGTAAATTTTTGTTGAATAAGTTCTAGTCTAGTTTATATGTTCTTTGGGGATTGGGGAGTTGATGAAGGTAGGCTTTCCTCTTTAAGTCCTGAAAGCAAGAATTCCTACTTTATGTTCATGCTTCTCTTTAGAGATAATTTGCTACAAGTAAATTGAACATTTTGAAGCACCATCAAGAGGCCAGAAAACAGTTTTAAATATTTTAAAGGATACAGTATTTTGGGTTCCAGAAAGGTAAAATGGTTGTTCCACGGCTTCCTAGAATACATAGAATTTTTGGTTTTGATTTGTATTAATACTTAAGGTTTTAAAAAATGCCTACAGGCAGTAAAACACACCTTTATATTATTGAGAGTTCTGATTATTATTTGTCTTAAATTTTTTTCTTTTAATCTCTGTCAGATAAGGCCACACTGTCAGTAGGACCTGAACTTTGCATTTATATTGCTAGACTTTGACATGAGTGACAGTCTATAGGCAAATGAACAAATAGGTTAATATATATTGACAAATTGTGATATAGCATGAAGGAAATTATAACTAATTAACTAATTATCAACCAATTATGAAAGAAAAGGCACAAATAGTTAAAGTAGTCAGCAAATATCTCTCCTGAGAAGTACTGTTTATGCTGAGATTTGAGTTAATATGGGTGGGAGAAGAGTACCTAGGTAGAGAGATAGTGTATGTGAGGACTCTGAGTCCAATGAGGGCTTAGTATTTTCCAGGAACCAAAAGGTGCTTTTAGGCATAAAGAACTTGAGATCTCTGCATTTAAGAAATCTATAAATTGATTATATGACAGATATTGGTATATTTTGTATTTTTAAAAAATCAGACAATCTGTGCTAAGATATAGCTCATAAGTATCAGAGTCAAAATTGGCTAGGTAAAAAAAAAAAAATCCCAGTATGTTCCACCTTCACTGAAAATTATTTAGCTGAAATGGTGTTGCTGTTATGTATATGGATTGACAGACAGTTGGAACTAATGTAAGTAATTCCCATACAAAGGGCTGTTTAGCACCAAATTTAAAATGTGCTGAAATAGTAAGTCAAAGAAGAAAATGGTCCCTCCATGAATAACTCCATTTAGCCTTCAAAAATGTGACATACTAAGGTATCACCATAAGAAATACACTAGGCAAAAGAAGAATGGCTGAGAGTAGGACTTGTGAGTCATTGTCAGTAGAAAGAGCACAGAACAGGTTGAATAGAGAGTAGAAAAGAGTGAGTGAAATAGAATTAACATAAATGGAAGTGAAGTGAGAATCCTGGTCAATCAGAGTAAAGGAGGAAGACAAGAGGAAAGAATTCAAGTAAAAGGAGAAGGGAGGATGCTCATAGTTTAAGAGGAACATAATCTAGTAGGCATAATTTTATATGGGGTAAAACCTTAGAAGAGCTTAATTTACCCATTGTTTAATCATATGAGAAATTCTAAATCAAAGCTGATCATTATCTTTGATTGTCACTTCTACTTCAAATCTTTGTTTTGCACTAGTTCACTTTGAAAAATCAAAGTGACAAATGATATACTTTTATAATATTTTATAAATTTTTCTTTTTAAAATACTATTTGCAAATATTTGTTTTTAAATAAAATGTATATACCGTCTAGTATGTTGTATTTATTTACTCAATGTTCTTTTAAGTGTTTCAGGCTGCATGTACCAAGTAGTTCAGACGGTTGGCTCGGATGGAAAAAATCTTCTGCAATTACTTCCAATTCCTAATTCTTCTGGAAATCTTATACCACTAGTTCAATCTTCAGTCATGTCTGATGCTTTGAAAGGGAATACAGGAAGCCCAGTTCAAGTTACTTTTCAGACTCAGATTTCCAGCTCTTCCACAAGTGCATCAGTTCAATTGCCCATTTTTCAGCCAGCCAGTTCTTCAAACTATTTTCTTACAAGAACAGTAGATTCAGCAGAAAAAGTTAGAGTTACTTCTGTGGGAACTGAAAATTTTACCTCATCAGTTTCTAAAGTTCAGAGTCATGGTGTGAAAATTGATGGACTCACCATGCAAACATTTGCTGTTTCTCCCTCCTCAACACAAAATGATTCACCTTATATTTTAGTAAATACTCAGAGTCTTCCAATGACTGTGAAGTCTCCAGTTTTGCCTTCTGGGCATCATTTACAGATTCCAGCCCATGCTGAAGTGAAATCTGTACCAGCGTCTTCATTGCCTCCTTCAGTTCAGCAAAAGATACTTGCAACTGCAACCACAAGTACCTCAGGAACAGTTGAGGCCTCCCAAATGCCAACCGTTATTTACGTATCTCCTGTAAACACAGTGAAAAATGTAGTTACCAAGAACTTTCAAAACATTTATCCAAAACCTGTTACAGAAATAGCAAAGCCAGTGATACTAAATACCACACAAATTCCAGTGAATGTTGCTAAAGAGGCACAAATAAAAAGTGGTCAGCATTCTCAAGCTGCTCCTGTGAAATGGATTTTTCAAGAAAATCTACAGCCTTGCAGTCCATCTCTTGTTCCTGTTAAGTCTTCAAATAATGTGGCTTCAAAGATTTTAAAAACTTTTGTAGATAGGAAAAGTTTGGGAGATAATACTATAAATATGCCAGCATTGAGCACAGTCAACCCTAGTGGGACACAGTCCAAAAGTATACCTATTAAAGATAATGCTTTGGTTATGTTTAATGGGAAAGTTTACCTGTTGGCTAAAAAGGGAACAGATGTTTTGCCATCACAAATTGACCAACAGAATTCTGTTTCTCCTGATATTCCACCAAGAAAAGATACATCACAGATAGTGAGTTCAAGCCCAGTCACAGAAATATCCAGAGAGGTTGTAAATATTGTTTTGGCTAAAAGTAAATCTTACCAGATGGAAACAAAATCACTTTCAAATACTCAGCCTGCTTCCATGATCAATCTAAGGGCAGAGAAGAATAAAAAAGTGGAGAAACCATCTCTTTCTACCCCAAACCCACATAATATGAATCAACCCATTAACTACCTAAAACAGAGTAAGATTTTATTCACAAAGCCAGACTTTCCAGATGGACTTAGTACAGTACAGAATGCCCCCAGAAAAGGAAATACCATCCAGAGCATAGAGAAAATAAGTTCCTCTGTTGATGCAACAACTATTACTTCACAACAGTGTGTTTTCAGAGACCAGGAACCGAAGGTAATTTTCCCATGTCAGGGTGTTTTGTTCTCTATCTATATAGAAAAATTCTCTTTCTTAATTCTCAAAGTTAGTTGCCCTGATACCTCTTCCCCCTTCTCCCATCCTCCACTCCATCACACACATACCGTACACACATGTATGTTTAATGAAGTCAAAGCTTTCATCTGAAGGAAATGTCTCAGGAGGATAATTGAGAGAGTCCAAGCAGTATCTCTCTCTCAACTCATTTGGCGTGCCAAATTTTTAAAACAAATCAAACAAACAAAAAACTCACAGAGTAAGAAGGTTTATTGATAAAACATAATGTGAATTCAAAGCTTGGTAAATTCTGTGTCCGTACATATATTTATTAGATTACTGTTAGTATATGAAAAGATAAACATTATGCATATAGGAGAGCTGAGTTTTTTGTTTGTTTATTTTGTGATGGTAGGGAAATATCTGGCCTTTTTTTTTAGGTCGATGGTAGAAGGGGTAGGATGGTGCTAATTGGTACCTTTCAGTCTTTTGTGGAAATAGGATTATCAACATCTTTAGTTTTGTTTTTTAAGTAGACAAGTTTCCTTTTTTTTTAAGTCCTTTCTGAATCTTTAATTATTCAACATATCCACATAGTTACCTTTCTGTTCTACTTAAGATATGTGTGTCTGTGCTCACTAAGTATTTATGCCCACTCTTTCTTTACTTAGGGGTCTTAATAATATCAGTGTTTCTCCCCTTCCAGAGATATAAGGAGGTAAATTCTGAAGAAGTTTAAGATTAAAGGCATAAGACTTTTCCAGAAGACTACAACTTCCAACTAAAGTTATATATATTATTTTTTAACTTGTCATTAGTCTGTATTATTTCATTTGTTAACCTTTCTAGTACAAGAAAGCAAAATAAATGAGAAATTGTGGAGGAACAGTTTGTAATCAGTTAAATTCATTTTTTTGAGTGTGGGTGGTAAGGGACGGGTAATGCAAACAAACCATTTAGGACTTTAGAGCATGATTTTTTTTTTTAAAGTAAGATGAGATGATCACTTAGGTGCCAGTCTGCTGAAATAGCTTAAGTAATTGGCAGTATTGTTTGTGTGTTTTGTTTTCTTAATTGCAGATCCAGAATGAGATGGCATCAACATTAGAAAAAGTTCCTCCAGAAAGAAATGACAAGAACCATTCCCAAAGAGGAAGCAATAAGGCATCACATATGAAGAATGATGCTGAATTTAAAAAGATATTTGGTATCACTAAAGATTTGAGAGTGTGCCTTACTCGGATTCCTGATCATTTGGGCTCTGGAGAAGGTTTTGATTCCTTCAGCAGTTTGGTGAAGAGCAATACTTACAAACAGACAAAGTTTACACAGAAGGAGGAAAAGAAAAAACAGGTAATAGATTTTTAGTGTCCTTTGTAGTTACTACAAATGTTCATGAGTGTATTTTCTTGATTTCTTTCTTTAGTCTTGTGCATTAATATGAAGAGTAGTTTTCATATTTGCATGTATGTGTATATTATACCAAATTGGTGTTAAAGAGAACCATATATAAAAAGGTAAACATGTATCTCCAGTTTAGAAAATGTTTTAAGTGTTTTTATTCACCTGTTTATTTTTTTCCAATAAAAAATTGTAAGAAAATGGCCATAACTTTTAAAAATAGCTATCTTACTTTGAAGGCCCTATTTAAAATAAATAATCCAGATGTAGGGAAAATACAAGCATGCAGATGTTCATTGCAGTGTTACCCTTAAATACAGACATATTAAGAAATCAACTTGGTCAGTAATGTTGAAAAAAATCCGTATGACTTTGCCTCTTTTACTTAGAAATATATCATTATTACACTGTGTGTCTGAGCTTTAGATCAGAGACTGGTCAATCTTTCCCAATGAAAATCTTCCATATATGTGCCTACTGTGCAAAAGGAGAGAAAAAATTAAGTCAGTTTCATATGTCCGTTCTTTGTAAATGGCTGTTATATTTTGGCAATAGATCAATACATGTAATACTTAAGCAGGAAAATGTGAATTAAGCAATCTATTCTCAGTGAATATCATTAGGACATTGCTGTTCATTTTGGTACCGTACATACAGTGGTAAACAATTTTTTGCTATAGTGCTTAGTATATTTGGTTGAGTTGAATTTAATTGATAAGTATTTGTCACCTGCAGGCTTTGTTAAAAATTTGAGAGCATACTGTCAATGTGGTAATAATTCGTTTTTCTTTTGAAATCTTACTCAACATAACAATAGGGTTTTGATAAGAAAAGAAAAGCAAAAGCCGTGAAAAAGATGGATCACACAAAGAAGAGAAAAACCGAGAGTGCTTATAACACAGCTCTAAATGGAGGAACTAATGTCACCAATTCCCAACTTGTCAACAGTATTTCCCCAACTTCAGATGTATCACACCATAACATTCTCACAAACCACAACAAAACCAGAGAAGAAAAGAGAACTGAGGTTGAGCACTGTACCCCTGAGAACCAGGAAAAAGGCACATTGAGTTCAAATGTAGCTTTTGAACAAAGTCATTCCTTTAATAAAAATTATACTGAAGATATTTTCCTAATGGCACCGCCAGAGTTAGAGGAAACCATTCGAGATGAAAAAATAAGAAGACTTAAGCAAGTGCTGAGAGAGAAAGAAGCAGCTCTTGAAGAAATACGAAAGAAGATGCACCAGAAATAATAAAGTGTTGCTATTCTTAAAGACTGCAGTGAACTAGCTGCATTTTTTCCATATACTTCTGCATTAAGTTAATTATAGATGCATTAAGGTGTTCTTTGCATATGAAACTTGTTTTTTCATCAATTGATTATTAAGTTTTATTTAAGGACTACAAAAAAGGTCGATTCACATGACTTGTGAATAATCTACATGGGGTGTCTGAATCTTTGTCTAGATACCTTTTTTTGGAAGGAAAAATTTTCTATTTTTCTATTATTTTAATTAGAAATCCCCAAGTTTGAATATTTGTGTGGAGTTTTTGTTATTGTATATATGCATCTTTAGTTGGACCACTTAGGTGTTATTCCAACCATAGATAATTATTGTATACTATTGAAATTATACAATCCAGGAGAGGAAATCAGCTCCAAACTTAGCTTTGCTGATAGGCTTATGTATGTACTCACTTAGTCTCTATCCATAAAATGATACAATTGTCATTTTTTTTATTTCATGGAAGAAAATGTATAATAGCAGTATTATTTAAATATCCAAACATTTCTCAGGACTTGAGGGATACTTGTTTTGTGGCCTTTACAAAGTAGTTTTGTATAATCCAAAATGGGTTTTGGAATTCAAGCTATATACAATGTTTGCTTTAAGTGATACATTGTTATTCCTAGGCAAATGGTTTTTCTTCTTTTTTTCTTTCTTTTTGTTTTGAATATGTATATGTGTAACAGACTGTATGAAAAGTAAATCTGAACAAGGGGCACATTTAATACTTTTTAAAATTGTAAAATGTTTTTCTTAATGGAGGCAAACATTTTTCTGTCTGGTTTTCTTTGATTCAGAGAGTTTGGGATTTGTGTGTGGATAGTGATTAATGGGAAGGAGGAAAAGTTATACCCCCCAAAAAGATGAATAAATCTCTGGAAGTAAGGTCACAGACAACCTGTACATCCTGAGAAGGGAGTAGAACAAATGCAAACTGATTGACTAAATTCTGCCTTTTAGATTTTTTGTAACAGTTTTATTGAGATAATTTACTTACCATAAATTCACTCTTTAAAAGTGCACAGTTTGGTGGTTTTTATTGTATTTATGGAATTGCACAACCATCAGTATGACCTAATTTTAGGACCTTTTCTTCACTCCTTTCAAAAAACCTCATACCTAATAGCAGTCACTCCCCAGACCCTCCTACTCCCAATCCTAGGCAACCACTAATATACTTTATGGATTTGCCTTTTGTGGAAATTCATAAGTGTGGTATGAGTCATTCAATGTTTTCTTATGTGTTGGTTTCTTTCACTTAGCTTAAAGTTTTCAAGGTTCATCTGTTAGTATTTAAATGTTATTTAACTTGCTGAATAATTCATTGTATAAACATACCACAATTTGTTTTTCATTCATCTGTTTATGGACATTGGGTTGTTTACACTTTTGGTTACTAGGGTGTTATGTTGCTATGAATGTTAGGGTGTAATTTTTTATGTGGATGTATGTTTCCAGGTCTCTAGATTGTATACTTAGGAGTGTAATTGTGGAGTCATATCCTAACTTGGTTTAATATTTTTGGGGAACTGCCAAACGATACCAGTCAGGTTTTTCGTCCCCTACTCCACCAAAGCGGATTCTGTCAAGGACACCAGTGAGTTCCATGTTGCAAGAGCTAGTGGTTGGTCAGCAGTTGTCTTAATTTATCTATCAGTGGGAATATAATTTCATGAATCATTATCTCCTTTGAAAATTCTTAAAACATTTTATTAAAGAAGCAGTATATGTGCATTGTAGAAAATTTAAAAATACAGCAAGCTAAAATATTAATGTTGGGGCTTTGAGATATGTGATGGCTTCTTTTGTTAAGTTTATTCCTAGGTATCTTACAGTTTTTGGTGCAGTTGTAAATGGGATCAACTCCTTAATTTCTCTTTCACTTTTTATTTTTAATTTTTTTTATGATCTATATTTTTGAGAGACAGAGACGGTGGGAACAGGGGAGGGTCAGAGAGAGAGGGAGACACAGAATCTGAAGCAGGCTCCAGGCTCTGAGCTAGCTGTCAGCACAGAGCCCCACGCAGGGCTCAAACCCACGAACCGTAAGATCATGACCTGAGCCAAAGTCAGATGCTTAACTGAGTGAGCCACCCAGGTGCCCCCTTAATTTCTCTTTCTTTTGCTTCATTGTTCACACATAGAAATGCATATTTCTGTGCATCAATTTTGTATCCTGTGACTTTACTGAATTCATGTATCAGCTCTGGCAGTTTTTTGGTGGAGTCTTTTGGGTTTTCTATATAGAGTATCATGTCATCTACAAATAGTGAAAATTTTACTTCTTCCTTGCCAATTTGGATACCTTTTGTTGTTGTTGTTGTTGTTGTTGTTGTTGTCTGATTGTTGTGGGTAGGACTTCCAGTACTATGTTAAATAAGTGGTGAGAGAGGACATCCCTGTCTTGTTCCTGACTGTAGAGGAAAAGTTCTCAGCTGTACCCCATTGAGGATAGTATTAGCTGTGGGTTATTCATATATGGCCTTTATGATATTCCTTCAAAACCTAATTTGTTGAGGGCTTTTATCATGAATGTATGTTGTACTTTTCATGAAATGCTTTTTCTACATCTACTGGAAAGATCATGTGGTTCGTATCCTTTCTGTTATTAATTTGGTATATCATGATTGATATGTAAATATTGAACCACCCTTGCAAAAAAATCCCACTTGATTGATTTTTTTTAATGTACTGTTGGATGTGGTTTGCTTGTACTGAGAATTTTTGCACCCATGTTCATCAAGGATATTGGCCTGTAATTCTCTTTTTTAGTGGAGTCTTTCTCTGGTTTTGGTTTCAGGGTAATGCCTCATAGAATAAATTTGGAAGCTTTCCTTTTCTAATTTTTGTAATAGGCTAAGAAGAATGGGTGTTAGTAACTCTTCTTTAGGTGTTTGGTAGAATTTACCTGTGAAGCCATCTGGCCCTGGACTGTTGCTTGTTGGGAGATTTTTTATTACTGATTCAATTTCTTTTCTTCTTATCAGTCTATTCAAGTTTTTTATTTCTTCCTGTTTCAGTTTTGGTAGTTTATGTTTCTAGGAAATTATCCATTTCTTCCAGGTTGTCCAGCTTGTTGGCATATAGTTTATCATAACATTCTCTTATAATTGTTTGTATTCCTGTGTTGTTATTTCTCATCTGTCTTTTGTGATTTCATTTATTTGAGTCCCTTCTCTTTTCTCTTTGATAAGTCTGGCTAGAGGTTTATCAATTTTATTAATTTTTTCAAAGAAGCAGCCCCTGGCTTTGTTGGTCTGTTTCTATCTATATCATTTGTTTTTGCTCTCATCTTTATTGTTTGCTTCCTTCTGCTGCCTTTGGGCTTCATTTGATGTTCTTTTTCTAACTTCTTTACTTTGGAGATCCATAACTAAAGGCTACTAGTAAATAGATACTTGAAGTCTGAATAGCATCACTTAGGGAGATAACAGAGGGCAAAATTGTGGGCTCATATCTGAGTACATTGAAAGGTTGGAAAAAAGGACAGTCATACATTTTGAGGATTGGAAGAAGTGAATATTAAATGAATTGTATTTATAAATCCTTGAAGTGTCTGACACATAGTAAACAATAATAGTGTTTGTTAAATAAAGTGAATTCAACTGCTATCACCCTGACATATTCCATTTCATTTCATTTTCTTACCTGTTTGTTTTTGTCTACTTTCTCCTTTTGATTTTTCTACTTCTTTATATTAAGGTTTTGCTAATCATGCATCATCAAGCACTCATATTCTGATATTATATACCATTATGCTGAAATGTGGCTTGAATCCTTTATAGCAAAATCCCCAGTTTGTCAATATTGATACCCTCAAACCCTTAACTCTCTCATTCTGAAATTCACTCAAATTAGGGTGATTATTAAGGTCTCCAGCAACCATCATATATGCTAAATCTAATGTCAGTTCTTAGTCTCTATTCTACTTGACCTGTCAGCATTTGACAATTTTTACCAGTCTTTCATTGAAATGTGTTTTTTACTCAGCTTCCAAATTTTGTTTTCCTGCTACCTTATTGGCTCATTTCTCACCTTCTCCATGATTTCTTATTGTTGATTCTTATTGTTGGAGTTATTTATACAGCTCAGAGCTTATATGTTTTTTATTCTTACATCTATACTCATGTGTTGACCTTGTCTAGTTCTTATGCATCAGTGTTTATGCACACTGTCTTCAGGAACTCTCCTTTGATCTTCAGCCCGGTATACCCAATTGTCCTCTTGACATTGCCACTTAGAAGTTTGACTGGCATCTCAAAATTAACAGAGGCCAAACCCAGCCTTTGATTATCATCCACACACAAAAATTTTGCCTCAACCAAGATCTTCTCTAAGTTAATGACAAATCTAGGTTTCCACTTGTTCAAGTGGCAACATTTGGGAATCCACTTTGATCTCTTTTGGTCATACCCTACAATGTGTATGTTAAAACTTTCTGGTTTACATTCATAAGATACCTGCAGTCTGACTGTTGCTCACCACCACTATTTTGACTACCTTGCTTTATTTCATCTGGATTATTGAAATAACCAGCTATCTCCCTGTTTCCATTATTATCCTCCTAAAACCTGTATTTAGTACAACAGCTGAGTGATATTACTGAAAGTATAAGGAGGGTGAAGGGACCAAACCCCAGTAGAAAAATGGGAAAATACATGAACAGACAATTCACCTTATGAAATTTTAAAATAACTTCAAATATATAAAAAGTGTTCACATTCACTCAGAATCAGACAAATGCAAATTAAAGCCACTCAAACCGTTTCTCATTGGTGAGACTGGAGAAGAGCTTTAATAATATGGCAACACATGTTGGCATGCTGTGAGCAAATAGGCAGGTTCATACGTTGCCAATTGACTTGTTTATATATTGCTGATGGGAATACAAGTTGCTTCAATTCTTCTGGAGAGAAATTTGGCAATGTCTAGTAAAGTCTTCTATAAACCTTTCAACTAACACAGCCAGCAATTTTAAAAATCTACCCTGAAGACAGGCCTCTGAAAATATGAAAACATATATGCAAAAGTTCATTAATTATAGCATTTTTTAAATTGCAAAGTATAGGAAGCAACCCAAATGCCCATTCATAAGAGAGTGGTTAAAAAATATATGATACATGCACACAGTGGAATACCACGTAGCTGTAAGAAAAAGATGAAGAAGAACTTAACTGATAGGGAGTGATTTCCAAGACATACTGTAAAATGAGAGAAACAAAGTTCAAAAGAATATATATAGATTGCTATCCTCATATAAGAAAAAAAATGCAAAAAAACATACATCTATTCGTTATACAAAAGAAGGATAAAAGAAAGAAGGATAAACCAAAAACTATTAAGATTGAGTCTAAGGGTAAGAGAAGAGGACAATGGGAATGGGTTAGCGGGGATGAAGTACAATAACATTTCTCTGTATCTTTTTGTATAGCTGTGATTCTTGGAATCATAGTAATGTTTTACATACCATTTACATACCCTCAGATAAACAAATGATTAAAACCAACCAGGAAATAAGGGCTCCTCAAATGGAACGTAAATACTAACTAATGGAAACATATATTAAAAAGAGTAACATGAAGACACTTAAGGGGATAGGAAAGAAAGCTAATCTAAGTGACTTAGAAAGCAGTAAAAAGGCCTAAATGCTGTAATCTACTTGGTAAAAGCGTTTCTCACAGGGATATGGGTTAGCATACCACTTTCACTTGTATACCAGAATTGAACGAAAATGTACATATAGATAATGAGAGATAGGTTTCTTACTGTTGGAGGAAGACCTAAGGAGGAAGGCTAAGATAAACCCTGTGGTATTAGATTAGAATAAGAGGCATTAGTTTACACTCGGGTTTTTAAATATGCTTTCAGACAGACAAATATGAATGTGGGTATATGTAGGTTATACATGTATATATATACATTCATAGATTTCCTAGCTTTCATGGACAGGGCCTAGAAGCAATGACACTCCAGGACAGTGAGCACACCTAGCACCAAATCTTGGTCTCTAAACACCATTCTTCAACAAAAGGAATCAGAGCTCCTTGGAGAAGTGGATTCCAGGACAGGAAAGAAAAATACAAGATGAGCCTAGAATATCTCGTGATGTCAGAAGGTAAGGAAATATTGCCCTCAAGATGGAGGCATATCAAAAATGAGCCAATCTGAAGGACATCTTCGTGGCCAAAACGAATAATTTCAACAGTGAATAATCATGGTATTTGACTTTAACTCTTAGATAAAATATACCAAGGGAATCTATACTGTATGTATAAAAGTCAAAAACATAAATAAATGAGGGAGAAGGAATTCCTTACAGTTGAATTCCAATTGCTAGATGTAGATAAATGGGAGATAAAGAATCATCATTGCAAATGCCCAATAACCATTGCAAACAAGATTCACCAATGGATGCTAAAATGAGTGGCAAAAGTTTGAGGAGAAACAGGATTTGCAGTCTCAAAGTATCTTCCCAAAGACGTTTATTAACTACAAATGTAGATATAATAAGTTTTTAGTGGCAAAACCTAGCAGATCAAAGCAAATATCACCAGTTATAAGACATACCAATATCACAAATTCATTATATGATGCATAGTCTTTGGTGTGGGTCGTAGTCTCTCTAAAAATATAAACCCATTTGGTTGGGGTGCCTGGGTGGCTCAGTTGGTTAAGGATCTGACTTGATTTCAGCTCAGGTCATGATCTCATGGTTGTGAGATTAAGTTCTGCCTTGGGCTCTGCACTGGGCGTGAAGCCTGCTTAGCATTCTCCCTCTCCCTAAAACCCTCTCCCGCTTTCTCTTTTAAGAAACAAAAACAAAAACAAAAACAAAAGCCTTTCCGTTATGTATGTTTGTTTCTCCCTTAACATTCATACACTGAAGCCCTAACCCCCAGTGCGGCTGTATTTGGAGAGAGGGGCTGTAAGGAAGTAATTAAGGTTAAGTGAGAGTAAGGATAGGGCCCAGATCCAATAGGATTAGTGCCCTTGTAAGATGAGGCATCAGAGTGCACCCTCTCTCCACACCCTCACCCCAGCACAAATGCACTAACCCAGCATGCTCAAATTGAGGAAAGGCTATGTGAGGACATAACAGAAATGTTGCCGTATGCAAGCCAGGAAGGCTCTCGTGAGAAAACGAATTGGCTGGAACCTTGATCTTGGACTTTTAATCTCCAAAACTGTGAAAAAAGAGATTTTTGTTGCTTAGGTCACCTAATCTGTGGTATTTTGTTATGGTAGCCTTAGCGGACTAATATACTTTCCAAGCATGAGAAAATATCAGATAAAAGAACAAAGAAAATTAGGTAAACTCAATTTGTGGGACATCCTATAAAATTACAGATTACTATTCTTCAAAAGTGTCAAGGTCAAAAGGCAAAGAAAAGACTGACAAACTGTTGCAGACTGGAGAGATTAAGGAGGGGAAAAAACCCTAAACAACTACATACAATATAGGACATAGGACCTAGACTAGGATTCTGGAACAGAAAGATGACATAGGTGGAAAAAAATATGTGAAGTTTGAATAAGGCCTGAAGTTTAGCTAATAATATTGCACCAATGTCAGTTTCCTGTTTTTGTTATAAGGTATTACATTTAAAAGTGGGATAAAGGACATAAGGGAACTTTTTCTACTATTTTTGCATTTTTTCTTTAATTCTAAAATTATATCAAGGCAAAAATTTTAAAAACAAACGAAAGAAAATCTTTTAAAAGGGTAAGTCAGGGGGTGACCGGGTGGCTCAATTGGCTGAGGGCCCAACTCTTGATTTTGGCTCAAGTCATGATCCCTGGGTCATGGGATCAAGCCCTGTGTTGGGCTCTGTGCTGAGGGTGGAGCCAGCTTAAGATTCTCTCTTGCTCTCTCTCTGCCCTCTCCCCTGCTTGTGTGCACTCCCTCTCTCTCTCAAATAAAAAATTAAATAATAGTAATAATAATAAAAAGTGTAAATCAGAACATTCCTCACCTGTTCAAAATCCTCTGGTGGTGGGGTACCTGGGTGGCTCAGTCAGTTAAGTGACAGACTCTTCTTGGTTTTGGCATAGCTCATGATCTCATGGTTCATGAGATCAAGCTTCACGTTGGGCTGACAACATGGATCCTGCTTGAGATTCTCTCTCTCCTTTCCCTCTCTCTCTGCCTCTTCCCCATATGCATTCTCTCATAAAAAACTGAAAGAAACAAACAAACCTCTAGTGGCTTTCTACCTTATTCAGAGAAGATGCCAAATTCTACACGATGGCCTAATAATCCTACACTGCTTGTCTCCCTGTTTTCTCTTTTACCTCATCTCCTACTAGTGCCTCCGACCACCCCCCCTCCCAACTAACCTTTAGCCAAACTAGCTTCTTGCTGTTCCTTAAATATAGCAGGCACATTCCTGGCTCAAGCGCTTGCGTTGGTTTTTCCTAACTACCAATTTGTTGTTTCTCCTATAGCTACCAGCATGGCCTGCCCACCCACATGTTTTGTATTTATTCAAACATCACCCATCAATTAAGCATTCCCCACCACCTTGTTTAATTTTGCACCCACTCTAGCCTCCTGCAAGTCCATCTTCTGATATGACTTTTTCCATAACCCTCATCATTATCAATATTCTGCATGTTTTACTTATTTAATTCAATTATATGTTAGTATGCAAAAGAGTTTATTATGCATCTAAGTTTAGGTTAGAGAAGAGGCTTTGGCTGGTTTGTTCACTGATGTATTACTGGTAAACAGGAATGGAGAATGTATAGCTGGATGGAAGCTGCTTAAATTCCAGTTTCAAAGGCAGGAAGGAAGAAGCAATAAAGAAGAACCATATGAAGAAAACCAGAACTTTCCTTCCTGTGTTACTGGATCACTGGCCAGACTGTTACCTGGCCACCTCTAATTGCAGTGAAGCCTGGGAACATTATGGTTCAAACAAAATTTACGTTCTGCAGGTAAAGGAGAGAGTGAATACCGGGAAGATTGCTGACAATGCCTGCCGTGAGAA
>NC_043707.1:50686217-50687923 GCF_006229205.1 Suricata suricatta
GGGGTTTGAGAAGGGGGAGTTATAAGAAATTGTGACATAGGTACAGTGACCCAATCATAATGGTACAACAGTATTGGCAGCAACTTTAACCATACACATTGTTCAGAGCGTTCGTTACTTTTGGCAGGACCCAATTACAACATTTAGAGTACCTTTAAAATCAACCAATTACAGGGAGAGCCTAGGGTCTTGTTCGGCGGCTATCGGGTTAACTTTAACATTAGGTAACAGGGTTCTATCTAAAGTTCCCATCTGCAGGCCTCACCCTTAGGAATGTGGAGAGTGGTAGCTGGTCTTCCCTGACTGGGTGTTTCGAAGGTGGTCTCTCTTGCTCTAGGCAATGTGTAACTGCCTGTTAGTTTTGGGGAACTGAAACCTAGGCCTTCTAGATCAGAGGGGGAACTTAAAGCCTGTTTGGTTTAGACTTGAGTCCTTACATTCCCCCCTGTGTCTTGTAACTGACCCAATCCTGGGTCAGTCGAGTTACCATTGTCTCGGTTTAAGGCTTGATGATGAGCTCTTAAGACCATTAACTGAATAACATTTACACGCTCTTTGACAAACGCTATGATCTTATTAATAATACAAGAGCCAAATGTTAAAAGTACACCAATTTTGGTTTTGGCTCCTCGTTCTTGTCGTCTCTTGTGGTGCCCATGAACCACAGCTAGGCTATCCTGTACAATTCCTGAGCTATTGGCATAGAAGTAATATTGTGTTCCTAAAGCATGGCATAGCCCTCCTTGGTGTAAGGGGAATTTCTTACCCTGCAAAGGGCATAGGGGAGGAGAGTTTACCCAATTTCTGCCAGTCTCCATGGTTAATTTGGTAAGGGTATCTTTTAGGGTTTCTAATATCTGGTGCTGCCTGGTTTACAAAAGGAAGAATGACAGCCAATTTGTTTCCTCATTTTTCAGGATTCTTGGGTGTATAAGTGCAATACACCTCCATGGTTCTTTTTACATTACTAACCTTAGCCAAATTGGTGGGCCATCTAGCAGCCACTCGAGGACCCCCCCATTAGAGTCTGGTGGTAAAGGCGTAGGCTCTCCTTACCTTTTGCCGTGTTGAAATCCCATGCCCAGATTACAGGCAATTAATACCAACGGAACATCCTATCCAAAAGAGGAAGGTGAGCATAATCAGGAACTTTTGCTGTTTTCCCAACTTTCTGGGGCAACATTTGCCATTTCGATGGCAAAGAGACAGGACAGTTTATCTTATTGGACCGGTGATTCCTCAGGCTTCTGCTGTGCTAGACCAGCCAGCTTCCAGGGTGTGGCTGGAGCAGGGCTGGAGATCCCTGGAGTCAGAGTCTTTTTGAGGATCAGTTCAAGCTGATCGACTGGATCTGGATCACCTCACCAGGTTGAGGGTTCTTCTGAGCTGGCCTACTTAACTCCAGAGAGATACCTGAAACTTTAATAGGGGCTGAATTTTTTTGTTTAGTTGCATATCTGTGACATCTACCCTTAAGTCTTTTGAAAAGGCGTGACCCCCCATTTTAAATATCATCCTCACAGACTAACAAGCTTGAGATCCAACAACAAATATTTAAGGACACTCAGAACTAGAATTACATTTACAGTAGTGCATTGCTTAAACAATTTTTCTCTCTTAAACCTCCATTATCAGAGATAGCCAAATCGAGACTAATGCATTGGTGGAATAAGTCCATTCTTAACAACTCTGGCCTAATTATTTAC
>NC_043707.1:50688023-50690303 GCF_006229205.1 Suricata suricatta
TAAGCTCAGCATGAATAAAGATTTTTCATGAGGATTTTATAAGGCTTGCTTTGCTGGGTCCTTTTAAAAGGAATCTCCAGGTTGAACTTTTAGTAGCCACTCTGGGCCAGAAGCCAAGCCAAGCACTTTCCGTCAGACAGGCCTGCAATACCTGTTAAACTGGGCAGACTCCTCTTCCTGAGGCTCCCAACATATGCTGAAGTTCCTGCCCCCGCCAGGAAGTGACCTTTACTCACTTGGGAAGGCTGCTGGGAACTCTGTGAGCAAGGTATCCAGCCAACATTTCCACGAGGCTTTATGGCTCCACGTTCCATAGAGTCAACCTTAGTTCCTTAAAGCTGTCAGGTCATCTCTGAGCCTATGCGTGACTCTCAAATAGGACATTCCAGTCAAAGCCTTGGTAAAATAACCAGTATTTCCAATGGTGTCCTACTATAAAATGAACAGATTCTTATTGAACTTATGCAAACAACTGTAATTGCCATGAAAGAGAATACTCACTGTGAGTTTGAGTTTCAGATGGTTTAAGTAGAAAAGATAAATGCTCTAGATTACAAACAAATACTTTATAAGATTTCTGTATGTCACAGATTTCTCACAAGAAGGTTTCTTAATCTGGATAAGCAAACCTTAAAGGAACAACGTTTCCAGCAAGAGTTACAAAAACAAAATTTCCCATGTTTCTAATTCTTGTTCGGCTTGAATGCAGCTTCTAGCTCTGGAAATTTCTACCCATTTTAGTACTAATTTAAAAGATGTCAATTACTGCATTTGTCCCAAAACTACTTATTACAACTTCCCTCAAAGAAGAAACATGTTCTGTGACAAAATCCAAAGATCTGAGGAGAGTTCATTATGATGCACTTTAACAAAGAAATTTAGTAACACTTAACATTTTGATTACTAAAGGTGTTAAGTAATGATCTTATACCAAAACATTAAAACTTTAGGAACTGCACGTTTATTAGAGCAGTTGCAGCATTTACCCAGACTATACAACCTAAGGTGTACCATTGTACAACAGTGCTTTTTAAGTAACTTGGCATCCTAAATGAAAGGGCCTAATTTGTCAAAAGACTTCTCTACCATTTGGATACTGGGAAATTTGTTAAAAACTTTAGGAAGTTACAAAGCATATCCTAAATAGAATTACAAATTGTTACAAATCTGAAAACTATTTATTTGACCAAAGTGGCAATAAAAGATCTCATTTGCTTTTGGGATCCTTCAGCAAAACCTAACTTTTTAACCTCAGAGGAGTTTTAACTAAGCAATCAAAGACCTGATAAAGATAAGACCTAAAGCTTTGGCCTTCTTGACAAACAGATGAGAAACTCTTAATTTATATAGTCTTTTCAAGAGTAGATTGACAATCTGGAAAAACTTGTCTTTTGAATGGAGAGAAAAGGAGAATTTTAACCCTATACCAATATACCTTTAAAATTTTATTCATCTCAACTGTATGAACTTCTCCTTATGATCCAGGTCTTGGGTCCTGCTCTGGCCAGTTTCAGGAAGATCATCTGAAACATAGCCACTGGTTTTTCCCTTCCGTTTACAACCTAAGACCCTGAAGTTCACTCCAGTAACTAAAAAAAAAAAAACCCAAAAACAATTAGTTTGGCACGTGTACAATGTCAGTGACCAACATCTTCCACACATGAAAGTGAAATGCTGGGGCGCCTGGGTGGCTCAGTCGGTTAAGCCTCCGACTTCGGCTCAGGTCAGATCTCACATTCTGTGCTGACAGCTAGCTCAGAGCCTGGAGCCTGCTTCCGGTTCTTTGTCTCCTTCTCTCTCTGCCCCTCCCCCTCTCATGCTCTGTCTCTCTCTGTATCAAAAATAAATGAAACATTAAAAAAAATTAAAAAAAAAAGAAAGTGAAATGCTTACTCACACCTTGAACAAGTTCCTTCCACCTCATCTAACTTCTTTAGGATTACCTAAATTGAGGTGATCACAAAGCTTGGCATCTACAGAAGGAAACGAAGTATCTCAGCCCATCTTTATACCTACTATGCATGTCCTAGCAGCGTCGAGTCACTGGACACTGAATTTTCAGGTTCTACTATGTCTGCCCGATGGGGCTGGCCAACAGAATGCACATACATGTGCCAAGTTTCAGTTCACACCTCCCCCTTCCATCAGAGGGGACTCTGCTTTCCAGACATTTTAGTGACATAACTCAGTACTCTGTGGTTCCAGTAACTCCAAGTTCAAAATTAATGCCCCAATACCACATTAAAAACTGTTGATGATTTTGTTAGTAAAGCATATCGC
>NC_043707.1:50690403-50700148 GCF_006229205.1 Suricata suricatta
ATGGGGCTGGCCAACAGAATGCACATACATGTGCCAAGTTTCAGTTCACACCTCCCCCTTCCATCAGAGGGGACTCTGCTTTCCAGACATTTTAGTGACATAACTCAGTACTCTGTGGTTCCAGTAACTCCAAGTTCAAAATTAATGCCCCAATACCACATTAAAAACTGTTGATGATTTTGTTAGTAAAGCATATCGCTCTTAATAATGACTATCATCTAAACAAAGCCATTCTTACTACACAGGATGTAAAATCATAAAAGCAACATTTCCCCCCAATTTCCTGCATATAGGGTTGCTTTTCTTATTTTCCCATCAGTCTGAATCTTTAGTCTCCAATTGAGGACTTAGTAACTAACTGAAAGGTGTTTATACCAGAGTTTTATGAACCAATTAAGTGCAGAGCAGATTTTTAACAGTTTTAAATATCCCCAGTTGTTTTGCCACAAATCAAAAGCACAAGCATCTACAGACCTCATCCTTTACCAATACACCAATCACTAGTTGTGGCTTGTGCTATAGTTTTTCTATTTCGTTAGATAGCCAAAGAATTTAATCTCAACTTTTCTTGTAAGCAAAACTAACATTATATGTTAACAAGAACTTTTAAAACTATTTTAACAATTACCCATGAAAACTATAGAACACACCAAATTAATCATCCTTTTAACATACACTTGTTAAAAACTGGAGCAGAGATCATAGGAACCTATTTGACTTTTGGCAGATACGTAAGTTTGTTTTTATCTCAAACCAACAAACTTAAACACTGAATAAGTTTCACTTGAGCCCAGGTAACCCAGGGACCCTTTTTTCCCTATTTACTTTTTGACCTGGCAATTTGGTGCAAAAAATCTGACTTCTGTGGTCTTTCGTTTCTTATCACCTAGGGCAGAGGGAGAAGCTGGCCTTGCTTGAGGCCTGAGTCAGTTATGCAGGCCAGCCCTTCTCCACCCAGGTGGTGCAGAAAAGAATGGGGGAAGGGAGGGCAAGAGGAGAGGTGCCCAAGGGGGGCAGAGAAAGAGACTGTCCAGTTTAAATTCCAGTTCTCCAATTATAGCTGTTAACCTGGGAAATGAATGAGGGAGAAGCCCTCACTTCTACAAGGCAGAGGAACACAGAGAGAGTCAGCGTCCCCTTCAGTATGATTTTATCTCAGCCAGACCAATAAGGCCTCCTTCTCTACATAGTCCCAACCCCATAATGTTCCTGTGGAATGGTGTTGCAAAGACAGACAAAGGGGTAGGGGTGCCCCCTCTAATGAGGAGACCAGTCAGATGCCTGTCTGGCCATGTCCTGAAGGAACTTAGGTGACGCTTAGCCGTAGTGGTCTCAGCATTGTGACTTACGATCAGAAATTATTCCAATGCCGCCATAGACTGTGTGCCTTTCACCACGGAAATCACAGATGAGCCCACTCAGACTCTGTAGGCTTTTTGGGGATCTTAAGGATGCCCATCCATGGAGCCACAAACTCGAACTCGGCAGGCAAGCCAGACCAAGCTGCACATTCACACTCACATATACACCAGAGGTTATTACACTCCCTCCCATAGAATTTCCACAGACAAGACCAAAAACAATGACAATAACAACTGGACAAACAAGTACAGAAGTGGCCACAAAACAGCTGTTTACAGATTTACTAAAGGGCCAACCAACGTCTTGGTGTGGCCCTGGGGTGGAAAGTCATGTCCAGGCTTCCACTCAATACCCCAGACAAAAGCACATGTGCGTTTAAAATTTAGATGACAAACTAGCTTACCTCCGGAGGTTCAGACAGGTGACTCTCACAGATAACTGGCGCCATTTTTAGGGTGGCAGGAAAGACAAGAGTGTCTCCCCAGCTCCCAAAACGTAGATGTCCCTGAGAGTGCCTTTGCTCTCAGCCCCTGAGGCTGGGAGGAGACAATGAGGCATATCACATCCAAGTAAGTGCAGGAGCAAAGAGTACGAAGGGAAGCCAGAAAAAGCAAGGTTAAGATTAAGAGCCCTCTGGGGGCTAGTCAATCCCAGAGGATGTCGGCCATTCCAGCTGGCAGTGTGTTCGCCATCAGGATGGCTTTAGGTTAAAGCCATAGTTCTTTGTCTGAAACTAGAGAAGTTATTTAACTTAAGTTATGTATTCAAGGGATGGCACCTTGGGATAAAGATGGGAGGCATGGCAACAATCGGGAGAGACCATTGATGCAAAAGGCTCTAATACTTTTGGTTTCTTGGGCGGCAGTAATTTTTGCCACTAGGATCCTAGAAGGAAGAAAAGATTTTAATCAGGGTGGGGAGGTCGAAGGTCTCATCTTTCTGGCCATCCAACGTTGAAGGTTGGCCATTTGTTCCTGCAAAAAAAAAGAGATCTTCCCTTTCCTGACATTCACCGATAGATTGTGAGCCTGAATCCTAACTTCCTTGAAATGAATTAGAACTAGGTCTAGGGGGTTCGGAATAGATTGTTCCATGTCCTTGTCAGTCCAAACAAAATAGAACTGTAAGAGTCACCTTGGAAGTCACCTTGGCATGGTGACTGGCGGCCATTTTGCTGTGGGTTGGGAAAAGGCCATGCACCGATGACCCCCACCCCTCACCTGCAGACCTGGAATGTTCCGCACCAGTTTGAAAATAGTCAATCATGAAGCCCCAGCTTCCCATCACCCTGACAGAGGAGGCAACCTATCCCATCCCGCCACGTCCCTAAAGTGCCCTTATTTGGTGGTCTGCCGTCCCAGGACCAGACCAGAAGTCTTTCGCCCATAAATTACCTCGCCCCTCCTGTACCAGACGCGACTTCCCTGACTCCCCACTCCCGGAGTCACGGAACCTCTCCCAGGAATTGCAGATCCCAATAAAGGCTTTCTTGGCTCCATAACTTGGTCTCTTTCTTTCCTCTCATCTTTTCCTCCATCCATTAAATCTTACAGAACAACCAAAAAAAAAAAAAAAAACAGAGTTAAGACACAGACCACAGGAATTAGTCCTCCTGGCCAACGGAGGAGAAAACAAAAGTGAGATGATGGTCTTTGTGCACTTTCCAAAGAAAACTATGTGGGGTAGAAACCCCAAATTCCCACAAAAAACACAGATAGGGGACTTTCACCCCCTTCTTTTAAATGTCTTTGTCAGTCAGAGTCACAACAAAAAATTACACTCAAACAAATATTTGCACAGAGGAAATAAACACACAATGGAGTCTCACTACTGCCACCTGTGGACCCTTCAGAAAAACCACACCACAAACAGATGCACAGAGAAATAGATACAAGTTGGTTCAGTGGCCAAGCCAAGGGCACCCAGTTCTCCCTTGCTCCGCTGGCACGACCTATTCCAGAGAGCCACTAGAATCCGGACAAGAGGAGACCTACTCCAGTTTCCTGTTCCCAAAAAGGGGTTACACCTCTGCCACCAGTGGAACTCCCTTGGTCCAAGGGCGTCAACTCTGATTGCCCTCCCTTGGCCCCCTGGACTTAAAACACAGACACACGATGGGGTCGCAGGCCACCCCTGCCAGGGAGGAATTACACTTTACCTCCCCTTCCTTCACCCACACAATGGGGTCACAGGTCACCCCTCGCCAGGGAGGATTTACACTTTGCCTCCGCCTCAGTGAGGACTTACACTTTACCTCCCCTACCTTCCCCTTCCTTCCCAATGGCCCCAAGATTTCTACGGCACGTCCGCCTGGCTCCTTTGAGGCCTCCCTTGTAGCTTGCCTTGAACAGATCAGACAAACGCCAGACTAACAAGAAGATTCAGACACAGAAGAACAAGAAAACGAGTGCACTCACCAGCCAGAGATCAGGCCCAGCATGTTGTGGTCCCAGGGGTTCTGGGGAGGAGGATTCCCCCTCTAGGGAGGGGGATTCCTGGCCAATGCACCATATGTAATGCCCAAGTCGCAGTATCCCCCAAAGACCAGAGACCGCCAGGGAGACCGAGTCATGCATGCAATAGCAAAGGGCAGTTTTATTACGGGCTTAGGCTGGGTGAGACTAAGCTCGGGCTCGCAGACTTTACCAATGCAGTGGATTCATTCTGAGAGCCTCTATATGTGTATTTTGAATGATGTATGATATCAAGAAAAATATATTCTCAAATACTCAAAAGCCCAGAAAATAGACTTTTCATCTCTTCCTCTTGAATAAAATTACTTAAACAGGTACTATTACAACTGCTCTTGTGTCTTCTTTAAGAAAAATATTCCTACCTTTGTTGACTTTGTACTGTTGGCTAGGCTGGACAACATTTCTCAGAATTCCCTTTGGTGTATATTTCCAGTTAGGGTTACAAAGAGACTCTTGTAGGAGAATTGGAGGGTAGAAGTGAAGCAGTAGTCATCTTATAGCTCCTACACGTTGTCTCTGATCTACTGGCTCCTCCTGGCATGAGGGAGTGCCCGGGTCCAAAACTCCTCAGCCAGGTGACTGTGCTTAGCTCTGTGAAAATGAGCCCTCACTTCTGGAGGACATGGATACCATCAAGATCAAAGACAACAAGATTTCAGTCTGTTCTGGTGGCCTTCAGTTTGTGCCTGTGTGCTCTAATTTGTTGTTGCTCTCCCTCACAGTACGTTCATCTTTCTTCCTGGCTTTCTTGACTGTGGCTTAAAGTTTCAGAATTAATGGGAAGACAATATTTCCTCACAAGGAGGCAAGATCAGACTCCTGGAACAAATCTTTTATACACACACACACACACACACACACACACACACACACACACACACTATACATTCTAGTAGTTTTGAGATTTGACTGCACTCTGATATACTACTCATGAATTATTTTTACACTACTCTTGAATTTATAAAATTCTCGGGGCACCTGGGTAGGTCTGTCAATTAAGTGTCTGGCTTTGGCTCAGATCATGATCTCATGGTTCGTGGGTCTGAACCCTGCATCAGGCTCTGTGCTGATGGTTCAGAGCCTGGAGCCTGCTTTGGGTTCTGTGTCTCGGTCTCTCTCTGCCTCTCCCCACTCATGTTCTGTCTATCTCTTGTCTCTCAAAAATAAAATCAAAAGTTAAAAAAAATTTTTAACAAAAAAGAAATTCTCCAATAATTTCTCTATGAGTTTTAGAATTTTGCTTTCAAAGATCGCTCTTTACCTCATATTGATTTTTTAATTAATTAAATAGTTCATTATCAAGTTGGTTTCCATATAACACCCAGTGCTCTTTCCCACAAGTGCCCCTCTCCATAACCATCACCCCCTTTCATTTCCCCCCTCCCTCTTCAGCCCTCAGTTTGTTTTCAGTATTCCAGAGTCTCTCATGATTTGCTTCACTCCCTCTCCCTAACTATCCCCCTCCCTTCCCCTTCCCATGGTCCCCTGTTAGGTTTCTCCTGTTAGACCTATGAGTGAAAACATATGGTATCTGTCCTTCTCTGCCTGACTTATTTCACTTAGCATGACTCCCTCTAGGTCCATCCATTTTGCTACAAATGGCCAGATTTCATTCTTTCTTATTGCCATGTAGTATTCCATTTTATATATATACCACATTTTCTTGATCCATTCATCAGTTCGTGGACATTTAGGCTCTTTTCATGATTTGGCGATTGTTGACAGTGCTGCTATGAACATTGGGGTACATGTGCCCCTATGCATCAGCACTTCTGTATCCCTTGGGTAAATCCCTAGCAGTGCTATTGCTGGGTCATAGGGGAGTTCTATTGATAGTTTTTTGAGGAACCTCTACACTGTTTTCCAGAGTGCTGTACCAGTTTACATTCCCCCAAACAGTGCAGGAGGGTGCCCGTCTCCCCACATCCTTGCCAGCATCTACAGTCTCTTGATTTGTTCATTTTAGCCACTCTTACCAGCATGAGGCGGTATCTCAGTGTGGCTTTGATTTGTGTTTCCCTGATGATGAGTGACACTGAGCATCATTTCATGTGCCTGTTGGCCATCTGGATGTCCTCTTTGGAGAAGTGTCTATTCATGTTTTCTACCCATTTCTTCACTGGATTATTTGTTTTTCAGGTGTGGAGTTTAGTGAGTTCCTTGTAGATTTTGGATACTAGCCCTTTATCTGATATGCCATTTGCCACTATCTTTTCCCATTTTGTCGATTGCCTATTAGTTTTTTTGATTGTTTCCTTTGTGGTACAGAAGCTTTTTATCTTGATGAGGTCCCAATAGTTCTTTTTTTTTTTTATTCCCTTGCCTTTGGGGATTGTCGAGTAGGAAATTGCTGCAATTGAGGTCAAGGAGGCTATTTCCTGCTTTCTCCTCTAAGGTTTTTATGGTTTCCTGTCTCACTTTCAGATCATTCATCCATTTTGAGTTGATTTTTGTGTATGGTGTAACATTGAAGAAGAAAACCAAGACAGGAGGCATAACAATCCCAGACCTTAGCCTCTACTACAAAGCTGTCATCATCAAGACGATATAGTATTGGCAGGAAAACAGACACATTGACCAATGGAATAGAAGAGAGAGTCCAGAACTGGACCCACAAGTGTATGGCCAATTAATCTTTGACAAAGCAGGAAAGAGTCTCCAATGGAAAAAAGACAGCCTCTTTAACAGGTGGTGCTGGGAGAGGTGGACAGCAACATGCAGAAGAATGAACCTACCTCATATTGATTTTTGTGTGTAGTGTTGGAAGATCAATTTCATTCTTTTCCATATGTTTAATCAATTGCAACCAGCATTCTTAATTAAAAAGTCCATCTTTTTTTCGAATGGCATGGAATAATAACTTTATCATATAGCAGGTGTCCAGATATGTGGAGGCTTATTTTCCTTATCTTTCTCTTAGGTTCCATTGGTATATCTATGTATCAGTAAATGCTTGTGTTTTGATTACAATAGCTTTAGTATAAATCTTAGCAAGTACTCTTACTCCTCTTTAGCAAAAGTAGTTTTGAATTCTTGATCTTTTAGATTTTATATACATTTTAGAATTATCTTGTTATATTTCATAATGCAATATTTTGAGCAGGAATTGGGATTGAATGGAATCAATAGGAAAATTTGAAGATAGTTGATAGGATCTCTATTCATGGTACATTTCTCCATTTATTTATGGAGAATCCCTTTCAATTGAGTTTTAAAATATTTTCTGAAAAGGTGTTGCACAACTTTTTGAGGGTTTATTTCTAAGTAGTTGATATCTTTGATATATCAAATGGTAATTAACAGTATTTCTCAGTGTGAAATATAACACTGTAAAAGTGCTTAAAGGAATCAAACTATATGAATTTATCAGTACTGTTTTTTCAGTCAATATTATTTTTTAAAGATTCATCCATTAGTTCATTCATTTCCAATGCCATGTTGTGGTATGTCATTGTGTGTGTGTGTGTGTGTGTGTGTGTGTGTGTGTGTATGCCACAACTTATCCATTCTATTTTTGATAAACATATGTCTTTTCCCAGTGTTTAACCGTTACAATGCTTCTATGAAATAAATTTTGTATTTGTGCCCTTCTACATGTAAGTGTGCATTTTGGTAGGACTTACCTAAGAGTGGAATTACATCATAGAAAACATCATGCTGTTGTATAGGGATTGTATTATATACCCATTAGTGGTTTATAAGAGTTCCCAATATCCCACATTCTATGTAATATGGAAACTACTCAGTTCCTTGTTTTGTATCCAAAGTGATATGTCTATGGTAGTATCTTATTTCCTTGATTCTTAATGAGTTTGAATAATTTATCATATGTTTACTGGTCATTTGAATTTCTTTTTTGTGAAGTGCTATGTCAAGTCTTTTGCCTATTTTCTATAGATATTTCTATAAATTTTATATCTATAAATTTCTATAAATTATATATTTCTTATTTATAGGAATTCTTTATATATTTCAAATATGAGTTTTTTGCTCATTCTATGTGATGCAAATATTTTTTCTTCCTCTGTGCTTTGTGTACTTAGTATTTGGGGACTTGTTTGATAGGTAAAATGTAATCAGATTAATCAGTCTTTTCCTTTTGTGCTTATTGAATCACACTTTTGAAAAGTCCCATTTCCTCCAAGATCATAAAGAAATTTTCCTGAATTATCTTCTAAAAACTTTATAGTTTTTCCTTTCATAGTTAAAGATTTCACCTCATCATGAGGAGATCTTTGTGTGAGTATATTTATTTACTTTCATATTGATACTCAAATGTCATAGCACCATAGTAAGAAATCCATCCTTTCTCCAGTGTTCTCTAGTGCCACATCTGTTGTATATCATATTTACATACATGCATAAGCGTTTCTGTATTTCATCTTTTATTCCATTGTTCTGTTTATCCCTATGCCAATATTGTGTTGCCTTCATTACCCTAACCTTATAATGTCTTTTTGAAAATTGAAGTATAATTGACACATAATGATACAGTAGTTTCAGGTATACGACATGGTGGTTGGACAAGTCTATATGCTATGCTCACCACAAATATAGTTACCATCTGTCATCATACAATGTTTTTACAATGTCATTGACTATATTCCCTATGCTGTACCTTTTATTCTCAGGACTTATTTATTACATAACTAGAAGCCTGTACCTCCCACATTTTTTCATCAATCTTGCCCATCCCCCACCCCCCAGCAACCACTAAATTTTCATTGTATTTGTGTATCTGTTTCTACTTTTTGGTTTGTTTTGTTGTTTTTTTTTAATATTCCACATATAAGTGAAATGATATGGTATTTGTCTTTCTCTGACTCGTTTCACTTAATGTAATCCCCCCTATGTCCACCATGTTGTCGCAAATGAGAAAATTTCATTTTTTATGGCTGAACAATATTTCATTATACATGTATGTGTGTATGTATATATCACAATTTCTTTATTCATTCATCTTTTTTTAAATTTTATTTAAACTCCAGTTAGTTACCTTTGTGCAATATTCATTTCAAGTGTACAATATAGTGATTTAACACTTTTATACAATACTTGTACTCCTTGATCCCCAACACCTATTTAACCCATTCCCCAACTAACACCATTCTGATAACCACCAGTTTGTTCTCTATAGTTAAGAGTCTGTTTCTTGATTTGCCTCTCTGTCTCCTTTTTCCCTTTTTGCTCATTTGTTTTGTTTCTTCAGTTCCACATATGAGTGGAATCATGAGGTACTTGTCTTTCTTTGACTTATTTTAACATAATACTCTCTAGGTCAACTCATGTCATTGCAAATGACAAGACTTCTTTCTTTTTTATGGTTGGTAACATTGCATTGTGTATGTATACCAAATCTTCTTTATCCATTCATCTATTGATGGACACTTGGATTGCTTCCATATCTCAGCTACTGTAAATAATGCTGTGATAAACATAGTGGTACATATATCTTTTTAAGTTAAAGTTTTTATTTTCTTTGTATAAATATCTAGGCAATAAAATTATCGAATCATATGGTATTTCTATTTTTAGTTTTTTGAGCATCTCTCTACCGTTTTCCACAGTGGTTGTGCCAACTTACATTCCCACCAATGGTGCATGAGGGTTCCTTTTTCTCCATGTCCAACACTTGTTAGTTCTTGTCTTTTTGATTCTAACTATTCTGACAGATGTGAGGTGATATCTCATTGTGGTTTTGATTTGTATTTTCCTGATGTCAAGTACGTTGGGCATCTTTCCATCTGTCTGTTGGCTATCTGTATGTCTTTGGAAAAACAACAAAGTAAAAGTTGTGTTGTTTTTTCACCTTAGTTTTTCCAAAAACAAAAGTAGAAATTATGAGAGTTTGGGCTACTTTAGGTAACAATAATTTTTTTGTCTGAATAGTTTATAATATTTATGTGTTG
>NC_043707.1:50700248-50704891 GCF_006229205.1 Suricata suricatta
TTCTCACGGCAGGCATTGTCAGCAATCTTCCCGGTATTCACTCTCTCCTTTACCTGCAGAACGTAAATTTTGTTTGAACCATAATGTTCCCAGGCTTCACTGCAATTAGAGGTGGCCAGGTAACAGTCTGGCCAGTGATCCAGTAACACAGGAAGGAAAGTTCTGGTTTTCTTCATATGGTTCTTCTTTATTGCTTCTTTCTTCCTGCCTTTGAAACTGGAATTTAAGCAGCTTCCATCCAGCTATACATTCTCCATTCCTGTTTACCAGTAATACATCAGTGAACAAACCAGCCAAAGCCTCTTCTCTAACCTAAACTTAGATGCATATTCTAGAGAAGAGGCCCCCTGCCAACAACAGACATATAACAAAAGCAAGAAGTAAATCTTTGTTGTTTTCTGTTACTGCATCATTATCTAGCTTATTCTGATAGATGATGCTCTTATTATCTGTTTAATGTCATTGTAGCATCTGCAATGATATCTCCCATTCAGTTCTCTTTCTCCCTCCCCTCCTCCCTCCCGCCTCCCAGTCTTACCACCGGAGATTTGTCAATTTTATTATTTTTAAAAATTATTTATTTATTTATTTATTTTAATTTTATTATTCTTTTGAAAGGACAAACTTGGGGCTTTCCTTGTGTTTGTTTTCTAATTTTTTTTAAACATTTGTTTACTTTTGAGAGGCAGAGAGAGTCAGAGCATGAGTGGGGGAGGGGCAGAGAGAGAGGGAGACACAGAATCTGAAGCAGACTCCAGGCTCTGAGCTGGGGCTTGAACTCAGACTACAAGATCATGACCTGGGTTTAAATCAGATGCTTAACTGACTAAGCCACTCAGGTACTCCTTGTTTTCTATGCTTTAACTTCTGATTTTTCCTTAATTATTTTCCTTCTGCTTTTAAAAACATGTTTAGGCTTTTAATTTGCTGTTCTTTTCCTAACTTTTTGAGATGTTAGCTCATTAATTTTCATCTTTTTTTAAATGTTTGTTTGTATTTCTCTCTCTCTCTCTCTCTCTCTCTCTCTCTCTCTCTCCTTCCCTCCTGTTTAATTTAAATTCAAGTTAGTTAACATACAGTGGAGTTTTGTCTTCAAGATTAGAACCAGAGATTTATCTCTTAAATATGACACCCTTAACTTCATTAAGAAGTTCCCTCTTAATCCTCTTAATGCCCATCACTCATTTAACCCATCCCTCCACTCCTCCAGCAACCCTTAGTTTGTTCTCTACTGAAGAATCTCTTATGGTTTGCCTCCCTCTTTGTATCTTATTTTTCCTTCCCTTCTCCTATGTTCATCTGTTGTGTTTCTCAAATTCCACATATGACTGAAATCATATAATTGTCTTTCTCTGACTGACTTATTTTGCTTAGCATAATACACTCTAGTTCCATCCACATTGTTGCATATAACAATATTTTATTCTTTATTTTTGAGAGAGAAAAAGAGAGCAGGGGAGGGGGAACAGAGGATCTGAAGTGGGCTCTAACAGCAGGCGGACCAATGGGGGGCTCAAACTCATGAATCATGAGATCATGACCTGAGATGAAGTTGGACACTTCACCAACTGAGCCATCGAGGCACCTCATTTTTCTTTTTTCTATCATATGCATTGAGTTGTAAATTCTTTCCAAGATTCACCTATTTCCTATAGATCCTCGTATGTTGTTCTTATTATTTTAAAGTTTATGACTTACTTTTATTTCATGATAAGCATAGTTAATCTAAAATATGTGTCTGAAAAGGGTTGACTAGACTTGCTGTTAGGCCTATTGTCAATTTCCATTGTTTAGAGAGCTCCAGGATGTGGATCAGTACCACAGAGAAGTTTTGGGTTTGCTTCTCCCAGGTGTAAGGGGTATGTTTACTTGGGAAGACCTCAAACCAAATTTAAGTTCTGAGGATTGCTATTACACCTAGACTTTGCTTAGCTGGTGTGGGAAGACATGGGAGATTTGTTCTGTCATTATAGCACGAGGAGGTTCCCTTTTGCTTCTCCTGTTCTTCTTCATCTCCTAATTGGTTCAAAACCACAGCAGCCCATTCTAGTTATCAGAATTGAAAGTAACTATAGTGGGTCAAGCTCTGCTTTGTTTAGACTGAAGGTGGGGTTCAATCTAAAGGTCTCCCACATGACTTCTCCCACCCATAATGGTGAGTCCTGATAAAGAATCAAAACACAAGTATTTATGATAGTAGTTCATACCTTCTCAACATAGGCAACCTTGGTGCTCTAATATTCCATTCTCTTTGCCTGTTACTAGAAACACAATTTCTATTGCTGCCTTTAAGTTCTTTTCTTTCTTTCTTTCTTTCTTTCTTTCTTTCTTTCTTTCTTTCTTTCTTTCTTCTTTCTTCTTTCTTTCTTCTCTTTCTTTTTCTTTCTTGCAAGTTTCACTATGCTATGTCTAGACATGATTTTCTTTTTTTTCTTCATGCAAGTAATTCATTTGGCTTTTTATTTGTGGATTGTACCTTTCATCAGTTCTGGAATGTTCTCAACTATTATGACTTCAAGTATTGTGTCTTCTATGCATTCTATCTCCTCTCTCCAAAACTCCAGTTACACTTATGCTAGATTCTGTAACTCTGTCATCATTTCTTAATCTCGCTTTCATACTTTTTATCCTTTCTATATGCTACTCTATTGATCTCCCAGAGATGCTGAAACAAATCATCACAGTTTTGTGGCTCCAAACAAAATATAATTATTACCTTATAGTTTTGAAAGCTGGACATCTAAAATCAAAGTGTTTCTATGTGTTGATTCCTTCTGGATGCTCTGAGGAAGAATTTGTTCCACACCACTCTCTTACCTTCTAGTAGTTGCTGGCAATCTTTGGTATCCCCTGGCTTTAGATACATTGTTCCAGTCTCTGCCTCTGTCTTCAGATGGCCTTGCCCAATGGGTCTTCTCTGTATATGAGTTTAAAATCTCCCTCTCCTTTCTCTTATAAGGACATGAGACATTGGGTTTAGGGTTCACCTAATATAGGATGATCTCATCTCAAGATCATTGATAATCTGATGCACAAGGAACCTATTTCTAAATAAGGCTATATTTACTGGTACTAGGTATTAGAATTTGGATATAGTTTTTGGAGGGGACAAAGTTCCACCCATTATAACTACTTTCTGGTTAATTTCCTCATATAAATCTTCCTGTTCCTCACTTTTAGTTGTGTCAAATCTTCTTTTAAACATATTCATTTAAGGGATGCCACGGTGGCTCAGTTGGTTAAGCCTCTGACTCTAGCTTAGGTCATGATCTCATAGTTTGTGGGTTGGAGCTCTGCGTCCGGCTTTGTGCTGACCGCTTGGAGCCTGGAGCCTGCTTTGGATTCTGTGTCTCCCTTTCTCTCCACCTCTCCACTGCTCATGCCCTGTCTGTCTGTCTGTCTCTCTCTCAATAGTAAATTAACATTAAAAATTTAAAAACATTTTTTAAATGTTTATTTATTTTCGAGACAGAGAGAGACAGATCATGAGCAAGGAAGGGACACAGAGAGAGAAAGACACAGAATCCGAAGCAGGCTCCAGTCTTGGAGCTGTCAGCATGGAGACTGACACGAAGTTCAAACCCACAAACCGTGATACCATAACCTGAGCTGAAGTTGGATGCTTAACCCACTGAGCCACCCAGATGCCCCTACATTAACTTTTTTTTAAACATATCCATTTAAATTTAAAAAATTTTCAACTATATATTTTCATCCTTCAAAATGCTAAGGGGCCTCTGGCTGGCTCTGTTGGTTAAGATTCTGACTCTCGATTTCCGCTCAGGTCATGGTCTCATGGTTATGAGCTCAAGCTCCATGTCAGGCTCCGTACTAGCATGGGGCCTGCTTAAGATTCTCTCTTTTTCCCTCTGCCCCCCATTCCCCTCTCAAAAATAAAAATGGAAGTGCTTGTCTTTCACTGTTTCTCCGCACACATTTTAAAGCTGTTCTTTATTTTCTTAAATATAGAAAACCATGGCAATTAGATTTTTTCAAGTAACTACAATATCCGAAGTTTTATGGGTCCTTTCCTATTGTTTGCTGATTCTCTAGGTTCATAGTGCCTTGTATTCTCATATTTTTAGTGAATTTTATTTGTGAGAAGTTCAATTTCATTAAAAATTTTGCTTTTTGAGATTCATGGAGACCTTAATTATTATTATTAACATTAATATTATAGGTATTATTGTGCACTCATTCAGAGAGTGTGTGCATTTTGCTTCTGCCAGAGTTTGGGATAACTTCTTGTTTGGGGCTATGTTTTTTAAAATACTTTATTGTCAAATTGGTTTCCATACAACACCCAGTGCTCTTCCCCACAAGTGCCCTCCTCCATCACCACCACCTCTTTTCCCCTCTCTCCCTTCCCCTTCAACCCTCAGTTCGTTTTCAGTATTCAATAGTTTCTCAAGTTTTGCATCCCTCTCTCTCCCCAACTCTCTTTCCCTCTTCCCCTCCCCCTGGTCCTCCATTAGGTTTCTCCTGTTCTCCTGTTAGACCTATGAGTGCAAACATATGGTATCTGTCCTTCTCTGCCTGACTTATTTCGCTTAACATGACACCCTCGAGGTCCATCCACTTTCCTACAAATGGCCAGATTTCATTCTTTCTCATTGCCATGTAATACTCCTTTGTGTATACAT
>NC_043707.1:50704991-50753736 GCF_006229205.1 Suricata suricatta
GTTGCAGACAAATTTTCATGTAATCATTGGTGAAAGTGAGTGATATTTCTAGTTATTCTTATACTAAGGTGTATATAGGACTTTGGTGCCTCTTACTTAAAAGAGGAAAGATCCCTGCTTAGACTCTCCACCTTAGACAGACCCTGAAATTTGCCTCCTATACTCCATGTGTCATGAAAACTGAAATCCAAAGTTCATCTAGTTTGGCAAATGTCCTCAAATTCCTCTTACTTCTCTGGTTCCCATCATCACAAAGTCTCTGGCATTAGTATTACTTATTTTCATTCCAGTGAAATAGTGCTCCTAATAAAATGTTTTACAGCTTTTATCTAGCACTTTAGTTGTTTATAGTGGCAATTTGGTCTAGTAATATTGTCTGCTATCTTATCAGAAACGGAAATCTCCTTTTCCTTTTCCATTTTTTAATTTTTTTAATGTTTTTTATTTATTTTTGAGAGACAGAGACAGCACAAGTGAGGGGAGGGTCAGAGAGAGGGGAAGATACAGAATCCAAAGACAGGCTCCAGGCTCTGAGCTAGCTGTCAGCACAGAGCCCGACACAAGGCTCAAACCCATGAACTGTGAGATCATGACCGGAGCTGAAGTCGGAAACTTAACCGACTGAGCCATTCAGGTGCCCCAGAAGTCTCCTTTTTCTATTTGAGTCAATTTAGATGGTTTCTATTATTTTAGAAAAATGCTTATAGCAACTACATTTTTCCCCCACAAAATGATTGTCCTGGATTTTTTAATCATATAATTTCATGGGCTTTAAAATCTGAACTGTATTTATTGTTATGAAACAATTTGTATATATAGTTAATTTTTACCTTTTCTCCTTCTTTTTCTAACTTGATCAGGTCAATAATTGATAGAGACAAATAAATAGGAATTAAAAATAGAACATAATAAGATCTGTGAAGTTTTTATGAGTGCATTATGGAGGTACTCACAAAAGACATATTGTCAATATTTAAACAGGGAGATGTATGTAAAGTTCTTAGCAAACTGTCTGATACTTGCAAAGACCTCAATAGGTATTAAACTTTGCAGTACTAGGGGAAACCTTCCTTAGAGAGAGGGTAGGAATTATCTAGACAAAGGGATTATTGGATGAATGGGAGAAATCTGTATAGACAAGAGCTGTGAGCAATTAAGTAAACTTTAATAGAACTAAAGTGTAGAATAAAACGGTAAGAAGAGCAAGAGGTAAGCCTGGAGAGCTAAGAGCAGGACATATCAACGTAGGGGCTAGCAGACTTAATAAGGAACTTTATCCTAAGAGGAACATAGTATTGGAGGGTTTTGAGCAGTAAAGTATCTTGTTTATATTTGTTTTAGAAATATTATTTGACCACTCTATGGAGAATATCTTAGATAGGGTCACTGATGGATACTAGTAGAACAGATAATAGACTATTGAAGAATACAGGCAAGAAATGAAATAGGAAGAACAGATGAATTTGATATCTGGTAAGTGAACCCTTAGCACTCTATGAATGACTGGGTGTTGGACAGCTTAGAGTTAAGGACAGCCCAGGTTTCTGGCCAGGGTACCAGAAAGCTTAGTGCACACTCAAGAGCAGGAGATTACACAAGGTGTGAATACCAGGGAGTGGAAATCACTGAAACCAGCTTAGAGGCTGCCAACCACATCGTGTTCACGTGTGTGGGTGGTGTTATCATTCATTGATATGGGGAACAAAGAGGAGGAGCAGGGTTGGAAGGTACAATAGGTTTTGCTTTGTACATGTTGAATGTGAAATATTTTTGATACTTGCACTCAAAAGAACGTGTCCTCTGTTCCTTGTTTCTCTCAGAAAAGTGTAAAATATGTAGTTTTCCCTATAACTACCACTAAAATGCCCAATTTTCCTTAAAGGGAGGTAGGAGATCCAACACAAAACTTTAAGAAAAGACCCAGTTCTTCTGTCCTTTTCTACTTTCTCTACATTTGGTTTTGTATTAAATATGTTCTGATTTTATGCTTTGTAACATATGTTTATTAAATAATTTAATTTAGTTTATAGACAGTCTAATTTAGCTTTTCCTGGCCCAAAAGACATGATGTGGTTGGCAGTCTCTAAAATGGCCCCGATGATTTCCACTCCCTGGTTTTCACACCTTGTGTAATCTCCTGCCCTTGAGTGTGTGCTGAGTTTTTTTTTTTTTTTATTCAGTTCTAAGGAATATAATATGGCGGGATTGATGTGATGGAATTTCTGAGTTAGGTTATAAAGGATTATGGCTTGTTTGGGGTGCTGTAGTTCATGTTCTCTCGTGGATGTTCTGCAATAGGAGATACCACCTGTGAAGTTGTAAGGTAGCCCTGTGGAAGGTTGCATGTGGCAAATAACTGAGGCCCACCAAGGGGCATGTGAAGGATCTTGCAGGTAGATCCTCTTCCAGTCCAGCCTTCAGATAACTACAGTCCTGGCTAACGCAGTGATTGCAGTCATGTGAGAGACTGTGAACCAGATTCATTCAGCTAAGCTGCTCCCAGGATCATCACTCACCACACACACACACACACACACACACACACACACACACACACACACACAAGTGAGATAATAAATATATGTTCTCAGTCACTAAGTTTGGGAATAATCTGTTATGCAACAATTGATAACTAACCAATTGTGGGCAGGACATTCAGACTGAATCACAAAAAATGTATTTCAGATATAAGAAAGAGAATGTAATGATTGAGATCACAAGCTATCTTGTTTATTGAAGAGTTAAAATAGTACATTAACAAAACCTTATTTGATAGAGAAATAATACCAGAGCTCTTATGAATGTGATTATCAGCCAAACCACCAGAAACACTGGTCCTGCTGGTTCCTCCACAGCTATGTACATCAAAGGCGAAGTGACTGGCTGAAGTCAGGATACTAATCACTAGACAGTTTCTTCTGGAAGGACAGAATGAATCCATAAGGCCCTTAGCAAGAAAGTTGAAAGAAACCTTACCCTTCGGAGAAAGAGTACTCTGTCATTCCTGGAGCCAAGGCCCAGGCCCAGCCAAAAGGAAGCAGAGGGTTGTAACAGTGATCCAATGTGTCTGGCCCCAGAGTTCCCTTCAGCATGTCTTTTGCTTGACTTTGGAGAGTGGTCTGGGCATGATGTAGAGGCTAGAGAGTTATTTGACAATAAGAAGATACAAAAATTCAAGTCCAAGACCTATCCTTTGATCTTGAACCATTAGTGCCAGAGGTTCTCTTGGCCTCTCATGTCTGAAAATGCTCGGGTATTAGTGTCACCACTTTGAGGGACATAGGTGCCTCCGTGAGTGGTTGAATGATTTTCTGGTGCCTGATATGGGTAATGACTAGCAAACACATCTCTCTTCTGGTTGTAAGAGGCAGGGACCAAAACAGGGAAGAGATGAGAGGGGAACAAACACACCAGTCCAAGAGGTGATCATTTAGGGCTTCATGCTATAAATGACTTTGGATTTCCAGGGATGAAATAAGCCTCTCCAGCACAAGGCAGTAGCAAGTCACAGCCCTAGGGCCTGGCTGGTTTTATCAATCTGGCAGTTCAAGGTCAGCGCAAAGGACATCCCCAACACCTGAGAAAAGAGTTGGAAAAATGTGAGGTCTTCACGGGAGGAGCCATCTCTCCCATAACTCCTGGGATTAGCCCCGGAGAAAAATAATCTATCGCAGTGGAACCAGCCTTCCTGCCATCACTTCTAATTCCTTCTCCATCTTTTTATTTTGCTTTAGAAAGGCAGTGGGAGGTGATGGTGTCACAAGAGTAGAGGATAGAGTGTCGGACATCTTTGTCTCCTTAAGAAGTCACTTGCATAGTCAAGTTCTGCACATGACAACACGGTGTAGTGAGTCATCTCTATCCATGCCCTGGGACTCCTGGGTTTCCAAGCTGAGAAAAACTGTTCCTCTCTGAGCTTCTTGATTAATATCTTAGTTATTCTGTGACATATTCAAAACACTGTACATAAAAAGAGTAGAAATGTCCCATACTAAAAAAGAATATAAAATTATCCTCAATTCGCCCCTGACTTATCATGCTAAGCAGAGAAACAAGGAGGAAATTGATTATAAATTTTATCATCATCTCTTGTTTAGCATACAAGGCCAATTTTTCATATAGAGCGTTTATCTATTGCAAGATTTCCCATACCAGCTGAGTGAATGACCAAAGTAGGGGTCTGCTTGATGATTTTTAATTTGACTATGAGCAATCATCTCTTAGGGATAAGTTGACCAGATAGATCTTACACCATATTTTCTGTATGTTTTCAATTGGTAATGACATCATTTGCTATGTGACTGGGGAAGCTCATATTTATTGAGTATGTACTATGTACTTGGTACTGTTCTAAAACCTTACATGACTTAAATAATTTAATCTTCACAATAGTCCAGTGGTTAAATTCTTACCTGGATCACACATACGCAGATAGTGATAATTCCAATATGCAGGAAATTGGAATGAAACCACAGTTTGGCTTTTTCATAGCAACCCTAGAAAAAATTATAAGTACAAATGATAACACTATATTATCTGACTTTATCAGGAGGCTAATTTCAGAAGATGGTTTATACTTTGTCTTATGCCAAGAGACTTAGATCATTTTTATTTTCTTTCTATGGTTGAAGAAATGGGCATAAAGTAGTGAATATTAAACAGAGCCCATCCTGGTGTTGTTATCATTACAGTGGCACCTAATACTGAAGTCCTAGATCATCGCACACTGAGTCAAACTAGCTCCTGAGAGGCATTTCAGCAATAGTTATCCTTAGGTTTTTTGAACTCTCACTGCTGATTTGGGATTAATAAATGGGAATATAGTCTATGCAATTCTAGGATTGGGTGCATCTCAGCTTCTGCTGAAGTGTAAATCTACCATGGCCCTCCCAAGCACAGGGCCATTCTAGTTGGTGAGTGTCTCAGTCTTTCTTTGTAGACTGAAAAATGTCTGGAGATTTTCAAACAATCCCCCAAGTGGATAGCATGGGGCAACAGGAACTTGGGAACTTGATCTTGTGGGAATATAATCTTGGCTTCCTCTCCAGGCTTAATCTGGAGGTCTGAATTAAGTGGAAAGGTTGGTTCAACAGTTCCGCCAACTCTTTCTCCCCAACTCCTCACTCCTTCACTTATCATTCATTTCAGCGAGGGACTTGGTGCTGCCTTTTCCAAGGAAGAAGAGAAAAAAAAAAAAAACATGAAGAAAAAGCTTTTTCTACCTCAACTTTACAAATTTCTCTTTCAAAAATAAGACCTACATTTTGCTCAAGAAAAATGTAGATCTACTACTTTCATCGCATAAACGTTCTGCCTTGAATGTAATAGTTTAGGGTCCCAAGATTTGTTGTGCCATTCCTAATCTAAATGAGCTTGTTCCTTTTTTTCTTTTGTCTACTTGTCTGGACAACTTGTCTAGTTTGTTTAGTTACCTGGGTTGTCTCCCTGGCCTCTATTTTGTCCAAGATTCTCTGTTTCTGGCTGGGAGGACTAAGTCCAGTATGAGTGGAGTTTTTAAAATAATTGAAAGTTTAACCAAAGAGGTTAATAACAGAAAGGATGCTAAAAACTTACCTGAATGCGTGGATCTGAGGGACAAGATTCTGGTGGGTGATTGCCCCAATCACTTGTGCCATTTACACCACAGCATTGCAGCTAAAAGCCAAACATCCAAGAAAGCGATAGTTAGAAAGTTAGCAAGAAAACTGCACCTTGGAGAAAAGGTAGGCCCTTCATATCTGACTCCAACAGAAAATCCAGAATTACCTTGACTACTATGTGGCTCCTGAAAACAAAGTACTTTCAAATCCATCATACCATTTCAATCACATAAGATTGCTTGAAGTAGAGAGGGCATATTTAACTTATTCACATTCTACAGATGAAAAATTAAACACACAGGGGATTTAGTCTGACATGTTTGAGTCTTCCTTACATCTCAGTAGGACTTAGGCAATAAGCCTACTTGAGAATGGGAAGGATGAGAGAATGTAGACAATGTACCAATCGGACTGATTTCTGTGCTCTCCAGTTTGTGACCACTAAACATTATTCTGGACCTAGGAGCTGTGAACCTTAAATTCTGGAACTTTCAAGAAATAAAGTTCCTCCAACCTCCCCCCTACCCCCTACACACACACACACAAGGACTGAGATTGGAAAATCAAGTCTGGCTGAGCTGAGGAGGATTTCATCATCTATACTCACATATGACTGGATGGAATCCCACATCTCCCTGGTGCTGTTGTCCGAGTTGTATTTCTGGATGCTGTCAGTCAGGCTCTCAGACACGTACTTACTCAGCTGGGCAGACACATCCCAGTAGAGGAGACATTATAAAAAGCAAGTGAGTGCAAGGAATAAGCAATTTCTTCTATAGGCTAGTGGTCCCATTTGCTCCTCCCTTCCAAATGACCTCCTCAGAGTTAAGGGAGTGGCAAGAGGGAGTATATACACAGGAGGATGTGCTGAGACTCGGATGGCATTGCAGGAAGAAGTATGTGGTGGTGATCTCTTGTCCTTTCAGAACTCAGGTTTTTCAGAGGAAGAGGGACAATCAAAGCATGGGTTCTCTTAGGCATGGAGACAGGCAATTTCTACTGCTAAACATGGAGAAAAGTAAGGAGGAGGAAGATAAACTTGTTTTTACTGCTCTTCCCAGTCATCCTACAAAGTATGATTAGATAGCAGTCTCCTTAATGAAATGTCTTCCTCTCCCCAATTACAATAGCTTTTTTTCTTCCATCCTTCCACTTTGCTTCTGCCTCTATTATAGGGCTTCTTTTGCGCCAACCTCTTCTCTATGGTCAGAAATACAACAATGAGTTGTGTTCTTTATAGCTTACCTTCTGTTCATACACGAAGAGCAGGATGGCCAAGGTCACCTCAGCGAGGAGGATAATCAGCAGCAGGATAAAGAACTGAGGCAAAGCAGAGACATGCTCACAATGCTGATCCCCATCTTCCCTCACTCCCACTCCCCCCTGGGAACATCTAAGTGTTTTTTTGCACACATGAGGAGGTTCCTGTTCCTGCCTGCTCAGGCTTCCATAAGCCTTCTCTTGATTTGTGAGGGACACCTGTCATTTTTCTACAACTAGATCCCAATGCACGTCAACTGTCTTCTAACCTTTGTTCTACTCCTCCCATTGTGCCTGTCCAATTCCATATGCATAATGCATATGCAATACTATTTGTTGAATGAATGAAGCAATTGTGGCATCAGCTTTTTGCAAGCTGAGCAAAAGACCAGCAAACTAAACTATGTGTCTTTAGATTTTTGGGCCTGCTCCTTTCTTGCAAGGTCAGGACTAGTTTGGGGTGGGGGTATATGATCATGGGAGTGAGAGGAGCCCTGTACAGATGGAGAGAAAAGGTATTCTAATCATACTCCTCACCCTTATTTATCTCCAACTGTAGAACAGGGACTTCTTAATTCTATCTCTTGGCTCTAGTTTAAGAGTTGATTCATAAAGGAAAGAAGATTAACCAATGACTTAAGGAAGAACCAAGGCAACTGGGAACACTTATTTATGAATGGAGTGGCACTGTTATATCAAGCACTATTTTGGGTACACTAGAGAAACAAGGAGACTTCCTTCAGAGAGCTTACAAGCAAAAGCTAAGCCTACGAGTTCTCCTCAGGATACTTAACTGACAAGGAACAACTGAAAAGTGCTAGCATCTCTAATGTTAGATCACAATGGCTGCCACCTAGTCCTTCACCTAAGTTGAGTCATCACACTATAGTGGGCCTGATGCAGATTTGAGATACACAAGCATCTTCTGCCATTTTATGGGGGTCGCAGTACTCAGAAAAATCTAGAGAGTAGATTTTCTGTCACTTAGTGACTCTGACTCAGATCCTCAAAATACATACTAATGTGAAAAGCACTTGGACAGATGGAGGACACTTGAGTTCAACGAGGCATGGAGAAATAAAATGCCATGAAGGGAAATTATGACATCCGTCATTAGTAACACTGTAAAATAAATCCCAAGGAGGAGAGCAATGTCCTCTTCCACCCATCCCTAGAATCCCAGTCAGAAACAGAATACTATTGGTCTAGACAGACTTGACTGGCCTAATGTGCTAATCCTATGTTCCTATGATCTCCCTGTGCCCATACTTTAGCCACCAAGAAATGTCTTGCATGGGGCTTAAGGCAACATGTCCCTCTACTTAGGGTACCACATCTGCTGGGAGAGACTCACCGACATAAGCAGGCACTTGTTCTCCTTGATGGAGCCCATGCAGCCCAGAAAGGCAACCACCACGATAATGGAGCCCACGATGACAAGTACATTGCCCGGAGTGAGGATGGGGAGTGACCAGAGGTTATTGTGGGCCAGTAGATAGATCCCAAAGCCCAAAATGCAGCAGCCACAAAACTGAAAGAAAGAATCTCATAACACTCTTGAATATCTGCTCACATTCTCACTTAAAATTAGAATCAGTTTTTTCCATTGGTTCTATTAAGACTGTCATGAACAACCCAGCTTTCCCCAGGCATCCAGAAGAGAGATGACCCTTGCTTCTTCCTGTGATGTCCCACTCATGCTTCATCCTACCCATAAAAGTTACCAGGGAAAAGTCACTCCCGTGAGTAATACAGTGTCTTCACGCTTTAGATTCCTTTCTCCTCGTTCTGCAATGACTTACACATGGTCTTCCCTTTGGAAACCACTACTGTGTAGAGGGAATGCCCTGGTGGAGAAGTTTATTTTGCTAGGCAGAAAACTAGAGAAGCCAAACTTTTAAGAATCTTCTCATAGACACATGAGTACAGACCGATTCTCTATTTGAAGTTCAGTTACTGAATTTTGTGCAGTGAAACTTTCCCAAAAAAAGTGACTTACCTTTCAATCAGCTAAGGGATTGGGGGGGAAGGAAGAGCAAGAAAAAGTCATTTGCCCACAGAACGGACAGTGTCAGGTTTCTCACCCATAGAGGTCAGCAGTGAGCAATGGTCGCCTAAAGTGCCCAGAGAGGAAAATAGCATGCCTATAAATAACTGCACTGGTACTTTTTAGATTTACAAGCATCTACTATGGCAGGATGGGAAGACGGGAGGAAATGATTATTCCCTTGTCTATGTCGGTTATGTCATTCTGACATGCATGGGTTGTTCTTCACAGCAGACTCTTCAGTAGAAGACAGAGCAATATAGGGTAGCTGGGAGGAGGTGAGCTCAACCATGATCAGAAGAGACACACTTACCCAGAAGAGCAAGTTGAAGAAAAACAGAATGTACTTCAGGAATTTCAAGCTGCTCATGCCCATGCTGGGATATTCTTGCCCTAAAAAGTGAAGGAAAAGAGGAAGTAAGTTACCTGGCACCAGAGAACAGAGGGCACAAATGTTCAGGGTTTAAAATCTTCAGCATCACTTTGGGTTTGAGCTGTGACTCTCCTCTGGGAGGTTTCCCCAAACTCTCTGCTCTCCCATTCTCTGAATTGGAGTACCAATTGGTTTATCTTGGAGCCTCACTTTTGCTCCAATTCAGCGAGCTAAGAATGCTTATCACTGAATTTAGCACTATAGAAGAAAGCCATAGAGTGCTCTCGGAGGAGAGTGAGTCACAGTGACACACACTAGGCCAGTTCTCAGAGACGAGTGCTTGGGCACTCACTCAAGAAGGCAGACAAGGGGTCAGAAATTAATCAGCTGCTTAATCAGCTGACTCGATCAGTCTCTTCCTGAAATGCCCTGAAATACACGTACATACTACATGTGGTCTATAAACCTCTGCACATAAAAATGGGGAAACATACCTCTATTTGATTCATTCTTTTACTGAAGCAACGTTTATGAAAATTTTCTGTTCTAGATACCGTGGGAAATGTAACCATGACTATCCCCTAGCAACCCTCCAGAAGATGTGAATCTTATAGCAGAGGAAAAATTGGCTAACAAATACCCAATAGATAATTGAAAAGAGATAGCCAATGCAGCTTGATTTTTTAAAAACTATAATTTTATTTCCCAGCGAGGACATTAATGTGCAATGCCCCATCCTCAATTCTAGAGATCTAGATACACAGTTGTGAATTTTCTCAGACACAACTAGGTTCCATAGAGTAACTTATATTTTAAAACTGCACATAAGATGGATTTATAAAGCAGAATGTCAACTTATTTTTTTCCCATTAGAACTATGCCTTTTGGGGGTATGTGGGTGGCTCAGTTGGGTAAGCATCCGGCTTCAGCTCAGGTCATGATCTCGTGTTCGTGGGTTTGAGCCCTGTGTCAGGCTCTGTGCTGACAGCTCAGAGCTTGGAACTTGTCTTCAGATTCTGTATCTCCCTCTCTCTCTCTGACCCTCCACTGCTCACGCTGTCTCTCTCTCTCTCTCAAAAAAGTAAATAAAACATTAAAAAAAACGAACTATGTCTTTTTTTAGTATGTAGATTGCTTGTATAATCCATTGCTTATACCCTCTTAACAGGAGCCAGAAATCAGGCCTTGAGGGATAGGTCATTCAGGCTGTCAATAAGCTATTTGTATTCCACAAGAAAGTACTCTTCTCTGTTCAAAAGACGAAATACGTATATTTACTTAGTGCTATTTTCCTTTTCCTTTACTTTGCCCTTCTCTCCCCTTCTCCTTTTTGTCTTGACCCCCAGAATTATTCTAATACTTTCTCATTATTTTAACTAAGTTAAAACAAAATCAATTAAGTTATAAATGTGTCTGGATATACTTGGGAGATTAAAAAAAAAGTATGATTTATGACATAGGCTTTTAGGACAAACTTGAATTCAGCTTTCACATATGCCACTGATCAGACATGTGAGATTTGGAAACTTACTTGACATCTATAGTCACAACCTATTCCTAAGCAAAATGGGGTAACTACTTATGCCTCCTAGGGTGGAGGTGAAGATTAAATGATCTTGCAAACAGAGACTGATACATGACCAGTACTCAGTAAGTGGAACCCATAATTATTTAGTCTTGAGGGAATTCTCTGGGAAGGGAGCAATGGAAATATACTATTACATGGTTCTCATATGTGTTGTGGTAATGTCACTTGAAGATAGACTATGGTGAGTTAAGGATGTACAGTATAAGCCATAAGGCAATCTCTAAAATAACAAAGAATTATAATGAATAAGTCAGAAGAGGAGATAAAAATTATTTTTAAGTACTGAATTAATTGAAAAAAACTTGAAAGAAAAAAAAAGAAAGAAAACGGAAACTGCTATGGTCTGTTGTGGGGTCCCCACAACATCCACATCTTGAAATCTTAATGCCCAATGTGATCATGTTAGGAGGTGAGGACTTCGGGGGACAGTTAGGTCATGAGTGTAGAACCCCCCTGAATGGGATTAGAGCTCTTATAAAAGAGACCCCAGAGAGCTTCCCAGCTCATTCCACCTTGTGAAGACACAACAAAAAGTCTGCAACCCAAAAGAGTGGCCTCGCCTGGCCATGTCAGCATTTCTGTTGTTTATAAATTACCCAGTCTGTAGTATTGTATTATAGCAACATGCACAGACTAAAAGAAAAACAAAGAACAGATGGGGAAAATGGAAAGCAAATATTCTCAACTCTAACCATTATTAATATCACAGTAAACAAAATGGATTCCAGGTATGACACAAGATAGCTAATTGGATTAAAGAATGTTTAGTAATGGCTTATCAGAAAGAGAAATTAAGAAAACAATCTCATTTAAAATTTCATCAAAAAGAATAAAATGCTCGGATGCCTGGGTAGCTCAGTAGGTTGAGCGTCTGACTTCCGCTCAGGTCATGATTGCACAGTTCGTGGGTTTGAGTCTTGTGTCAGACTCTGTGCTGACAACTTAGATCCTGGAGCTTGCTTCAGATTCTGTGTCTCCCTCTCTCAGCCCTTTCCCTGCTTGCACTCTGTCTCTCTTAAAATATAAATAAACAATTAAATTAAATTAAATTAAATTAAAAGGATGAAATGCTTAGGAATAAGTTTAACCAAGGTGGTAAAAGATCTGGATACTGGAAACAATAAGAAGTTGACAAAATAAATGTAAGAAGACACAAATAAATGGAAAGATAGGCCATGCTCTTGGATTGGAATAATTAATATTGTTAAAATGTCCATACCTCCCAGAGTAATCCAGAGATTCAATCCCTCTAAAAATTTCAATGGCATTTTTCACAGATACAAAATAGACAATCCTAAAATTTATGTGGAACCACAGAAGACCCTGAAGAGTCAAAGAAATCTTGAGAAAGAAAAACAAAACTAGAAGCATTATACTTCCTGATTTCAAACTCTATTACAAAGCTGTAGTAATTAAAACAGTATGATATTGGCATGAAAACAAACACACGAATCAGTGGAACAGAATAGAAAGCCCAGAAATAAACCTATGCATATATGGCTAATTTATTTGAAGCAAAGGAGTCAAGAACATACAAGGGGGAAAAGACAGTCTCTTCAATAAATGGTGTTGGGAAACCTGGACAGCCACACTGCAAATGAGTTGAACTGGACCCCTATCTTCCACCAATCAGAAAAATAAAATAAAAATTGTATAAAGACTTGAACATAAGACTTGGAACCATAAACCTCCTAGGAGAAAACATAAAAGGAAAGCTCCTTGACCTTTAGTCTTGGCAAGGCTTCTTTGGCTATGACACCAGAAACAAAGGCAGCAAATGCAGAAATAAACAAGTGGGTCTGCATCAATGTAAAAAGCTTCTGCACAGCAAAGGAAACCATCAACAAAATGAACAGACAACCTACTTATTGGGAAAAAATAGTTGCATCATATTTCTAGAAGAGAGTAATATCCACAATATATAAAGAGCTTATACAACTCAATAGCAATAAAGAAAAACTAAAATCTGATTTTAAAAATGAGCAGAAGGGGGCGTGTGAGTGGCTCAGTTGATTAAGTATCTGACTCTCGATTTCAGTTCAGGTCATGATCCCACAGTTTGTGAAGTTGAGCCTGCATCAGGCTCCATGCTGACTGTGCAGAGCCTGCTTGGGATTCTCTTCCTCTTCCTTTCTCTGCTCCTTCCCCACTCTCTCTCTCTCTCTCTTTCTCTCTCTCTCTCACAATAAGTAAATAAAACTTTTTTTTAAATGGGCAGAAGAAGTGAATAGATATTTTTCCAAAAAAAGACATACAGAGGGCCAACAGGTACATAAAAAGATGCTCAACATCATTAACCACCAGGGTGGGAAATGCAATTCAAAACAGCAATGAGATATTACCTCATACCTGTTGGAATGGCTATTGTCAAAAAAAAACCAAGAGTTAGCAAGTGGAGAGAGGATATGGAGAAAGACAATCCTCATTGCACTGTTGGTAGGACTGGAAATTGGTTACAGCCACTATGGAAAACAGTATGGAAGTTAAAAAAAAAAAAAAAAAGAACTACCCTATGATCCAGAAATCCTCCTTCTGGATGTATATCCAAAGGAAAGGAAATCATGGTCTTAAAGAAATATCTGCAGCCCCATGTTCACTGTAACATTATTTACAATGGCCAAGACATGAAAAGAACCTGTGTCCAACACTTCAGTGAAGAAAATGTGGTATAAATATACAAAAGGATATTATTCAGCCATGAGAAAGAAGAAGATCCTTCCATTTGAGACAACATAGATGGACCTTGAGGGCATTCTCTCAAAACTGAAAAAACAAACAGTCCCACTTGAAAATGGACAAGGGCGTCTGGGTGGCTCCCTCAGTTAAGCATCCAACTCTTGATTTTGACTCAGGTCATGATCTCACAGTTGTGGGATCTGAGATTGAGCATCATGTTGGGCTCCACGCTCAGTGTGGAGACTGCTTGGGATTCTCTCTCTCCCTCCTTCTCTCTGTCCCTCCACCTTCTCTCTCTCTTCCTCTCAAAATAAATAAATAAACATTTTTTTAAAATAAAAAAATAAGGGACTGCAGTCGGGCTCACAGTCTCCACCTCCTCCCGTCCATAATCAGTGACAAGTTTCCACTATGTAAATCTCATCTCAGCGGGATAATAAAGAAGAAAACAGGGAAGGGGCAAAGCATTGATTACATATGTCTTAATAATAAGCAAATGTGGCAGGAAAAAATATATTAAGACAAATCTAAGACAAATGACCATGGAAACAATTGAATCTCAGCAGGATGGAGGTGTAGCAGATTCTGTGGCAGAGAGCAAATCTGCTGATATGCAGATCCAGACCGTTCAGAACTCAATCCCTGCTTTAGCTCAGGTTTCTGTAGCTGGATCAGGCACCAGAAGAGGCTCCCCAGCTGTAACTTTAGTGCAGTTACCTTTGGGCCAAACTGTGCATGTCCAGGGAGCAATTCCGACACCACAGCCACCGGTTATTCAGTCACCACAAATACAGACTGTTCAGGTAGCAACAATTGCAGAGACAGATGAGTCTGCAGATTCAGAAAGTGTGATTGATTCTCATAAATGTAGAGAAATCCTTTCATGAAGACCCTCTTACAGAAAAATACTGAATGAACTTTCCTCTGATGTGCCTGGCGTTCCTGAGATTGAAGAAGAAAAATCAGAGGAAGAAGGAACACCACCTAACATCGCTACCATGGCAGTACCAACTAGCATACATCAGACTAGCACGGGGCAATACAGTATGTATGCTGCATTCGATATGGTACCGTGCTAGCTGTAGGTCTTCTCTAGTTACATTGAAGCAACTTGGGTTTGACACTAAGTTGTTCCATTTTAAAATGCATCATAATATCCAAACTATGTATCATAAAATGAAAAGTAAATGTTAGAGAAGTGAGAGATTTGTACTGACAGCTGTCATATACTTTTGAAAAGCAAAAATTTTTTGACTGAATATAGAAGAAAAATTGGGGGTAAAAATAATGGGAAGGTTTACTGCCTATTTATATGTTTATATTCATGTCTAGTAAAAGTTTAAACCTTAACTGTTTTTTGTTGTCTTTATAAGATGCATGTGAACATAAGTTATAAATGTCTGTATTTCACTCTCATTGGCTTTTGTTACCAACAATTACATTTTATGCTTCTTAATATAAAAAAGATACACAATGTTTTATAAATTATGTTTTAAATGTAATTATGTTTTCACTATTCTATGTTAATTTGGGCTGCAGCTTTTTCTAGAAGATAATGGAAAAGGATTTACTTTTAAAACCTACAGCAATTGGACAGATCATTTTATTTGAAATTTTAAACATCAAAAGCTGTAAATAAACAGATACATTCACATTTAAAAAAATAAGTAAAAATAAAAAATAAAAATGGACAAAAGTTATGAACAAATAGTTCACCAAAGAAGACACATGGATGGAGACTATGTCCATGAAAAAGTACTCTACTTCATTAATTGCTAGGGAAACATAAATTAGGGAAATGAGATACCCCTACCTACTTCCTAGAGTGGCTACAATTAAAAAAAAAAGACAGAAAACTGACTATACCGGGGATTGATGAGGATATGGTTTTGGTGAAAATATAAAATGGTATACCCACTTTGAAAAACATGTTGCCAGTTTTGTGATAAGTTACACATACACTTATACGATTCAGCCACTTCACTCCAAGGTATTTACCAAGAGAACAAAAAGCCCATGATCGTACAAAGACTTATCTGGGAATGTTCATCACAGCTTTATTTGTAATTGCCCCAAACTGGAAACAACCCAAAGGTCCATCAACAGATGAATGGAAAACCAAACTGAGATATATCGATCCAACGGTGCTCCACTCTGGAATAAACAGAGGTGACCTGTTGATGCCCAACACGGCATAGATGAATCTCAAAGTAATCATAGTGGATGAGCAAAGCTAGACAGAAAGGAGAGTCCATACTGTATGGTTCCAGTTATATACAATTCTGGAAATGAAAACTAATACACACCAACAGAAAGCAAGAAAGTCAGTGATTGGGGAGGAAGGGAGAGGAAAGTGGTGGTAGTGGCAGTGTTAGATAAATAGAAGGAGAATAGAGACGGGCAGAAGAACGGGACTACAAAAGACCACAGATAATCTTTTGGAAGTGATGACTGGGTTATCATGACTGTTGTGACAGGTGTATGCATGTGTGCATATGTCAAAAGGCCCTTCCTAATTTGTTCCTGTCCATTTGTACAAACTCATGGCAACATCCCCTGTGTAGCAAGCAACATCGAGTACTTGTTTTAGGGCCTCCTTCTTTACCTGTGCTCCTGGGCTTCTTTGCTGGAAATTGCCCCTTTCTCTCCCTCTGATCCCTTAACTTGTTAGCCACTATTCATTCTGACACTCAGCTCCAGTGTCACTCTTCCAGGAAGCCCTCTCTGATTGTGTCTACTTCTGCACACCCAAGCCCACTCCCCACAAGGAGTGCCTATAATACCTACACATCTCTGTTATTGCCCTGGCCACTTTGATTTATAATTATCTCTCTTCTCTAGAATGTGAGCTCCTTAAGGGCAGAGCTAGTTTATTCATCTTTGAATCCTTGAGCTCTTACACAGTCCCCTGATTACACTAAACAAAGTAGGATTCTTCAATAAATCTTTGTCCATGAACCCTAAATAGTCTGGTATAGTGGAGTAAACATGCCACTGTAGCAGCAGAAGCTTTGGGCTTGAGATTTATTCGCCAATAAGCTAATCTCTTGGATGCGGGCCAATAAGGTACACAGAGGATTGGGCCAGATGCCTGCTAAGGTCACCTCAGCCCCAACATCCTGGGATCCTGTGAGACCTGCTTCAGGCTCTGTGAAGTGTCCACTGAGCACCAACTAATGAGGTACCCAGAGACCTGCAAAGAGCCCTCCTGATTCTTCCCTTCACAGACAGGAAGAAGAACCTTTCCTTTCTCTTTTCCTGATTTTCCATTTGCTGAGACTCCCACCAGTCAAAGGAGAAAAGCTGCCCATTTGGTGAAGATTGTCACTACTTTTACCACATGCACTGATGGCGCCACTTCTTGTGTTAACCCAGACTGAACGGCACTCTGCGCCCCACCCTTCTTCCTGGTGACTGTGCTGGTTACTGAGCTCCTGCCCCTTCCGACCCCACGATCTGGAAGAACTGACACCTCTTTGCAGTAGAAGTCTGTGGCCCAGCCCCATGACTCATGGTTCAGTGAAGAAAGTCCCTGACATCAGCCTCCAGAAAGCCCCTGTGATGAAGTTGCAGTTAGCTGTGACCACCTCCCACGGCGCACTGTGCAGGCCAGAGATGAAGCTCACTTTTTAGTTTCCACCAAATAGAGACCTTGGGCTAGTAAACCATCTTCTGGATTTCTAGTTCAATCCCACCACCCCTTCCCCTTTTTTAACACATACTTGCAGGGCCATGAAATCTAGTCTTGAATTCAGTCAAGCTTAGGAGTGGCTAAGGTTGGGGGATGCCTGGGTGGCTCAGTTGGTTAAATGTTTATCTCTTGGTTTTGGGTGAGGTCGTGATCTCTTGGTTTGTGAGTTTGAGCCACACCTCAGGCTCTGCACTGACACCATGGAGCCTGCTTGGGATTCTCTCTCCCTCTCTCTCTCTCTCTCTCTTTCTCTGCTCCCCCCTGCTCTCATGCACACAATCTCTCTTAAATAAATAAATAATAAAAATAAACTTAAAAAACAAAGAGGTGGCTAAGGCAGGAACAGAAGCTTCAAGAAACTCAGTTCAACATGGCATTATGCAATCCAGTCTTGGAACCACAGTGAGATAGCTTTGGTGTTACACAGACTGTTATATTGATGAGATGTTAGTAAGTGTTCCCCAAACAAAAGCAAGCAAACAAACAAAATCATAGAGCATGAAAGGAATCCATGGTCAAATAATTTTGAAAGTAAACAGGCTGAAATAAAAATAAAAGAAAAAGCAACAAAACGTTCTTTAAATGAATGACTTCTGCGAAACTTGTTCACTAATGTACATAGTTACTACATGCCTATTCTGATATTGAAGATTACTTATAACAACTCAAAGAGCATAGTGCTCCATGGAGCACAGTTTGATAAACACGAGCAATGGAATCAGATGGACCTAGTTTTGAATTCTGGTAGTGCTACATGTCAGAAACGTAGCCTCGGGTAACTTGTGTAACCTCTCTTTCACAATTGCCTCATCCTTAAAATAGTGATATTCACATGTGGTTCACAGGATGTTCACAGAGTTAAATGAGATAACATTTCCTGGATGGCTCAGCATCAGAGTGCTTGGTTCAGTGCACACTGACGAAAAGATCAAGTTCAGAGCTTCCCTACCAGTCCATTCATCCAAGGGCAACCCCAGGCTCCCTGCTAGCTTTTCAGGAATAGAATACATCAGAAGCCAGAGGTCTTTAATAATCCTTTGCTTGTTTCATCCTTTGGTGAATACTTAAAAAAAAAAAAAAGCTTTGTGCACCCTCTGAAAAAAAAACATTAAACAAAAAAGAATGTACAAGTGGGAAGCATAAATATCTTCTGAAACCCCACATCCAAAGATAACCACAATTGGCATTTTTGGTGAACACCTTTCTAGACAGTTTCCTTTATATGGATCTACTCGCCAACATACACAGAAGGACAGGTATTCATCAAGGTGACTACTGGCTTCCTAGCCCTTTCTACACAGAGCCTGTGGAGGTTTTTGGTTCACCAGTGAAGAAAAGTGGGGCCTTGATTAACAAAAGATTTTCTGTTCTCAAAGAGGGCCCCCAAGTTAAGGCTAAAATAAATTTAAGTAGATGATGGAGTTCACTGACCCTGCAAACTTCCAAATTCTTCACAAATATATCTTTTTTTTAATTTTTAAAATGCTTTTTATTTATTTTTGAGAGAGAGAGACAGCACAAGCAGGGGAGGGTCAGAGAGAGAGGGAGACACAGAACCCAAAGCAGGCCCCAGGCTCCAAGCTGTCAGCACAGAGCCCAACGTGGGGTCCAACCCACGAACCTGTAAGATCATGACCTGAGCCAAAGCCATAAGCCAGACGCTTAACCAACTGAGCCACCCAGGTGCCCTCACAAATATATCTTATTTACTGGCACAAGGTCACCCAGCTAATGAACAGGGCACAAGGCAAGGTCTCTTAGCCTACCAGCCCACCTTCCTTCCACTGCCCCAGGATCCATGATGTGTCTCTCACTTCCCAATCCAACTCACCCCCTGCAGGGTGAGGAGCCTAGGGAGGACTCCTTCCAGTCTTCAGTGTGAACCCCTGTGAGCAGGGGCTGAGGAGGAATGGGGGTTATGCAAGTATGTCTCTTTGAGAGAGTAATAAGTGATTGTAGGGGGAGAGTTGATACTCAACTAAAACCAAACCAAGCCATCCACATTTATGCATTAGTTTCCCCTCATCTTTCCATTACTTTGTCAAAGAATGCGTTTGTCATCTTAGGTCTCCCTGAAATTGCAGTCTGGTGAAAACCCTTTCCTTTTCAAAGCTACGATCAGGGAGATAAATTAATGATTTGTAGAAGAGAGAAAGAAGGAAGAAGCAAAGAAGAGGGGTAAAAATGAAGAAAGACAGATTCAGATGATCTTGGAGGCTCATTTCTTAGAGGTTGTGTTTCCCTACCCTTAAAATATAGGGAGGTTTCCTGTGAAGGGTCCCTGTCCTAGAAACCCATCTATGGTGCATTCAGAAAAGCTATGTCCAAAGCAAGTGAGGCTCTCTGTAGGCAAACAAAAGCTGCTTCTGTGGTATTCCCACCAAAAGTCTGAATAGCCTGAATCTAGTAATGAAGAAACAGGAGACAACCAAATAGACATTCTAGAAATAGCATGCCTGTGTGCTTCAAGAATATCAATGTCATGAAATACAAGGAAAGATTCAGGAACTGCTCCAGGCATAAAGAGACTAAAGAAATAGGAGGTTAAAAGCAATGTGTGATCAGAGTTTTCCAGTCTCCATAAAGATACTAATGCGATACTAATTCAGATGGGATCTGAATAAAATCTATGATTGTTAAGAGTATTGCATCAGTGTAAGTGGCCTATTTTGATGAATATAAAGTGGTTATATAAGAAAATGTTTTTGTTTGTAGAAAATATACAGGAAAATACTCTGTGGGAAAGGATATTGGCCAGTAATTACCCCCAAAAAGAAAGCCAAGGAAGGATAAAGAAAATGTGATAAAAGGTTAATATTTGGGAAATCTAGGTGAAGGAGGGGGTCTCAGAAATTCTTGGTACTATTTTTGCAAGTTTCTGTAATTCTGAATTTAAAGAGACAGAGAGGGAGTTGAATATGAGCAAATGATTTAAGGAGGTTCTGATCTGTAAGTCCTTACATCACATAATTCTCTAATGGTATAAATACTGAGATTCCACAAGAGCTGTTTTTAGAAGAACAAACTATGGGATAATTCTTTAGAGCCGTTAGTTGCTGCTGATGTAGATTATTAAGCCATGAGTTCAAATTTAAAAGATGCAAGGTATCAGAATAATTTCTCACCCCCATTCCTCAATCTAGTTCTCTCAAAATATAAAATGTCAAACAAAAGTTTGAAAAATATATTTTAAATATCTGGATTGCTAGCATATTGATTTCAGATCAACTGGATTTATAATTAAGTTGTATTCATTATGTTTGCTTATGTTAAAATGTACTGGAAATTTATGTAAACAAAGAGGATAGTCTAATGATGTCTATTTACTAGGAGGTTTATAGGAAAAGAGAGAATAGTGTAATGGGGAGGAAAGAGCATTCCACTGAGAATCAGGAATTTCTATTTAACTGATTTTATGATTCTGGACAAGTTTCACCTTACCTGTAAAATAACCAGTTTAGAATGTTACAAGAATAACTAACATCTCCTGGGCTCTCACTGTGAGTTGAACACTTTATTTGAACTTAAATAATCTCTAAATTCCATTTAAGTAACAACATTCTAACTCTTGGAAAATAGGACTCTTATTTTCAAAGATTATAGCTCTTGGCCATAGCTATGATGTATTGATGTTACTGCGTGGGTTGAAAGCCTCCTAAGTGCTTGTGATGAGGGGACTAAATAGAGGACTTGCCTCTGTACCCCAGTACAGAGGTCCACGGCCTCCACTCAGAGCGCTCACTCAATAGCTTTGGAAATGTCTTCCTTCTTCTCAAAGCCTGTGTCCAGACAGCTTTCCCACATTCACACTCCAGCTGCAATTCTTGCCTCGTCCAGCCCAGGAGCCCTGGAGACCCACTCTGTGTAGCAGTCTTGTTTCTCTGTTTCTTTGTTTCATGATTTTGTACCTGCAGTGGCAGCTGGGCCTCGGAGCTTCCTGAGGGTAGATACCTGGTGTGTAGGCCCGGGGTGATCTGCACACACTGGGTGCTCACTCAGTACAGGAAGTGCTCGGGGAGGACTAATATAAGAACACAGACCTAACCACTGTAACTAAATCAACACAGCATTTCCTGGAACAGAAGCTGAGAGAGAGAGAGAGAGAGAGAGAGAGAGAGAGAGAGAGAGAGACCATAACCTCAAAAATAGCTCCAAACCTCACCCTACGCTGGGGGAAATCGAGATTGAGGTGTAAGAAATCTGCCCCTACGCCTCAGTTCAAGCCACATCCCATCAATTCTGATGTCTCAGCGTAGCCCTAGACCTAGAACGCACCCAGTGTTTCATCTCGCTTTCAGGTGCCAGGGCTCTAGAACCAAGTCAGAGAGGGAGATTTCCACTTCCTGTGCTCCTGCAGCCATGGCTGGTACCACAGCCTCACTTGCTTACTCTCATTTCAAATATGTCCGGGGTGGGGATGGGGTCACATGTCTTTAAGTGTGCATCTACTGTGCCCCATCTGGAATGCGGTTACCCCCAGTCTCCATAGCAAACTCATACTTCTTTGAAAGTGAACCCAAAGCAGTCACTTCCTCCCCAAAGCACACTCCAACATGCCTACCACATTTTGTGCACTTACCCTGAATTATAGGAAAGATCACATTGTCCTGTATTTGTGTGTGGTCGTGTCTGTGCTCCAAACCAGAATCTACAAACGCTTTGAGATTGATAAGCACAAGTTTTCCCTGTCTCCAGCACTTAGCACAATGCTTAGCTGTTCATATGCTGTGGGCTGGGACTGAAGAAGGGGAACAGGCTTCAGATCTGGAGTCTGAAGCCCTCTGGGAGGTCAGAGGTCAACCAGAGGACACCGGGACTCAAAGACTGATGGAGCTTGACCAGTAGATGCTGGTCAGTCACCAATGGTGAAGTGGTTTAGCAGCTGTAGCTACAAAGGGGTGGGCTTTGAATCATGTCCTGTGGGTATAAAGGTACCCAATTCGTTCATTTAAAGGCTAAGTACTCTTAATTGGCTTCACAGGGAAAACAACACAGGAAATCATGCTTCAGCTCAGTCTCTGCTCCAAACCAACCACAATTTCAAAACAGTGCAGATTCTGGTGGAGATTGAGAAGTAAAACTTCTTTGTTTAGCCAGCAGCTAAGACTCTACCTTTGCTCAGTTCTCTTTCAAAGCCACTTGGATACACATTTGATATCTCTTATCTTTCACAAGTGTTCCTTAAGGGCAGTACTATTTTCAGGACAAATCTCTGCTTTGCTGCTCTGCCTCCCCACCAGTATCTTCCAGAGCACAGTGCCTGGCTCCTGGAGACACTTAACATATGATTATTAAATGAATTCATTAAAAAGTCTGGTCTTGGGATGCCTTGTTGACTCAGTCAGTAGAGCATGTGACTCTTGATCTCAAGGTTGTAAGTTCGAGCCCCATGTTGGGTACAGAGATTACTTAAAATCTTAAAAAAAAAAAATAGAATAAAAAGTCTAGTCTTTATTTTTAAGTTCGTGGCTCAATGGCCCCTGAGGTGCTTTGGGTATCTAAAGCCCTTGGTGACATTGCCATCCCTCATTGTTAGATGGGGAGGTTGTGGTCCTTGAGGACTTTTCTCTCCCTTCCAGGGTATGATCAGTCAAGATTCTTGCAGGTCTTGGAAGGAGAAAGCGCTGATATTCAGTGTTTCCTGTGGTCACCTGACCTCTGGTATGGTCACAGAAATCCAGGACCAAATCTTGGCTGTGACTTTCTGAGTCCATGAGACCCCAGTCATTAGTTACATGACATGGATTAGAAATCATTACAATATCAAGTTTTGTTGATTGGTGCATGTCATATTATGTTTATCAATATTTACATTTTGTTTACTAAGTTCGAGTTTATTTGGCAGAACCCTGAGGATCACAGTATTCTTCCTGCTATTTGAAAACAATCAATCTAAACATCTCTTAGAGGTGTTCAGCTCTTATCTCTTGATATACAGCCAATGGGCATTCTCTGTGTTCCTGACTCTGAGCTGGGCGTTGTCATTTGTAGCTGTCCTTCTATTTAGTGACTCTGAGGAATCACAGTAAGATTCACAAAAATTTGTTAAATTAAGAACTGCCATCTTCCGGCTGCCTTTCTTAATGGCTCTGGCTGTTGGCTCTCTCCTCGCTTTAAAATCACAAAATTAATCTTCTAAGAGACCTGAACATGTATGAAATCTCCACAATTGCATGTCACACAGAAGGCTTCAGACATCAGAAATGACTACACACAAAAATTCAAGTTCTGAGGCAATTTAAGCACATAAATGTCCCGACCCAAAGAGATCATGGGAACCAGTTAATTAAAAAGTCTTTCTGGCCTCTTTGCCTTTTGAAGGATGCTAAGACCTTGGTCTTTTTATTTCCCTGCACTAAATATTCGTGAAATAGAAGTTGTAGGAGGTTTTAGGTTTACTAGAGAGATATACGGAGACTCCTAAGAAGATACCTTATCCCACTTAACATGGTTCAGGGCTTTGCCCTCAAGCCCGATTAAAACATCGCCAATCTTACCTTTTGCAGGCACTTTCCCTCAGTTCTTCAGGCAGGAGTGGTGACTATACTTGAGGTGGCCACGACAAGGCTGGTAACACGGATATCCGGGACTATTTGTGTAAAAGGAGAAGTGAAGGGAAAATAAATGTGCTCACACTGTGACGACAGGAAACCCAGTTGAAGAGAGGAAGTGAGGCTCTGCCTGCCTTCTTTAGCTTCAGAAATTTAGAAACACTCCTTCCCCTGTGGCCTATGAAACACCTACTCCCAAGACCCACGCAAATATCTAAACTTGTTTCTATGAAACACAGGAAAAGTCAAAGACCAGGCTGGTTCTGGCACTAATCAGTGAGCACTGGTCGGTTCTGGGGTGATTTTGGTATTGATTTTTGTCTAGAAAAAATCAGTGCTTCTCAATTGAGGTGGCATCTCAGAATTATCTGTAGATCTGCTCAAGAAGAAATATGCCTCCATTTGATAGACTGAGACTGGAGTAGAACCCAAGAATAATTATTTTTAAAAGTCTTCTAGGACTGAGACAGGAATGTGTCTCAAGGCACTTGGCCCTCTCCCCACCCTCTCTCCAGCTGCCTTCCAGAAGATCTCTCATCTCCAGTTGGACTGGGCCGCCATTTTTAGACTTTCGTATCTCAGAAGCTGGATTTTCCTTTAACCTCCAAGTATCTGGTTATTGTCAAGGGTAAACCCCAAGGCTCAATCCAAAGGACATTGGTAGAAATGACTTGGTTAGTAAAGAGAACCCCAGATTTAGGACCCAAAGTTTTGAGTTTCAATTCCAGCTTTATCTCTTTCAGCTCTGAGGTACAACCTCAGCCCCTTCACTTCAGTTTATTCATGGAAACATCCAATAATCTTGCCAGTTACATACTTTTATATCCCCACTACAGATGAGAAGACAGAGGTTCAAAAAGATTAGATATTTAGCTCAAGATTATACAACTAATAAATATCAGAACTGGATGTTCTTTAACCTCCAAGTATCTGTGGTCTTTCCAAATTTTTTCTTGTTGGTTGACTTAACGTTTCATAACATCATGATCTGAAAATATGCATGGTATGATCTTGATCTTTTCGTACTTGTTGAGGGCTGATTTGTGACTCAGTGTGTGATCTATTCTGGAGAATGTGCCATGTACACTCTAGAAGAATTTGTATTTTGCTGCTTTAAGATTAGATGTTCTGAAAATATCTGTTACATCTGTCTGGTACAGTGTATCATTCAAAGCCATTGTTTCCTTGTTTATTTTCTGCTTAGATAATGTATCCATTGCTGTAAGTGGGGTATTAAAGCCCCCTACTATCATTGTATTATCAATAGGTTTCTTTGTGTTTGTTATTAATTGATTTAGATATCTAAGTGTTCCAGGATGGGGAATAAACATTTACAATTGTTAGATCTTGATGTATAGACCCCTTAATTATAATATAATGCCCTTCTTCATATTTTGTTATAGTCTCTGTTTTAAAATCTAGTTTTTTTTGATATACGTATGGCTACTCTGGCTTTCTTTCTTTCTTTCTTTCTTTCTTTCTTTCTTTCTTTCTTTCTTTCTTTCTTTTTTGAAAGGGGGAGAGAGAGAGAGAGAGAGAGAGAGAGAGAGAGAGAGAGAGAGAGGATTAGAAGCTGGCCTCTGAGGTGATAGCAGAGAGCCTGACTTGGGGTTTGAACTCATGTACCATGAGATCATGACCTGAACCAAAGTTGGATACTTAATGACGGAATCACCCAGGCACCCCATACTCGGGCTTTCTTTTGATGTATATTAACATGATAGATGGTTCTCCATTCCCTCACTTTCAGTCTGCAGGTGTCTTTAGTCTAAAATGTCTCTTTTAGGCAGCATATAGATGGATCTTGGAGGTCTTTTTGTCATTTTGATACCCTCTGCCTTTTGATTAGAACATTTAGTTTATTTACATTCATAGTAATTATTGAAAGATGAATCTAGTGCCACTGTGTTACCCGTGGAATTGGTGTTTCTGGTGATGTTCCTTGGTCCTTTTTAGTTATTGCTTTGGTCTTTTTTTTTCTCCATTCAAAGAGTCCCCCTTAAAATTTCCCGCAGAGCTGGTTTAGTGGTCATGAACTCTTTTCATTTTTGTTTAGGAAACTCTTAATCTCTCTTTCCCTTCTGAATGACAGCCTTGCTGGATAAAGAAATAGCACAGTTGAGACTCAAATTCAAAGTCACAGAGAATGCTTTTTTAGAAACCCTATGACCAGTTTAGATTTTAAAAATTATATTACCAGTTTTCTCTTTGTTTTGTCTATTGGGATTTTCTGAAATTGAAACAGTTAGGGGCTAAATGATAACCCCAACGTAGCCAGCTGTGAAATGTGGAACCTACTGCTGAAATACAATTTTTTTATTTGATAAATGAAGAAATGGACACTCTCCCCAGTGCTTGACTTAGAAACATGCATCCCCGGGAAAGGCTAGCTTTCTCTCTCTTCCTTCACCCTGACACACTCAGATTCTGTGAATGTGATTCACAGAATCACCTGTGGCCAGGGCTGGCTTGTGGAGAATGGTGAGTTAAAGAGTAAATGGATCTTTACTGTAGAACTTGTCAATCCTTAATATTCTCCAAGTGAACAGATTTTTCCAAATTTATTTGATCAGGAAACAACTTGTATGTGTGCATGTGGGTGTGTGGTTTTGCCCAGGGAACAGGTTTTCAGCATAACTGCACCTTAGGAAATGCTATTGTAAATTCTCCTTTCCCTGTCTGCATCGGTCTGAGAAGGCAGCGCCCTCCCTCAGGGCTGCTGTCACGATGACAGGACCCTGAGGTGGAAGAGCTGAGGAAAGACTTCTTGCTTGACTCACATTTTCCATGGCTTCTATTACTATATCTTTGTGCCAAACATTCACAAAGCTATCTGTGTAACCCAAGTTCCCACTGAGCTCCACGCAAGTATCTTAAATCCAAGACACGATATTCGGCTTAGTAAACTGGGCATCCTTCTGCTGAAGTCTGCTCCTCTCCTGTATTCAGCAGCTGAGGGAAAGGCTCCACTAACCTCCATGTTTTCCAAGTCAGGTGTCCTCCTAGGCTCCCCTCCGTCCCACATCACAGCATAATATCAACCACCAAGTCCTAGAACTTGTACCTCTGCCTAAATATTTCTAAAATCAGGCAACTTGTCTCCTACTCCAGAGCCATACACAAATCCTCATTTCTTATCTGTTTTACTGCATCCCAGCCTCCTTCAAGATCAGCTTGAATGTTTTCTCACTCATCCTAACAAGGAAAGCCTTCTAAAAATGATAATTTAGTCGTGTCATTCCCCAGCTTGCAACTCTTCAATTGTTTCCCCCTTAGGTTTTTGGTTTTGCTTTGGTTTTGTTAAGTAAGCTCCACATCCAGTGTGGGTGGGGCTCAAACTCATGACCCTGAGATCAAGAGTGGCATGCTCCACCGACTGAGCCAGCCAGGCTCCCCTTAGGTTTTAAGCAGCCCCTGTTAACTCCTCGAACTTTCAACTGACTTCTCCTACCCCATCCCCAACACCATGGTCCTGCCACACTTGATGCTGAATTCCTTTGAGTTGCTTGAAACAAATCTCTCTCTTTCTCTTCTCCCTCTCTCTGGAATATCCTCACCTGACTAATTCCTACACACTCTCCACATCTCAGTTCCTCCAGGAAGCCCTCCAAAAAGAACTAGGTACTCCTGCCACATGCTTCCATTACCCACATGCATCCCCTTGTCACTCACTGTTTTTTATAATTGTCTGTCTTCCCTATCAACACAAAGCTCCATAGGTAGGTTCTGTGTTTCTCTGTAGCTGTTAGAAGATTGTGTCTGGCACACTAGAGGTGTTCTATAATATTCAAATAGCTTCAGGTAGTGTGAGACCTGAAAGTTTAAGGTAACCAATGATTTGGGAAGGGAGAAGGAAGTTCAAGAGACATACGGAGAATGAACATCTGTGGAGGGAGAAGTGGTTATGAGAGAGGACATTTTAGGATTATCAGGAAGAACATCTCAATATAAGAGTTGCTCACAGCAGAAATGGACAATTGTTTTAATGTAGAAAACTTTCCCTTTAATGCACTCTCTCTCTCTCTGCATCCACTGGCAAGGTCTGGTCTAATCAGGCAAGAGAGGAGAATTGTATATCCACTTAGACCCAAACCTATAAGATTTTATTGAGAACTAAAGCTATTTTTGACCATCAGATGTTTACAATCCATTTGGAGAGACAAGGAAAAACCCTGAGATAAGACCATGTCAGGATGCACAGTGTTGTTGAATAGTCCAGGAGAAGGCTCAAACACTTTGAAAAATGAAATTAAGGGCCCCTGGGTGGCTCAGTTGGTTAAGCCTTCCAACTTCAGCTCAGGTCATGATCTCATGGCCTGTGGGTTCCAGCCCCACATCAGGCTCTGTGCTGACGGCTCAGAGCCTGGAGCCTGCTTCTGGTTCTGTGTCTCCCTCTCTCTCTGCCCCTCCCTCACTTGCACTCTGTCTCTATCTCTCTCTCAAAAATAAATAAACATTTAAAAAAGAAAGAAAAATGAAATCAGGAAAGAGATTAGCAGAAGCTTAGACTCATGGTTTGGTCTTCTCAATGCATGGTCTACTGATCAAGCTACGTGGGTCACAGTGGCACCTGGGAGTTTAGGAGACTTGTAGTTGTCAAGTGGGAGTGGAAATACAAATGGTCAAGGCTCCGTTATCACACAATAGTACCTGCCAAAGTGCATTCCAACTGGACAAACTCTTGTGTAGACGTAGAGAGATCATCGGTCCTTGATCAGGCTTTTTGCTTTTTTGAAAGCTTTCTAGGGGAGTGAGTTTGTTCTTATTATTAGAAAAAAAATCACTATTGAAATATGAGAGGCAAACAGAAGTCCCAACTCTTCTTTCCTTCAAGTTACTCAAATATGCAAGACTATTCATGGTTGGGAGGGCTAGATGCTTGCAAATTACAAGATTGTAAGCTTCAACTGGGGAATTCAAGTTAATGAGTAGCACAGTGGATTTTGCTTATGGACTCTGAGGTTAGAGTTTTGAAGCAAGTACAATAGAATATCATTTGTAAAAAGAAAATTCTTCGTGCAATTTGATTGCTATTATATCTTAGAAATAAATATAGGCACTTAAGATTCTAATATTTGGCTTTGTATGTTTTGGGTATTTTCAGAGTTTAAAAAAACATTCATGTTGAGAAATGACTTAAAAATCTGGGTGTCAGCGATTGGGTAGATATTTTCTAGTGCCCATATGATTCTCAGGGTTTAAACTAAGTAGCTATAACACAGACATTATGTAACTGTTAGGCAGTATGGCACTTGGGACAATAGTATCAGTGGGGCACTGCCATGGATGCATCTTGCCAATCAATGTCATATTGCATTAAGCCCCAAGGGCAAGGCAGTATCATGGTTGGTTATTGTAGCTATTAAAAAAAAACATACTGTCTTAGTTCATTCCAGCTGCTATAACAAAAATACCATAGACTGGGTGGTTTATAAACATAAATTTATTTCTTACAGTTCTGGAGACTGGGGAATCTAAGATCAAGGCACCAGCGGACTTGCTGTCTGATGAGAGTGGGCCTCCTGTTCAAGGTCTGTCAGCTCAATAGGAACTAAGCAGCTATCACAATCGATAGCTCACTCAGTGGTTAGGGAGACAGTCAGTCCCAGGAGGGAGCATACAAAGTGGTCCCCTTGCACTGAAGACTCACAATTTCCACATGGAAGTTATGACTCTTTCTCATTAAGGTTCTATCTTCTTTGAGCTCAAGTGGGTGTGGGTAAGTAAGAAACCACCAAAATTGCAGGACATTGCAGCGCAGACAAAATGGGCTTTCTTGGCCTCCTGCCTGAGCTCAGAGAGCAGAGTGGCAGGTCCCTTGACTGTACATCTATATCCCCTCCCATTTATCAGCAAAGAACTCCACTGTCCTAGGACAAGAATCAGGAATTGAGAAGTCATTAGGTAGCATCCCCTTCATTTCTCCTCAAAAGGGATCTAAATCCGGGTGACAAAAGGCTCTGTTTGCAGGCCAATTCACTCCTGAAGCTCAAAGAACAAATATGTCAGGGTGCGGCCATGCTAACTTGGGTATCCAGTGCCCCCCAAGGACAGGCATCCTCGATAAGCCTGAGGATGTCCTTGGCAAGTGCTGCTTTGAGACTCAACTTGTAGACAAGTCAGTTACAGAGATATAGAGAGGCTCAAAAAGCATCTACAGAAGACTGGTCATCCCAGAAGCTGTGGTTTTCTCTAAATACTCTCTCCTTATTCTCATCTCAGGACACACCCACTGACCTTGGCCTTATAGGGCATAAATTGATCCAAATGTGAGCTCCTCATTTTTGTATACCTTTCCAGCAGGGGAAGTAAGGGAAGCTAAAAGGAAAAGGTCTAGTTTAAAAAAAAAAAAAGGGCTGTGTGTGTGTGTGTGTGTGTGTGTGTGTGAGTGTACATACATAGCAGCAAAACTCTTTATTCAAATAAAGCTTAAAATGGAACAACACTAAGACAGATAAAAGCAGATCTCTTCAGAGAACACAGGGGTGGGGCTTTTCCCTTCCTGCCTTTGGTGGCTTCTAAGGCTTCTTTGCCCAATCCTAAGGAGAAAAAACACTGACTCCTCGTTCCCTCACCAGTGGTGGGGTTTGTGTTCAGTTGTGGGACCAGGGCTGTGGCTCCTTGAGTCCTTCAGGCCTCACTAGCTTGGAGAAAGACTCCCCAGGCTTCGGGTTTCATTGCCATGGCTCAGTGGAAATAGGAAGCCAGGTCAACACCCCACAGCTCCTCTTCCCCATTTGGGAGGCTGAGAGTTGTGGCTTCCTGTAGAAAGAATAATGGGGAAATATTTTTCTCGGCTGAGAGCTGCACAAACACCCTGAGCCTTCATTACTTCATTTGAGGCTGTGAACTTGTAAGGAGGTACAATGTGGGACTTGGGGCTGGCGTGGGGTGTCAATAGCTCTGTGCACTGTGATACACTACGCCCTCTCCTAGCCAAGGGTAACAAAATGGTAATCCTACAGGCAATTCTGGCATACACAAGGGGGGCTCCTTCTGGTCCCCAGGCAACGAGAAAAGCCACTGAGTATTGGTAAGTGGTGTGGCATAGGGGAAAGAGGCCTGGACTCAGACACCAAAGCTCTGGATTCTGGTCGTTCTATAATTACCCAGGGAAAGTCCACCTAAACCACTTCTCTGTGAAAGAAAATAGACTGGGTAATCCACACATTCTCTCTGGGCCTTAAAAATTTTGAGCATTTATCACTTTATAATATCGAAAATGAATTCCCAAGACATAGTGGTTTGGCTAGGATGTGGTGCAGAAGGTGGAGCCCAGAAGCAGGGTTATGAGAGCTACCATTGACTGAGCTCTTGCTGTGGTCCAGCCAGCACACTACATATTCTTACCTAGTGGCACTGTGGAATGGGCATGTCTTCTCCTCCTTTGCTAGAGAAAGGCTAAGATCGGTTCATTCAGGTAACTTGCCCAAAGCACACTGCCAGAAAGTGGCAGAGCCCAAATTAAAAACTTGCCCATGACCAAAAGCCTACTCACCTTTCCAGCTATCCAGCTTCTGCAAGAGCTAATCTGACAGTCTAATCCTTGATGCACCTGTGGATAAATGGAAGCTGACAATGTTTAATTTTACCAGGAGTACCCTAAGGTGATCTCACAAGCTTCCTGGGTTTACAAGATGAATAAGAAGAGAGCAAGTCACTCTTCAAAAAGCAAAGCCCAGGGTGCCTGGGTGGCTCAGTTAGGTAAGTAGTTAAGCGTCGAATTTTGGCTCATGGCATGATCTCACTGTTTGTGAGTTCAAGCCCCACATCAGGCGATCTGCTATCAGCACAGAGCCTGTTCCAGATCCTCTGTCTCACTGTCTCTCTGCCCCTTGTCCACTCACACTCTCTTTCTCTCAAAAATAAGTAAACATTACAAAAAAAAAAAAAAAAAGCAAAGCCTGAGAATGCTTTCAGATGCCCAACACAGACTCACACGTACTGTTTCCAGACAGGGTTTTGAGTAACCTCTATCAATGAGGAACATAACCTCTTTGCTTAACTCAGAAAACACCCAAGAATGCTTCAAGAGAAAAGTTTGGGCAAGTCATACTCCTAACCCCAGCACTGAGGGAGCATAATCTGAGAAGCCGAAAAGGCTAGCAGCATCTGAATGTGTGTTGCTGAGCTAAGCTTTTCTACTCTGAAGTCAACTCAGCTCTTTAGAGTTGCATAGAGCAAAGAACAAACACAGGCCCACCACACCCAGTGTTCTAAGTACTGAGAGCACTTGCGGCCGGAAAGGGAGTGAGTAGGGGCAAGAGCCCGGCAGAAGGCCTGGTGGGAGTGGGGGATGGGAGGGGAGTTGCGGGGGGGCGGGCACTCAACTCCAAAGTCCCAGTTTCCAACGGAGCCTGTCCCTATAGCAGGCTGGAAGAAGGGGCACCGTGGATATTGTTGTGGGTCCTCTGCCCTGCCTCATCGCCCCAAACCTTCACTTCCCACTGTGAAATTCTCCAGTGCAAGGGATTAGAATATGCTCCACCTGGACCAAATCTACTCCAGAGAAAGAAATGGGAAGTTCCAATTTTTTGATGGATAATTGATATCTCATCATTATTACTATTGTTATGACAGGCATTGAGGAGGGCACTTGTTGGGATGAGCACTGGGTGTGTTATGGAAACCAATATGACAATAAATTATATTTTAAAAAATAATAAAATAAATTTATTTTTGGAACAAAATTGAGCTGAAGGTTCAGAGAGCTCTTCTATTTAGCCCCTGGCTGCTGTGAAAATTAGGAAAAGGAAACCTTGTTTAGCATGGAGTCGGGGGTCCAGGAGGGGGCGCTCTCACACCTCACCCCTCAGTCAATTGCCTCCCCAACAGGAAGAAAAGGATTCTACTTTACTATCCCCGAAGAAAGAATGCAGTCTCTCCCTTTTGCCTGGCAACAGCCCACCCAATGAGATATCGTCACCACTCAGCCAATGAAAAGTCACTACACTTCCAACTCCCAGTTTACCCCAATGAATGTATTGTTTAGAACAGCCTCCCCAACTTCCTACTCTTCCTCTATAAAAGAGCCCTCCTTTCCTTTGTTCTCTGGGCTTGCCTGTGGTTTTGTGGTAACTTGCTAGTTGGGGATTGCAATTCGGTGCTATTCTCAGACCCATTTCTGTTAGCAAGACAGCTGGCAGTTTTATTTTGAAGGTTAACATTACTGGCCGCCTGAAGCGGGAGGAAGACTCCCAACTCACAGGCTGGTGAGCAAACAGGTGCCTGTACACACTGAGCCAAATGAGCTCCCTGCTATCTCGCCCACCCGTGATTTTGAGGGTAAGTTTTCTCCTCGATTGCAAGCTTCATTCTCCTCTCTCTTTTCTGTTCTTTTGTGTTCATTCTTTGTGTTCTCCATGCCTGTCGCAAGCATGCTATGAGGGCACACACACAAGTTGTGTCTTTTTGACAATGTCCACTTTATTCAATCATAGAGCAAGGTTAGCATAACGGAAAGCAGGTTCAACGTTCCAGGCTCCATGAGATTATACCACGCATTTAACTTGGCTTCCTACGTGCCACACAAAGCAAAGTATAATACAAAGGCACACAACAAACAAGATACAATAAGGGATAATGGTTAACAAATCAAATGTGAAGTTAGTCTGCTAGCTAGCAGTTGAGATGAGGTGGCGGTAGGGTCCAGGTCAGCTCTCTGTATTTATGGTTTATTATTTTCATGCAGGGGAGGATCTCTGTTATGTTCAGGGGTCAATTGGGCAGAACCTTTGGCGACACTTGCCTTTCTGATGCGGCCAGACGTGGACGCTTTCTCTCAGTGTCCTGAGAGTCTGACAGTTTGCTGCAGAAGATCCTCCCTTTAAAAAAGGGGTTTATCACGCCAGTCAGAGTGGCTAAAATGAACAAATCAAGAGACTATAGATGCTGGCGAGGGTGTGGAGAGACGGGCACCCTCCTACACTGTTGGTGGGAATGTAAACTCATGCAGCCACTCTGGAAAACAGTGTGGAGGTTCCTCAAAAAATCTATCACTAGAACTCCCTTATGACCCAGCAATAGCACTACTGGGGATTTGCCCAAGGGATACAGAAGTGCTGATGCATAGGAGCACATGTACCCCAATGTTCATAGCAGCACTGTCAACAATAACCAAAACATGGAAAGAGCCTAAATGTCCATCACCTGATGAGTGGATCAAGAAGATGTAGTATATATACATAATGGAGTACTACATGGCAATGAGAAAGAATGAAATCTGGCCATTTGTAGGAAAGTGGAAGGACCTCGAGGGTGTCATGCTAAGTGAAATAAGTCAGGCAGAGAAGGACAGATACCATATGTTTGCACTCATAGGTCTAACAGGAAGACAGAAGAGACCTAATGGAGAACCAGGGGGAGCAGAGGAGGGACAGAGAGTTGGGGAGAGAGAGGGACGCAAAACTTGAGAGACTACTGAATAGTGAAAACGAACTGAGAGTTGAAGGGGAAGGGGGAGGGGGGAAAAGGGGTGGTGGTGATGGAGGAGGGCACTTGGGAAGAGCACTGGGTGTTTATGGAAACCAATTTGACAATAAACTATTTAAAAAATAAAATAAAAAATAAAAAAGGGGTTTAATCAGTCTCGGGACCATACAGGTCTCTTCTGGTTCTGGTGATGATCAGCTCTGGTTTCTTCCAGGCTCTCTTGGCTTTGCCAGTTATCAGTTCTGAGGGCGGTCCTGTGCTAGTTTCAGTGATATCTGGTCTTAGCTGCAGTTCCTTGGCTGCTTATGTCCCTATTTGACATGAGTCACTGCTTGACAGGAGTGACTCCATCTTGGTCTCTACACTGCACACAGAGATTTTTCATGACGAATCTTAAAGGTCATTCAGGAATCAAATACGTCTTTAACCAGGTCCGCACTGTGGTTTTATTCTGCTAACTTGGATGAAGGCAAATCTAAGTCATCCAGTCACGGTTCCAGTGAAAATCAAATCAAATCAAATCAATCTCAAATCCTATGAAATGTCAATTGACGTTGTAAAATGAAAATCACACCAAATAAAACAAATTCGATTGTGTAGAGTTAATCAGTTTAAAGTAAACCAATATTAAGGATTAAATCAGATGTCAGTCAAATCAGGTTAAAAAGTCAAATCGGAATCAAAACTGAAATCCAAAGTCAAATTTAATAAGAATTATGTCAAGTAAGAAAAGCCAAACTGAATCTGAATATAATATTAAGATAAGTTAAATTATCTTAGTAAGTAAGTAAATTAAGGAAAATTAAGAAATCAAGAGAAAAACCAAATGAAAATAATCATGTCATGTACAAATTGGTAGAAGTCCACAAATAAATATGAAATCTTCACCGTAGGTTCACAGAAAAGAATGGCAAGGGTAGGGTTAATCATTCTTTTTGTAATTTTCCCTTCTTAAGCCTCAGGGTCCATAACAATATAATAGCATGTTTAATAATACATGGAGCAAAATAATAGCTAAAGCAATAGAAGGGTTTCTGTAATGGATTTCCAAATGAGTAGAGAAATAATTCCATCCCGCCTTTAAGTATTTTAAAGGGTTATACTCAGACCAGAACAAATACAGGCAGAACAAATCACACGTTTAGGAATTTGTCCACTTCTTCTAGGTTGTCCAGTTTGTTGGCATATAATTTTCCATAGTATTCCCTGATGATTGCTTGTATTTCTGAGGGATTGGTTGTAATAGATCCATTTTGCTTCATGGTTTTCTCTATTTGGGTGCTCTCTCTTTTCTTTCTGAGGAGCCTGGCAAGAGGTTTATCAATCTTGTTTATCTTTTCAAAAAACCAACTCTTGGTTTCATTGATGTGTTCAACTGTACTTTTGGATTCTATATTGTTTATTTCTGCCCTGATCTTTATTATTTCTCTTCTGCTGCTGGGCTTGGGGTGCTCTTGCTGCTCCTCTTCTAGTTCCTTTAGGTGCTCTGTTAGATTTTGAATTTGTTCTTTTTCTAGTTTGTTGAAATAGGCCTGGATTGCAATACACTTCCTCTTAGGACTGGCTTTGCTGCACCCCAGAGAGTTTGGATTGTTGTACTTTTGTTTTCATTTGTTTCCATATATTTCTTCTCTAATTGCCTGATTGGCCCAATCATTCTTTAGTAGGGTGGTTTTTAACCTCCATGTTTTTGGAGGTTTTCCAAACTTTTTCCTGTGATTGATTTCAAGTTTCATAGCATTGTGATATGAAAGTGTACATGGTATGATTTCAATTTGTTTGTATTTCTGAAGGGCTGCTTGATGACCCAGTATGTGATCTATCTTGGAGAATGTGCCATGCGCACTCGAGAAGAAAGTGAATTCCCTAGCCTCAATATGCAGAGTTCTAAATATATCTGTTAAATCCATCTGTTCCAGTGTGTTGTTCTCAGGTCCATTGTTTCTTTAGTAACTTTCTGTCTGATTGATCTATCCGTTGCTGTAAGTGGAGTATTAAAATCCCCTGCAATTAGCACGTTCTTATCAATAAGATTGTTTCTGTTTGTGACTAATTGTTTTATGTATTTTGGTGCTTCCGAATTTGACGCATAGATGTTTATAACTGTTAGGTCTTCCTGATAGAGAGACCCTGTAATTATTATATAATGTCCTTCTTCATCTTTTGTTACTGCCTTTACTTTAAAGTCAAGTTTGTCTGATATAAGTATGGCTACTCCAGCTTTCTTTTGGCATCCAGTAGCATGATAGATATTTCTCCATCACCTTACTTTCAACCTGAAGATGTCTTCAGGTCTAAAATGAGTCTCTTGTAGATAGCAAATAGATAGATTTTTTTTCTCCCATTCTTCTACTGTGTGTCATTTGATTGGAGCATTCAGTCCATTTATATTCAGTGTTATTATTGAAAAATATAAGTTTAGATTCATTGTGTTCTCTGTAGGGTTCATGCTTATAGTAGTGTCTCTGGTACCCTGTGTTCCTTGCAACATTTCTCTCATAGATTCCCTCTTAGGATTTCTTGTAGAGCTGGTTTGATGGTGATGAATTCCCTCAATTTTTGTTTATTTGGGAAAACCTGTATCTCTCCTTCTATTTTGAATGACAGGCTTTCTGGATAAAGGATTTTTGGCTGCATATTTTTTCTGTTCATCACATTGAAGATTTCCTGCCATTCCTTTCTGGCCTGCCAAATTTCAGTAGATAGGTTTGTACACCACTCTGATAGGTTTCCTTTTGTATGTTAGGGGCCCTTTTCTCCCTAGCTGCTTTCAGAATTCTCTCTTTATCCTTATATTTTGCCAGTTTCACTATGATATGTCGTGCTGGAGGTTGATTCAAGTTACGTCTGAGGGGAGTTCTCTGTGCCTCTTGGATTTCAATGTCTATTTCCTTCCCCAAATTGGGGAAGTTCTTGGCTGTAATTTGATCAAGCATCCCTTCAAGACCGTTTTCTCCTCTTCTTCAGGAATTCCTATGATATGGATATTTTTCCATTTGATTGTATCACTCAGGTCTCGAATTCTCCTTTCGTGCTCTTGGATCAATTTCTCTCTCTTTTTCTCCGCTTCCTCTTTTGCTGTAACTGTGTCTTCTAATTCACCTATTCTCCTCTCTGCCTCTTCAATCCGTGCAGTGGCCACCTCCATTTTATTATGCACCTCATTTATAGCATTTTTTAACTCGTCACAGCTGTTTTAAAGGTCCCTAGTCTTTGTATCCATAGCTTCTCTGATGAATTCCATGCTTTTTTCAAGCCCAGTGATTAATTTTATGACAATTGTTCTAAATTCTGGCTCAGTTATGTTGCTTATATCTGTTTTAAGCAGTTTTGTGGCTATGACTTCTTCCTGGAATTTCTTTAGAGGAGAGTTCTTCTGTTTCATCATTTTGGCTAGCTTTCTGTCCCTTGTCAGTTTTAAAAGCTCGTTATGCACTGTGCACCTGTTAGTATTGCTCTATTCAAGGAGGCTCATTGACTGTCCAGGGCCTGTCTGTTCAGGAAGTGTTCTTTTAAGAGTGTCTCTCCGTTTCTCTTGTTGTGCCTTAGGTTATTTTATTTCCTTACTCAGTGATATTTGGGACTCTCCACCATGTGTACTTTGGCTTGTTTCTTGAGGTAGTCCTCAAAAGGAAAACAAACACACCAGAAACCATGGAAATGCACAGACAAATCAAACAAATAAGCAAACCAAAAGGGGAAAGGAAAAAATAAAGAAGAAAAGAACAGAAAAGAAAAAGAAAAAAAAAGGGGGGACAGAAACAGTAAAAGACAAAGGACAGTTTAAAAGCATAAAGCCAGCAGAGGGGAGAGATAAGAATGAGATAAGGGAAAATACATCTGAATGGCAAGAATTGTTCTAATCACAGCAATATATCAAAGTTGGTTTTTCCCAGGCTTCATAGAGGAAAAGGAGAAAAAGAAAAAAAAAAAAAGGCAGCTCTCTAGCTCGGATGGGTGTTGTTTGGTGTAGGGCAGTCTCTGGCTCCACTACAGGTCCTGCTGGCTGCTCCCCGAGGCCCCACCCTGGTGGTTGTGTGGGATAATGGCGGCACTCCATCCCTTCTTGAATCAAACATTGCAAGTCACTCTTTTGGGTCTGATCTCCTGTGCCTTGGGCGGGCCAAGTTGTATTTTCCAAGCCCCACCTCGTTTCCAAATCCTAGTCCACACACTTTAATACTACCGCCTGAGATGAGATGTCTGCCCGCAGGTGGGAGGCTTTCTAGCTGGGATTGAGTAGCGGGACTGGGGAGCAGCTTTCTCCTGGCCCTGCCTGGAATCGGCATGCCGAGCCCAAGGAAAGTGCTTCAGCTAACGGGGACGAATTTCTCTCCTTGCACCCAGCAGTTATACATGGGATGATAGTATCCCTTTCCATACCAGGCTGAGGTTTTTCTCCTCTCTAGAGACAGCTCTATGAGCGTTTTCAGCCTCTCTTTCTCTTCTCCTCGTCTCTCCCAGGCTCTGCGCTGGGTGGGGGCTCCCTCCCCTTCAGCCTCTACCCCGACCCCTTTTTATTTCCCCAGTTGGCACTCACCAGGCACCTATGAGGCTATCTTCTTTTTGGACTCTGTGTTTTCCTCCCACTCTTGCAGATCAGAGTATTGTGGCTTCAGTCCTTCTCAATATGATAGATGAAGGTGGGCAAAAATTATAGAGCTCCCTACTTCTCAGCCATCTTGTCCCCACAAATCACATTTTAAAAGGTTTTGTTAGCAATTCCAGGAAGGAATATTTAAGATGTAAATTTTGTATATCTCTCTTTAATGCAGCTAGGTTAGTGTTGATGAGTTTTGAGGGCGCATGAATGGCCTGTGCAGCATGTTCAAAGTGGGTTAGCTTGTTCTATGGGCTGCTAGGTTTTATGGGCTGCTTTGGATCTTCTAAGCTTTTATCTAAAAGTTTGTCAATTTTGTCAGTTTTTACCCAAGGTATGTTGGAAAATCTTTACATGAACATTCTGAGAACATTCTGTATCGTCATAGTAACATTAGTCAACATCACATTAATAGCATACAGTATTTTAATGCACTCATTGTCCAAGGTGATGACAGTATCATTGATCATAGTGTGATTACAAAATATGGCCCCTAGTAATTCTTAGCACAAGTTTTCCAGTTAAAATATCCCATGTCTAGGAATAAATTTTCCATGGATGTTCTTGTAAAAGGATACAGATTAGCATTGATTTCTAATTCACACTAGGTATAATACACGTCATTAGACCATTGAAATATCATCTTTTTGGGTAGTAAATATCCATCAATCCAGAAGGGTGCATGGGGTGTCAAAAGAGCTGTGTTACCATGTACTTGTCATATATGTATGTGTCATATGCTTATAGACTGACCCCCTAATAGCCTCTACAGTGGAAGTTTACATTGTCCTATATTGTTACAACCCGATGGTCTGGAAGTGTCTAACTGTAAGAGAAACTCCATCTAGTCCAAGAATACATTTTACCTGTTATAATAATGTTTCTGATATTATTCCATACTCTCTCCAGTAGGTTCTTGATTCTATAGCAATTATTGTTCTCTTATGTAGAAATTTCTAAGATTGAGTAAGTTCTGTTGGAGGGCTTGGATCATAAGGCCAATGTTATAGTTAAGCTCCAGGTGGTGGTCATGGTAATCATGCATAGCAGAGACAATAGAATGTAATTCTCTGAACGCTGAGGAGATTTTGGAACCTAAATTTCCTACTGCAGTAAGTAGGAGGTTCACGCGTTTTTTAAACACAGATAGTTCCTGCTTAATAGTCTGGATTTCTCCTTCTTGAATTCCAGAGGTAATTAAGTTAGAGATGATGTCTAGTCCTATCTGAATTGTAGAAGAAATCTAAGTCTAATTCTCTTGGTGGGTGGCAAGTCAGGAAATTCGTGGGTGGCTCTTCCCAGCTCTCTTGCATAATTTTTACATTTAGGTTGTATATAGAATAAACTGAATTGTTTCTTTTGGAAGGTTATTTCAATTCTATGGAACATAATTTGTATGCAGTTCTCACAGGGTTAATATAGGTTCAAACACATTGGTTTGAGAATTTTTGGTGTTGGATCAATAATGCCATGTATCATTATAGTTACCAATTGGAAGTTCTCATGCAGAGTGTAGCATTCTAATATGCCCTCTCAGTAATACATGAGCGTGCACTATTGTGTGATACGTCACATTTGTCAAAGGTAACGTATTTCGCTATGTAAATTGGCATTGGGCAATCAGTCCTGGCTGTATTCTCATAGATAGGATGCTGGGCTGACGATGTGTTCCATGGGGATGTGTTCTACCCATTGTGCATCAGATGGTTGGATCAATGAAAAGATATTGTTGCACACCTGGATCAATCTGTGTCACTAGATCTGCATTAAAATCAATTCCTAATGCTTCCCGTTATTCTTGTGATCTTCCTTTTATAATCAAGGTTTTATTAACCAAAGGATAGTAACAATATATTGCATCTAATTGTTCCAATGGACATGCTAGTATGATCACTTCCTTTGTTCTATAGGTTGACTTTAGATTTTGATATTAAGATGGCATTACCGTATTGGCAATTGACTTGTGTCTTACATTATGTAGGTGTGAAAGGACCTAAAGTGGCTGGACTCAGAGGTTCAAGTCTATTAAAATTATCTAGAGTATGATCACACGTAAAGACTGTATTACCCTATTTGCCTCTTGTGTGCCTCTCACTTATGTATGATTGTATATGTGTCATAGACCGTTCTGAGAACCATTTTGCCTTAACTACAGAGTGACCAGATTTCCAACAATTAGTTATATGAACTGGTAGTTTGTTAAGTTGTGATGTTAGCTTGTAGTAGGAAACTCCATAACAGGTATTCCCTCAAGCCATAAACATTATCTCTCAAAATATTCTACTATGTAACTGCATTCAATTTTTGATAAGCTTGGATCATATCCAAAAGCGTTACTACTGGAAGAGATGTCAACTCCATGAGGGTGTGGTACGATAATGATGTGTTCCATGGGGATGTCTTCAATGATTAGGGTGTTGTGTGACATCCATGTGTCACCTTTGTTTGTGTGCTTATTCCATCATATACTATATCCTGTGTTACTGAGGTGTAACCTAAATTCAGCTGTCCCATTAAGTGGGAGTTGTCTAATCATGGTATTGTTCAAGAGTTTTGATTTCATTCCATTATGATTTAGTATGCAGAAAATTTCAAAGACTGACTTTGAGGTGATCTTTCCTGCTTTACAGAAATTTTACTAGTACCTCAAGGTGATGTCCACGCCCTGTAAACCAAAGCGTGAATTATTCCAAACGGATAGTTTAGGTGCTAGTTTTCAGAATATTGTGCATAAAAATGTCCCATAGTGTGTGCTGCTGTAAGGTTCAGTTGAAAGCATAGAATAATTTGTTTTAAAAGCATTAGTCTTGTAGCATTGTCTCTGTGTAAGTGTGTGGTAAAATTACCTTTAAAGACCCTGAGGCATGCCAATGTCCAATTAGGGCATAATAGTTTCATCTAGTAATGTGTGTTTTTTGGTACATGTAAATAAGGTCTAGTTGATCGGTGAAGTGGTCTGGCTGCGTAAGCAATGTTGGTCCTATTTTTAATTTCCAGTCTAATTCTGTGGGTGCAAATGTTCCATTTCCTCTTTTCTAAAATTCTTCAGATGTTAAGTAGGTTGATGAAACCTTGGGGTACCAAGTGTCATGTGTTGTTACATTGTATGTCTTTATGTCTCACAAAAATTGCCAAAATATGGGAAGTCTGGAGAATCCGTTAAATGATAGTCATAATATGTTTTCATCTGTGGATATGATGTTGTAACCTTTGGGTATCTCTTTGACATTGAAACCTTATCTAGGGGTAGGTTAAAGTATGGAAAGTGATATCATGAGAGTTTGGTAATAATAGTACTTCCAGGATACACATATTTGTCATATTCTATTTCAGGATATTTATATTCATCCTACCTTTTATCTTTATACCTTTATCTATCTATCTATCTATCTATCTATCTATCTATCTATCTACCTATCTATCCATCTTCCTATCATATATATTCTTTTGTTCCATACACACTTGGTACCAAAATTCATACCATGTGTTGGTGAGGGATGTGTACAAGTGTATTACAAGGTTTATGCATGTGATATCTGGATATACTGCAGTGTGTATGGCTCTGTGTTGGGTATATATGCTTGTGTGCTGAGATTATGTAGGATGGTAGTAATGTTTTTATTTTTAACTTTTTTCCTGATTTCTGAAAGTGTTATTTTCTTTCAAAGATAGGTTATATATTCCCAAAGTTATATTTATAAAAGAGGATATGTCCATTCCTTTTTGTTTCTAGTAAGAATTTTCTTTCTCTAAAAGTTTTTATTTAAATGCCAGTGAATTAACATACAGCATAATATTAGTTTCAGGTATGCAGTGTAGTGATTCAACACGTATATACAACACCCGGTGCTCACACAAGTACACTCCTTAATCCCCATCAGGTATTTAACCCAGCTCCCCACCCACCTTCCTTCTGGTAACCAGTAGTAGGTTTTCTAAAGTAATAAGTCTGTTGGGGTGCCTTGGTGGCTCAGCCAGTTAAGCACCTGACTTCAGCTCAGGTCATGATCTCACGGTTTGTGGGTTTGAGCCCTGTGTCAGGCTCTGCGCTGACAGCTCAGAGCCTGGAGCCTGCTTTGAATTCTGTGTCTCCTTCACTCTCTGCCCCTCCCCCATTCATACTCCATTTCTCTCTGTCTCAATAATAAATAAACAAAAAATTTTAAAAATAAAGTTATGTCCGTTTCTTGCTTTGCCTCTCTTTTATTCCATTTGCTTGTTTTTTCCCCTTAAATTCCACATATGAGTGAAGTCATATGGTATTTGTCTTTTCTCTGACTGATTTATTTTGCTTAGCATAATACTCTCTAGCTTTATCCATATCATTGCAGATGACTTAATAATATTTCATTATGTATATCATATCTTCTTCTTTGTATTTAAATCAAAACAGTCTGGAACTCTGTTCAATATATTAAATTGATGGGGTCTCAAATGCTTTCAGAGAAGCTAACAAAAATACATGAAATTTATCATACAAAATCTAGAATCTAAATTTGTTAAACATAGTGTCCAAAATTTAGTTTTTAAGTTCTATAATTGCATTTTGTATTCTTTCAACTTTGGGGAATGCTTTTTTTTTGACCTTCTATTTGTAATTGGTCATAGTTTTCTTTTCTTCTCTTTTCTTTTTTCTTTTCTTTTCTTTTTTAAAAAATTTATTGGGGCACCTGGGTGGCTCAGTTGGTTAAATGACTGACTTTGGCTCAGGTCATGATCTCATGGTTTGTGAGTTCCAGCCCTGCTTCAGGCTCTCTGCTGACAGCTCAGAGCCTGGAGCCTTTGGATTCTGTGTCTCCCTCCCTCTCTGCTCCTTCCCTGCTCACATTCTGTTTCTCAAAAATAAATCCTTGTTAAAAAATAAAAATAAAATAAAAAATAAAATTTATTGTCAAGTTAGCTAACATACAGTGTCATCTTGGCTTCAGGAGTAGGTTCTTGTGGTTCGTCACTTACATCCAGCACCTAATGCTCATCCCAACAAGTACCCTCCTCAATGCCCATCATCCATTTTCCCCTCTCCCCTAAACCCCACTCCCATAAACCCTCAGTTTGTTCTCTGTTCTCTGGAAGTTCTTATAGTTTGTCTCCCTCTCTGTATCCTATTTTTCCTTCTCTTCGCCTATGGTCATCTGTTAAGTTTCTCAAATTCCACATGAGTGAAGTCATAGGATATCTTTTTCTGACTTATTTCACATAACATAATATCCTCCAGTTTCATCAATTTGTTGCCAATGGCAAGATTTTATTCTTTTTCATCACTGAATAGTATTCCACATTGTATATAAACCACATCTTTATCCATTTATCAGTCAAATGGACAGTTGGGCACTTTCCATAATTTGGCTATTGTTGGTAGTGTTGCTATAAAAATATTGGGGTGTATGTGTCCCTTTGAATCAGCACTCCTGTATTCTTTGGATAAATTCCTAGTAGTGCTATTGCTGGATTGTAGAGTAATTCTATTTTTAATTTTTTGAGGAACCTCCACACTGTTTTCCAGAGCAGCTGCACCAGTTTGCATTCCCACTGACAGTGCAGGAAGGTTCCCCTTTCTCCACATCCTCGCCAACATCTCTTGTTTCCTGAGTTGACAATTTGAGCCATTTTGACAAGTATGAGGTGGTATCTCAATGTGGTTTTTGATTTGTATTTCCCTGATGATGAATGATGTTGAACATATTTTCCTTTATCTGTTTGCCATCTGGCCACTCAATGGAACACTGGAAGAGTGTTCCGAAGTCTGTTTTCTTTGGAAAAGTGTCTGTTCGTGTCTGTTGCCCATTTCTTCACTGGGTTATTTGTTTTTCAGGTGTTGAGTTTGATAAGTTCTTTATAGATTTTTGATGATAACCTTTAATCTGATATGTCATTTACAATTATCTTCTCCCATTACATCAGTGGGAATTTTTGTTTTGTTGATTGTTTCCTTTGCTCTGTCAGAGAGGTTGTTGCTCTTTTTCTCCTCTAGGATGTTGATGGTTTCCTGTCTCACATTTAGGTCTTCCATCTATTTTGATTTATTTTTGTGTGTGGTATAAGGAAGGGGTCCAGGTTCATTCTTCTGAATGTTGCTGTCCAGTTCTCCCACCACCATTTGCTAAAGAGACTGTCTTTTTTCCATTGGATACTCTTTCCCTCTTTCTCAAAGATTAGTTAGCAATATATTTGGGTGTCCATTTCTGGGTTCTCGATTCTATTCTATTGGTCTATGTGCTAATACCATACTGTCTTGATGAGTATAGATTTGTAATACAAATTAAAGTGTGGGATTGTGATGCCTCCCATTTTGGTTTTCTTTTCAACATTACTTTGGCTATTTGGGGTCTTTTGTGGTTCCATAAAATTTTTAGAATTGTTTGTTCTAGTTCTGTGAAGAATGTTGTGCTATTTTGATTGGGATTGCATTGAATGTGTAGATTGCTTGGGTATTATCAACTTTTAAACTATATTTGTTCTTACAGTCCATAAGCATGGGAAGTTTTTTTCAGTTTCCCTATGTCTTCTTCAATTTCTTTCATAAGCTTTTTATAGTTTTCAGCACACGTATCTTTTACCTCTTTGGTTAGATTTATTCCTAGGTATTTTATGGTTTTTTGTACAATTGTAATTGGTATCAATTCCTTGATATCTCTTTCTGCTGCTTCATTATTGATGTATAGAAATGTAACTGATTTCTGTACCTTGATTTTATATTCTGTTACTTTGCTGAATTCATGTATCAGCTCTAGAAGTTTTGGGTTTTCCATATAGAATATCATGTCATCTGTGAAGAGTGAAAGTTGGACTTCTTCTTTGCCAGTTTGGATGCCTTTTATTTCATGTTGTTTTCTGATTACTGCTGCTAGGATTTCCAACACTATGTTAAGCCATAGTGGTGAGAGTGAATATCTCTGCCATGTTCCTAATCTCAGGGAGAAACTTTCAGTTTTTCCCCATTTAGGATGATATTAGCTGTGGGTCTTTCTTATATGGCCTTTCTGATGCTAAGGTATGTCCCTTCTATCCTGACTTTCTTGATGGTTTTTATTAAGAAAGGATCCTATATTTTGTCAAATGCTTTTTCTGCATCTGTTGTCAGGATCATATGGTTCTTATCCTTTCTTCTATTAATCTGATGTATCATACTGATTGATTTGTGAATATTGAACCAGTTCTGCAGCCCAGGAATGAATCCCACATGTGAATAATTTAATATACTATAAATTCAGTTTGCTAGTACCTTGTTGAGAATTTTTGCAACCATGGTCATCAGAGATATTGGCTTATAATTCTCCTTTTTAGTAGGGTCTTTATGTGGTTTTAGAATCAAGGTAATGCTATTCTTATTGAATGGGTCTAGAAGCTTTCCTTCTGTTTTTAGTTTTAGGAACAGCTTGAGAAGAATAGGTATTAACTCTTCTTTAAGTGTCTGGTAGAATTCCCTGGGAAGGCATCTAGCCAGGACTCCTACTTGTTGGGAGATTTTTGATAACCCATTCCATTTCTTCATTGGTTATAGGTCTATTCAAGTTTTCTATTTCTTTCCATTTGAGTTTTGGTAATGTGTGATTGTCTAGGAATTTTTCCATTTCTTCCAGATTGTCCAGTTTGTTGGCATATAATTTTTCATTATTTTCTCTAATAGTTGTTTGTATTTCTGTGGTGTTTGTTGTGACCTCTCCTCTTTCATTCATGATTTTATCTATTTGGGTATTCTTCTTTTGAGAAGTCTGGATAGGGATTTATCCATTTTTGTTATTCTTTGAAGGAAACAGCTCTTACAAATTTTTTTACTGTTATTTTTGAGAGAGAGAGAGAGAGAGAGAGAGAGAGAGAGAGTGAGCAGGAGATGGTCAGAGAGAGGGAGACATGGAATCTGAAGACAGGCTTTAGGCTCTGAGCTAGCTGTCAGCACAGAACCTGACTCAGGGCTCGAACCACTTACTGCAAGATCATGACCTGAGCAGAAGCCAGATGCTCAACCAACTGAGCGACCCAGGTGCCCTGGGGTAAAAAAAAAACAGCTCTTAAATTCATTGATCTGTTCTACTGGGTTTTTTTTTTTTTTGGTTCTATATTGTTTGTTTCTGTTCTAATCTTTATTATTTCTCTTCTGCTGGCTTTTGGCTTTCTTTGCTGCTGTCTTTCTGGTTCCTTTAGGTGTGAGGCTAGGTTTTGTACTTGGGACCTTTCTTGCTTCTTGACATAGGCCTGGATTGCAATGTATTTTTCTATTAAGACTACCTTTGTTACATCCCAAAAGGTTCGGACTATCATGTTTTCCTTTTCATTGGCTTCCGTATATTTTTAATTTCTTTAATTTCCTGGTTGACCCATTTGTTTTTTAGTAGGATGTTCTTTAACCTTCATGTATTTGAGGGCTTTCCAAATTTTCTCTTGTGGTTCATTTTGAGTTTCATAGCATTGCAGTCTGAAAAATATGCATGGTATGATCTCAGTCCTTTTATATTTGTTAAGAGCTGTTTTGTGACCCAGCATGTGATCTATTTTGGAGAATGTTCCATATGCGCTCGAGAAGAATGTGTATTCTGCTGCTTTTGGATGAAAAGTTCTGTATGTATCTATTAAGTCCATCTCGTCCAATGTGTCATTCAGTCATTGTTTCCTTACTGATTTTCTGATTAAAGGATCTGTCTCTTGCTGTAAGTGGAGTACTAAAGTCCCCTACAATCACGATATTATTATCTATACATTTATTTATGTTTGTGATTAATTGATTTATATATTTGGATGTTCCCACATTGGCGGCATAAACATCTACAATTGTTAGCTCTACTTGATGAATAAACACCTTAATTATGGTATAATGCCCTTCTTCATCTCTTGTCTATGTTTTAAAATCTAGTTTGTCTGATATAAGTATGGCTACTCCAGCTTTCTTTTCCCATCCAGTAGCATGATAGATGCTTCTCCATCCCCTCACTTTCAATCTGCACGTGTCCTCAGGTATAAAAAGAGTCTCTTGTAGGCAGCATATAAATGGATTTTGGATTTTTATCCATTCTGATACCCAGTGTCTTTTGATTGGGGCGTTTAGTCCATTTACATTCAAAGTGATTCTTGAAAGATACGGATTTAGTGTCATTGTGTTATCTGTAGGTTTCATGCTTGTGGTGATGTCTCTGGTCCTTTGTAGTCTTGGCTATTTTCTACTCACAGATTCTTCCTTAGGATCTTCTGCAGGGCTGGTTTAGTGGTCATAAACTCCTTTTTGTTTGTCTGGGAAAGGCTTTCTCTCTCCTTCTATTCTGAATGACAGCTTTGCTGGATAAAGGATTCTTGGCTGCATATTGTTCCTATACAGCACATTAAATACTTCCTGCCACTCCCTTCTGACCTGATAAGGTTTGGTGGACAAGTTTGCTACTAGCCTTATGTGTCTACCCTTCTAGGATAAGGTCTGTTTGTCCCTGGCTCTTTTCAAAATTCTCTCTTTATCTCTGTATTTTGCCAGTTTCACTATGATATGTAATGGTATTGACCTGTTTTTGTTGATTTTAAAGAGAGTTCTCTGTGCCTCTTGGACTTGGACACCTGTTTCCTTCTCCAGATAGGGAATTCCTCAGGTATAATTTGTTCAAGTAAACCTTCTTCCCTTTTCTCTCTTTCTTCTTCTGGAACTCCTATGATATTGATATTATTTCATTTCATTGAATCACTTAGGTCTCTAACTCTCCCCTCTTGGTCTAGTAATTTCCTTTCCCTCTTTTCAGCTTCATCATTTTTCATAATTCTATCTCTTTCACCCAGTCTCTCCTCTGCTTTTTCCATCCTTGCTGTCACTGCATCTAGTTTATTTTGCATCTAATTTATAGCATTTTCTTAATTCATCACGATGATTTCTTAAGTCTTTTATCTCTGCATAAATAGATTTTCTGCTATCTTCTTTGCTTTTTTCCAAGTTTTAAAAAAATAGTTTATTTTC
>NC_043707.1:50753836-50807193 GCF_006229205.1 Suricata suricatta
TGTGTGTGTGTGTGTGTGTGTGTGTGTGTGTGTGTGTGTGTACACCACTTCTTCTTGATCCATTCATCAGGTGATGGACATTTAGGCTCTTTCCTTGATTTGGCTATTGTAGAAAGTGCTGCTATGAACATTGGGGTACATGTGCCCCTATGCATCAGCATTTCTGTATCCTTTGCATAAATCCCTAGGAGTGCTATTGCTGGGTCATAGGGGAGATCTATCGATAGTTTTTTGAGGAACCTCCACACTGTTTTCCAGAGTGTCTGCACCAGTTTACATTCCTCCAAACAGTGCGGGAGGGTGCCCGTCTCTCCACACCCTTGCCAGCATCTACATTCTCTTGATTTGTTCATTTTAGTGACTCTGACTGGTGTGGTGGTATCTCAGTGTGGTTTGGATTTGTATTCCCCTTATGAGTGACGCTGAGCATCATTTCATGTGCCTGTTGGCCATCTGGATATCCTCGTTGGAGAAGTGTCTATTAAGGTCTTCTGCCCATTTCTTAACTGGGTTATTCATTTTTCGTGCATGGAGTTTAGTGAGCTCCTTGTATATTTTGGATACTAGCCCTTTATCTGATATGCCATTTGCCACTATCTTTTCCTATTCTGTTGGTTGCCTGTTAGTTTTTTTGTTTCCTTTGCATTGCAGAAGCTTTTTATTTTGATGAGGTCCCAGTAGTTCATTTTTGTTTTTGATTCCCTTGCCTTTGGGGATGTGTCAAGGAGGAAATTGTTGCTATTGAGGTCAAGGAGGCTATTTCCTGCTTTCTCCTCTAGGGTTTTGATTGTTTCCTGTCTCACATTCAGGTCCTTCATCCATTTTGAGTTGATTTTTGTAAATGGTGTAAGAAAGTGGTCTAATTTCATTTTTCTACATGTTGCTGTCCAGCTCTCCCAACACCATCTGTTGAAGAGACTGTCTTTTTTCCATTGGATAGTCTTTCCTGCTTTGTCAAAGATTAATTGGCCATATACTTGTGGGTCCAGTTCTGGGTTCTCTATTCTATTCCATTGGTCCATTTGTTTGTTTTTGTGCCAGTACCATACTGTGTTGATGATGACAGTTTTGTAGTAGAGGGTAAAGTCTGGGATTGTGATGCCTCCCATTTTGGTTTTCTTCTTCAATATTACTTTGGCTATTCGGAGTTTTTTGTGGTTCTATATGAATTTTAAGATAGTTTGTTCTAGCTTTGAGAAGAATGCTGTGCCACTTTGATGGGGATTGCATTGAATGTATAAGTTGCTTTGGGTAATAATGATATTTTAACAATGTTTATTCTTCCGATCCATGAACATGGAATGTTTTTCCATTTCTTTGTGTTTTCTTCAATTTCCTTCATAAGTTTTCTATAGTTTTCAGCAGACAGGTCTTTTACATCTTTGGTTAGGTTTATTCCTAGGTATTTTATGGTTTTTCATGCACTTGTGAATGGGATCTGTTTCTTGATTTCTCTTTCTGTTGCTTCATTATTGGTGTATAAGAATGCAACTGATTTCTGTACATTGACTTTGTACCCTGCAACTTTACTGAATTCATTGATCAGTTCTAGAAGGCTTCTGGTGGAATCGATCGGGTTTTACATCTAGTGTATCATGTCATCTGCGAAAAGGGAAAGTGTGACTTCTTCTTTGCCAATTCTGATGCCTTTTATTTCCTTTTGTTGTCTGATTGCTGATGCTAGGACTTCCAACACTATGTTCAACAACAGTGGTGAGAGTGGACATCCCTGTCGTGTCCCTGATTTCAGGGAGAAAGCTCTCAGTTTTTCCCCATTGAGGATAACATTGGCTGTGGGCTTTTCGTGAATGGCTTTCATGATATTTAAGTAAGTTCCTTCTATCCCAACTTTCTCGAGGATTTTTATTAAGAAGAGATGTTGTATTTTGTCAAATGCTTTTTCTGCATCTATTTACAGGATCATATGATTTCTATGCTTTTTTCAAGCCTGGCTATTAGTCTTATGGTTGTTATTCTAAATTCTTGTTCAGATATATTGTTTATATATGTTTTGAGCAATTCTTTAGCTGTCATTTCTTCCTGGAATTTCATTTGAGGAGAATTCTTCCGTTTTATCATTTTGGCTAGGTTTCTGTCTTCTGCCTGTTTTAATAGCTTGTTATGTGTCCTGCACCTTTGAGAACTACTGTATTAAAAAGAGTCATACACTGTCCAGGGCCTAACACTTCAGAAAGTGTTTTTGGAGTGTGGTGCGTGCTCTGTATTGTTGCATATTTGACTGCTTTATCCCACTGGTCAATCCTCTACAAAGCTCCTCCTTAGTGTGGTGGATTGTTTAGACTTTCCACCAGGTATTCTTTGATTTGTTCATTGAAGTAACCCCGGAAAAAAAAGGAAAGGGGAGGGGACCTGATCCCATACAAAGAGAAGAATGAAAGGGGTGGAAAACAAAAGATGAAGCAGAGATAGATTTCCTGAGCATTCCAAGTGTTGTGATCTTAACACAGCTGTGTTTGAGGGACGGGGGAAGTCCCGGTCCCCCTACTTCTCCTCCATCTTACCTCCTTCCTCCCCTCCTGCACACTTATAACAAAGTGGACTGCCTTAACCAAAATAATTTAGAATTTCAGTGGCTATTATGGAAAGTTGTCATCTCCCCAAACTTGTTTTACTAAAAATCATATTAGACAGCTGTGGCTCCAAAATAAACAAGCACCCAAAAAATTGAATAGGATACCTGCTTTTTTTTTTAGTTAGTTTCTTTGTTTATTTAGAGCGTGCATATGTGTGTGTGCGCTGTCAGTGCCACACCTAGTACGAGCTCGATCCCATGATCCTGGGTCATCCAAGCCATCCAAGTGCCTCAGGGATACCTATTTTAAAAGGTACCTAGAGGCTTCTAGAAACTTTCAGATTCTAAGCTTGCCTCTTTGTAAAATACTATTTCGAAATTAAGTGAGGCAAACAATCGAAAAACCTCAAAATAACTTCTGAGGCCTCCCCCCATCACTCACTGCCCCCAGCCATCTTCATCTGCAGCCACCTTGTGTTCAGGCCCCACCTCTGGCACCATTTTCCTCTCTTCTCTCTGCCAAACTTCTCTTTTTCGATGAATCTTTCCCCACTCAGTCCTCTTCGGAGCCTATTAAATTCTTCCTCTTTAAAGTTGAGTCTGCTGAGGATCTAAGTAAACCCCAAGTGTCTTATGTTCTCTGGACTAAGACTGAATTATGAGCGATAGTTAAAGTTTTGTAAAGTGACTGTGAACCTCTAAAAGTTTGCTGAATAATTTAGCATAGTTATTCAAACTTACCAACGTGTCTTCTCAGATTTATAGCAACGAGGTCACATGCTTGTTGGCCAAACATTGGATAAAACTGGCCGGAGGGAACATCCTGAAGGGGATTTAGAGAAACAAACCCCTAACTTTGGGCGAGATGTTAGAATGCTTACTGGAAATCTCCATGGAGCAATTGCAGTAGCTTTTCCTAAGCCTGCTGATTGAAACAAAATCCAGGCTTCCACACAAAAGCCTGATGGACCTGTCCATGAGTATTACAGTCAACTCGATACTTCCTTTTAAGGAAATTCTGGTCTGAATTGAGTCCACCTGGGTAACATTTAATTCTGTGTGGAATGGGCTGAACCAGGATCATTCTCTTTTAGTCAGAAGGAACAGAATGGAATGGGAAACCACCCACTCAGATGTAGTTCGTTTGGTAAACCTATTCTCTCACATCCCAGATGAGTCACCTAAAAGAAAGACTGTGAAAAGTCTGTTTTCAACTCAGGCAAATAAAGACCCCTGGACAAAAGCAACCCATCTACCTCCTATCCCCACACCCTAGTTTCTCTCTTATTGCCAAGAGCCGGGACATTGGGGAAAAGATTGTTATGAATTAAAATGCTCAAGGCACCTTCAGCCTTCTAGCTCTTTCCAATGTCCTCCCAATTCTCAGTTATGGGGCTCTGAGGAACTATAGGGCTCTTCAAAATCCCCCTTAATCATTTCAGAGAAACTACTCTCTAGATTGGAAATTAATCTCTGTTCCCTATGGACCTGGGAGCTACATTTCCAGTGGTTAGCGCCCCTGCTGTAAAGTAGCCCCTGCCTCAAAGTATTAAAACAGTTCAAATTGTAGGGGTCTCTAATCAACCTCAAGTCCCTATCTCTGAACCTGATCCCTTTTGTGTAGGCTCTTTGAGAGACACCACCCCTTTTCTTCTGAGTTACTGTACCTCATTAATATTTTGGGTTGAGATATCTTAGAAAAATAGCATGCCAGAATTTCTTTCTCCCAGAAGGGGAAATAATTCTAGAATTTGACAATAGTCATCAACATAACCAACCAGCAGAATTAAATGATCCTTTGGCATTTTTATTTGTTCTGTCTCTGACACTATATCTGCGTCTGGGGGACACTGAGGATTTATTCCTGTTGAATCAGGTACCATTTCTTTATGGGCAAAATCCTCAACTGATATTAGCAGAATTCATGGTACACCTGCTATGAGGATTCAAATAGATCCCTCAAAACCTTCTTCTATAAATAACCAATACCTTAGAAATACAGAAGCTCTCTTAGGCATCAAACCCATACTAGAAGATTACAAATTTCAAGCCCTCATTGTCCCCTGTACCAGTCCCTGTAATATACATGTCTTACCTGTGAAATAACCTAGTGGCAGACGATGGTGTTTTTTCCAGGACCTCTAAGCAATAATATGATTGTTATCCCTTGGCACCCTGTTGTTCCTAACCACTCTAAGCTGCTAATATCTTCCCACTAAAAGCACACTTTTTCACTGTCATTGATCTACATGGCGTGTTTTTAGTATTCCAGTTGATGAGGATAGCCAACATCTTTTGATTTCACTTGGGAAGAAGAAACTACATTTGGACAGTAATGTCTCAGAGTTTCACCAAGAATCCTTACTTTTCACAAACCTCAGAAGCTAATTTGGTCGATAGAAAGTTTTCTGTGAGCTCTACTTTGTTATAACACATACATGATTTTCTTCTCTGCTCCCCATATCAAACCTCTTCTACCTGTTGAAACTTTAGGGCTTTAAGGGACATAAAGTTTCCAAAGAAAAATTGCAGTTTGCTCAACTCACGTGTGATACTTACCGCACCTGATCTCAGCATAAGGACTATATTTGGATGCAGATGAAAATCCCTTATGACTGCTTAATGCTGGCAGATTACCTTTTGAATTTATAGGAAACTCCTCTAACAAATGCAGATTTTTCATGGTTTGCTGATAGTTCTTATTTAAAAGATTAAAATGGTAAAGATAATGCTGGATATGCTATCTCAGTTCCTTTTGAAGTAACTGAAAAAGCGTCTTTACACTTGGCTACTTTAGCCCCACAGGCTAAAGGGCATATGTTATATGCCCTTATTCAAGCTTGTACCTTAGCCAAGGGTAAACTGCAAACATTTATATCAACAGTTGGTATGCTTTTGGGGTAGCTCATGACTTTGGAATATTATGGAAACAACAAGGTGCCCTTAACTTCAATGGAAATAAAATTTAAAAGGGGGCACCTGGGTGGCTTAGCCAGTGTGACTCCTGATCAGCAGTGCTTTCAGATAAAGATCTTAACCCAAAGGAGGAAACATGAAAATTAATAAAAGGAAATCTCATTTAGAATGGAGTTGAGAAACCAGCAGAGGGAGCTCTCAATTCCCTACTCTCCATTACAAACCCAACCAAGGGGGAGCAGGGGAATCCGGAGCATGGATCCTACTTTACTGCCCCAGCAGGAGAGGAAGAGAGCCTTTATTCACAGTCCAGCCAATGAAAAGCCACTATACTTTGAAGTCCCAGTTTATTACAGTGGTCAGTTTGTTTGTAACAGCCTTCCCAACTTTTTCTTCCTCTGTAAAAGAGCTTTCCTCTTTTTTGTTCTACATAGCTTGCCTTATCTGGCTTGTAGTTCTCTACCATGCCCCCAATACATCCATTTTTGCTGGTAAGATAACTAGCAGTTTTATTTTTAAATAAATTTTTAATGCTTTTAAATTTATTTTTGAGAGACAGAGACAGTGTGAACAGGGGAGGGTCAGAGAGAGAGAAAGATACAGAATCTGAAGCAGGCTTCAGGCTCTAAGCTAGCTGTCAGGACAGAGCCCGATGCGGGGCTCGAACCCACAAACCATGAGAAGCCAGATGCTTAACAGACTGAGCCACCCAGGTGCCCCTTATTTTTAAGGTTAATACCCCACACTCGCAGTCTTCCCCATTATCAACATTTCCCACCAGTGCAGCACATTTGTTACAATGAACCTACGCTGATACATCATTATCACCCAAAGTCCATAATTTTATTCGAGTGCAATTTTGACATTGTACCTTCTGTTGGTTCTGACAAATGTATAATGGCACGTATCCACTTTGTAGTATCATACAGAATAGTTTCACTGCCCTAAAATCTTGGACTCTCTACTTATCCCTGCTGCAGCCCTAACCTCTGGCAACTACTGATCTGTTTACTATCTCCATCATTTTTTTGCCTTCCCCCCCCCCCCAGAGTATCATACAGTTGGGATCATATAGTATGTAGCCTTTTCAGATTGGCCTCCTTCACTTAATTACATCTACTTAGGGTTTCCTCCATGTCTTTCAGATCTTGATGGCTCTTTAGCCATTCATTGTCTGAATGTACCATGGTTTATTTTCCCATTTTCCATTGAAGGACATCTTGACTGCTTCAAAATTTGGGCATTTATGAATAAAGCTGTGATAAATATTCATGTAAAAATTTTTTTTGTAGACATAAGCTTTAAACCCATTTGGGTAAATACCAAGGTATGTGATTGCTGGATTGTATGGTAAAAGTATATTTCACTTTGCAAGAAACTTTCAAACTGTCCTTTTAAGTGGCTGCCCCGTGTTGCACTCTCACCAGCAGTGAGAGTGGAATATTCTGATACTCCACATATTCACCAGCATTTGGTGTTGTCAGTGTTCCAGATTTTGGCCCTCTAATGGTCCAGAGTAGTCATCATATGATTTTTAATTTTGAATCACAAGTGTAGTTTTATATTTATATATGTGGTTTTACGTTAGTCATTTGATTAATGTTTGTCATCCCCCTATCGACCGTGGGTTCGGTGAAAGGAGGGACTGCCTCTGCTTTTGTTCATTTGGTCACCTGTATGTAGTACCCACCATGCTTCCAACATAGTAGATATACATTAATGAATATTTGAATAAATGAGTAACCAGCCTTAGCAACTCATTTTGAAGGTGAGCTTTTACACAAAAGATCCAGGTCTACTGAAGATTGTGGTAGGTTCTCCTTCATGAGGAGGGGTCCTTGGGAGCTGATGAGTGAGATGCAATGACCATTCCCAAAGGCTGATAGCCAATGGGAACAGGGATGTTCCCAAGCTCAGTGAATGGGAACATGATCAAGGGATGCTCCTCAGTGGACGTGTGAACAAGGGACTCTCCTTAATGGGAGCGTGAATGGTCCCAGAGAGACTGGGCATGGTAGATGTCTCTGAGGGAGATGGAGACAGACCAAGAGCTGAAGGCTAATGGCAAACTTTATTAGGATCTTATGTTATACCCTCCTTAGAACATAGTAAATGTTTAGTCAGCAGTAAATGTTTAACCAGAACAAGCAGGCAGAACAGGAACAACTTACAACTGTGTGTGGGTATATCTCTGGTGCTGCAGCTTCTTGATGCACTTGGATGATGACCAGGAAGTCTCTGTCCTGTGTGTCCTCTTGGGACTTCATCAAGTTCCCTGTTCCCAGTGTTTTAGGAACATAAGTCCAATAAGGATGTTTTTTTTCACAAGGACAGTGCTGAGAACTAAGGGCTGATAAGAACGGTTTGTCCTATTTCCCAACAGAAGATAATGGAGCAGAACCTGACCTACATAGACCAATCCTGGGACACTAGTTCCCTTCAGGCTATCAGAACTACAGAGGCATCTGATCATCCATCCAGCTTTAATAACTCCTGGTGTAGTTAGTGCCCTTTAGGTAGAATCTAAATTACTCAATCCAATTCATCCTCCTTTGGACAAATATAGAACTTTTTCTTTTTGAATCATCTGAGGAGGAAACCTGGTTTCTTACTCAAGCACATCTTCAGGGCTTTATGGATGTCTCTGTTTCTCAGGCTGTAGATGATGGGGTTGAACATGGGTGTCAGGATGGTGTAGAGCAGAGAGAATCCTTTGCACAAGAGTTGTGAAGAATTGGCTGAAGGCACTAGGTATGTGGCAATCAGTGTCCCATAAAACACTGTGACCACAGTGAGGTGGGAGGAGCAGGTGGAGAAGGCCTTCCTCCGGCCTGTCCCCGATGGAATTCGTAGGATAGCAACAAGAATGCAGGAGTAGGAGGCTGTGATGAGGAAAAATGGAACCAGAGTCACTGCAGAAGAGGTGGCGTAGGCAATGGTCTCAGTCAGTGAAGTGTCCGTGCAAGAGAGATGGACCAAAGGGGTGAAGTCGCAGAAGAAGTGATCAATTTCATTGGGTCCACAGAAGGGTAGTCTAGACAGTAGGACCATAGTGATTGCTGTGAGGAGGAAGCAGCAGAGCCAAGAGCTGGAAGCCAGCTTAATGCAAAGAGGGCCAGTCATGAAGATGGGATAGTGGAGAGGTTGGCAGATGGCCAGATATATGTCATAGGACATCACAGCAAGCAACAGACACTCTGTTGCAGCCAAGGATCCAAAGAAGTAGAATTGTGCCAGGCACCCAGCCACAGAGATAGTCTTCTCTTCTCCTATGATAATCAGCAACATCTTGGGGACAATATTGGAGGTATACCAGATCTCTAGAAAGGACAAGTTCACCAGGAAGAAGTACATGGGGGTGTGGAGGTTTAAGATTCTCTTGATTCTGAGGTCAGTGCTTATTCTGCTGTGATGCAGAGGCAGGAGTGTTTTTCACTCACAATTTAAAAAATATATAATCAAGGGCACCTGAGTGGCTCAGTCAGTTGAGTCGGATGCTCAACTCTGAACACACCATGATAGCTTAGGGAGTCATGTAAAGAAAGGAAGACCTAAAAGGAAGGTAGACACATTCCAGAGAGTTCGTGAACTCTCAGAAGGACCTAGAGAATCAAGGACCCACGACAAAGAACTCTTCTCTCCCTCCTCAAGCACTGCTTATGTGCAGAGAAGAGGCCCCTTTCCTACCGACTATGCATTTTTCTCCTTTCAGCTTCTTAGTAACTTGAGAGATAAGTTTCTTATTTCTGTTACCATTTCCATAGCCCAAGCAAGAGATGCAGAGGCAGGAGTGTTTTTCACTCACAATTTAAAAAATATATAATCAAGGGCACCTGAGTGGCTCAGTCAGTTGAGCATCCGACTTCAGCTCAGGTCATGATCTCACAGTCTGTGGGTTTGAGCCCCGCATTGGGCTCTGTGTTGAGAGCTAGCTCAGAGCCTGGAGCCTGATTGATTCTTTGTCTCCCTCTCTCTCTGCCCCTCCTCCACTCACTCTCTGTCTCTGTCTCTCAAAGTAAAATAAAGACAAAAAAATTTTTTAAAAATAAATAAAAAGATAAAATCAGGTTGTTAAAAAGATTTTACATTGGGCAGCAGTAAATGAGAAAAGAAGATTCAGAACCACGGAGCCTGAGGCATGGTGTGCAACCAGCCAACTGAGTATTAGGGAAGGCCCAGATCTCCTCCTCGATTCCATCTTGGGCTAAGCCATAGGCCCTCCCCTGGAGTTCAGGATAGAGAGTGAGCCTGCTCAAGAAACTATCCACAGACAGAGCCTGAGGCTGAAACCATGTGACTATTCTCAACACCCTTGTACTAGATCTGTTACATTCTTATTAAGATAGTTGTGGAGGGACCCTATTGCTGCAGGCAGAGATGGGAAACCCCACATACAGAGACAGAAAGTACTATGTGAGGGTCATAATGAAGTACTTATCAGGAGTGGCCAAAGAGCCCTATACAAAGTCAAGGGTGCTGCTCTAGAAGGATCAGACTTGAACAAGTTGTTTAACTTTCTCTGAGACATAGTTTCTCATCTGTAAAATGGTATACCAGGAGGGAGAAAAACTTACCATGTGCCTAGTGTATGCAAAGACATAAACACAGAGATTGTAAAATCACTGGCTCTTCCGGACTTCCAACATTACTTAAGTAATGTTGGAAGACATGACCTTTCAATTGAAGAAAGTATTGGCAATAAATCCCAGTTTGTTTTCCCCATACTGCAGTGTTTGTGCATTTAATTTTGTGAGTAAGTAAGCTCTTCCAGTGATCTCTTATCATACTAGCAGCTTTTGGCAGTACACAAATCCCATTTTAAAACTGACCCAGTGTCCTACCATTCTGTGGGGCCCTAGTGCTAGCTTTCCATGTGGCTCACAGAACTGACCTGGAACTTGCAGTGACTGAGTCCTTCTGCCCAGGACTGGTGATGTGCACTCTGAGCCCATTGTGTGTAGCATAGGGAAGACACAGAGACACAACTTCTCTCCATCCCCTGCAAAGCACAAATAAGGGTCTGAGATCTTAGAGGGAGGGCTTTGGTTCTGACAGAGCACAGCCAGACTCCCGGATGCTCCTGCTATTCCTGCCCCTGATGAGGTTATGATTACTTGATCCCAGGCACTGTCCTAAGTGCTGAAAAATATAACTGTCATCACAATAACCCTCTGTGGTGGGTTATTATCCTTACTTATTAGTCACAGAGACGTTAAATAACTTACTCATGGTCATTAGCTAGAAAGTGGCAGAGATGAGATTCAGACCTGCACTCAGTCCCTCACTCCTTACCACGAACACTGCTGCTCACAGGGCCGGGATACATCAGCTAGTTTGCACAGCCTCACAGAGGCAGGAAGAGGAAAGTTTCCACGAAGCAGCCTATCACCCAGGTTTTAACTTCAGGGAGATTGAGTCTGCCTTTGTTGTTGATGAGGGAGCCATCCCAGAAAGGGTCACAAACTCTGACAACTGTCTCTCCCTGTCTCCTGGACTTGATTTCATACTGCTACCTTTATGCCCTTTCTTTATAATCTTAAAAAATCCAGTCAGTCTATTACCTTAAAAAAAAAAATCAAAGAACACTTTTGAGAATGTTCCCGGAGAATTATCGCTTCCCTTCCATGAGCAATTACATTTCTGCTGCAGGGCTGCTGCACTGGCTGGATGCAGTGTAGAGACATAACGAAAGGGGGAAAGCCAGTGGAAGATAGGATAGAACTAATTAGCGAAGTCTTGTTGAGAGCACAGGCTCTAAAACTAAATAAATAGGCTTGGATTCCAATCCCTGCTCAACAGCAAAGATATGCAAGGAAAGGCATTTTATAACTTGAAGGGAAGAGGCACTCTGCTGCCTCAGGGGATGAAAATGAGGATTTATAGGGCAGCAGAGAGATCGATGATACTGGCCTCCCTACTCTAACACGCAGCCACTGTCTCTTGCTCTATCTCCTTATCAGGGTGATGAAATCATGCTCCTATGTTAACTCTCCTCCTCTATTCTGCTGGACTCCAGAGCCACAAGCCCAAACAACACCATATGTCTGTAATTCATGTTAGTACACGGCTGGGTCCAGAGTAAGTGCTCAGTAAGTGGTAGAGCTTTCTCCCTCTCATCTTCACTTCTTCCTCTTCCATTCCCTCTTTTCTGTCCAGTGGTGTCAGCACAGTTAGTGCTCTCTTCCCTTCACTAGAGATGTTCAACAAGAATAAATTATGAAAACAATTAAAGATGACTTAAGCACTGGAGAATTATTTGGATTTGATGATTTTTCATGTTTTTCTAATTGGGAAACATTCCATTCCCCCAAGACACACATACACAGAAAATGTGTAGGAAAGAGGAGAGGCTTATCACAAAGCAAAGTAAAAATGATACTCAGTGAATAATCACCGATTTTGCTGCCTTCACTATCAAAAAAGCAAGGGAAGTCAGGAAGTAACCTGAGTGCTATCCAAATAGGATCCTTTTTCTTAGCTGAATTAAGGGGTCAGTCAACTAGCCAATCAATTCAGCCAACATTTGGCTTATTAACAAGAGCTCTTGACTCTTGCTAGCTGCTGGTTAACTCAGGTGAATGGTTGGTCAACCAGATAGACAAATAATTGTTTTTGTTTCTAACCTGATAATTGATTTAGTGTGCTAGGGAATTGTACCCCTGGCCTTGTCTAGCAAAGAACAGACTCAAAACAGGAATCACTGAAGTGTATACCAGCCAAATAGATGGGCTTTACCTGTCAGTGCCCCAGAGAGGTCCACTCCTACTTTGGGGTGCCAGGCCATAGAGACAATGGCATGTCCATCTCCCTTGGATTCAAAGAATTGGGCTAACTATCTCGAATCCTGCTTTTATCCAGAAAGCTACCTCCCTGTGCACTTGACAAAAACTAAATTGGGGTTGTCTTTCCACATGAATCTAGGAGGCCAGTTGAATCTTGTTCCCATCTTTCAACCTTCCTCTGTGTAAATGTGAGTCCCTCTGTGGGCAAAGACATCACCTCCCCTGATACTGTGCTCATGGGCATTTCCCAAATAACTCTGGTGGGGAATTGCTGTTTATTTTGCAAATTATTTGAAACCAAATTACCTTTACCTCAAAGGAAATCTCTTTTTTCCTTTGCTTTGTGTTAATTTTCTACTTTAACGATGACTATTTTTATTTATATTACCTGTATAAAGAGCTTTAATTTAGTGATTTAAATGCATGATTATGTTATGCTTTAGGGTAGTGGATTAAAACAGTATTTTGAAAGAATATTCAATTTTTTCTACCTTCTGGAAAAAATTATTCCTCATTGTATAGCTTTGGTAAGGAACTGAAACCAATATCTATGATAGTAAACATTTATTGTCAAGGCCAGTAATTAGGATTCTAAAGAACTTGTGTCCTCCTTGATTCCTGTAATTTATTATAAATGGTAACTCAGGCTAGCCCTGTTCTAAGAAATGTAAGTTTGTGTTTGGCAACCTTTTGGAATTAAAGTTACTATCTACTGACACCGTTAACAAACTGGAGAGAGATTTGCTCAAGCTAACAAATCAATGCAGCTGTCCAATAAGCATAACAAATAAAATGATAAAGTAATCAGTGAATTGAAATGACCTCATTTGTTCTTTAGAACTGAAGTATCTTCTCTATGATTTAGTACCCAAACTTCCTGAAACCTTGGTATTCACCACAGTTTGAACTCATGAATGAACACATATCTGAATATATGAGGCTTCTGGGTTGGATGTCCTCACTGAACTCTACTAAGTAACCACTGTATGAGAGGCTTTGTGCTAATCCTATATTATCTGTAATCCTCACAATCCTTGTGCTTATCGCCCATCTTACAAATGAGGAAATATGGGCTTTAAGAGATTGAGTGACTTGTTCAAAATTACCTAAGCAGAAGAGTGTGAGGAGACTGGGATTGGACCTAAAGCTCCATGAGCACAGAACATGTCTATTTTCATCACTATTCTATCTGCCTCAAAGCCTGGCACATAGTAAGATTTATAATAAATATATTAATGTTTATAAATATTATACGTGTTTTATTAATATTTATGAAAATTTGGGAGTGCCTGGGTGGCTCAGTTCATTAAGCGACCTACATTGACTCAGGTCATGATCTGATGGTTCGAGAGTTCAAGCCCCCATTGGGCTCTGTGCTGACAGCTTGGAGCCTGGAGCCTGGATTCTGTGTCTCCCTCTCTGTCTGCCCCTCCCCCACTCATTCTCTCTCTCTCTCTCTCTCTCTCTCTCTCTCTCTCTCTCATCAGGCTTTAGTTTTTTTTTCTTTTTCTTTCTTATGTCCCCCACTTTTTTGTAATCAGCCTTACAGTTTTTTGATTCTGTTTTTCATTCACTTTATTTGGGGAAGGGCGGTGATCAGTTTTTTCCCTCTCAGTTTTCCAGGGTTATTCTAACAAATCAAAGCACACCTAATTAAAGGTCCAACACCCCTCACTGCAAGCACAGAGGAGCTCTGCAGGGGACTGAGCAGCAGGAAAGAGCAGCCAAAATGCAAGAGCAGAAACACTTCCTGAAGTGACAGACTTTGGGCAGTGTATGACCTCTTTTTAATATAGCACTACTCTCAGGTGCAGGAAACATAACAAGCTTTTAAAACATGCAAAAGAAAGAAACTTCACTAAAATGGCAAGATGGAGAAATTCTCTCCAAAAGAAAGGTCAAGAAGAAATCACAGTCAGGGACTTGCTCAAAACAAATATAAACAATATATCTGAAGAAGAATTTAGAACAATAGTCATAACACTACTAGCTGGGCTTGAAAAATTCATAGAAAACACCAGAGAAATCCTGGCTGCAGAGATCAAAGACCTAATCTAGATAGGCTGAAATTTAAAAAAATGCTATACCTGACATGCAAAACCGACTGGATGCACTCACAATGAGGATTGAAGAAGCTGAGGAGAGAATGGGTGATATAGAAGATAAAATTATAGGAAATAATGAATATGAAAAGAAGAGGGAAAGGATATTATCAGATCATGAGGGGAGACATAGGTAACTTAGTAATTCCCTAAAATGAAAACAGTATCTGTATTATGAGAGTCCCAGAAGAAGAGTGGGGAAAGGGGGCAGATGGTTTATTTGAACAAATTATAACTGAGCACTTTCCTAGTCTGAGGGAAAAAAAACAGGTGTCCAAGTCCAAAAAGCATAGAAAATTACCCTCAAAAATAAATGAAAACAGGTCAAAACCATGATATATCATAGTGGAAATTGCAAAATGAAAGAAAGAATTCTGAAAGCATCTAGGGACAAATGGGCCTTAACCTAGAAGAGTAAACACATAACATTAGCAGCAGGCTTGTCCCCTGAAACTTGGCAGCCAGAAGGGAGTGGCAGGAAATATTCAATGTGCTCAATGGGAGAAATATGCAGCCAAGAATGATTTATCCAGCAAGGCTGTCATTCAGAATAGGAGATATAAAGAGTTTCCCAGACAAACAAAAACTAAAGGAGTTTGTGACCATGAAACCAGCCCTGCCAGAAGTTTTAAGAGAGACTCTCTGAATGGAGTAAAAAATGACCATAGCAGGGCAGCTGGGTGGCTCAGTCAGTTGAGTGTCCAGCTTCGGCTCAGGTCATGATCTCACAGCTCATGGGTTTGAGCCCCACATCAGACTCTGTGCTGACAAGTAGCTCAGAGCCTGGAGCCTGTCTTCAGATTCTGTGTCTCCCTCTTTTCTCTGACCCTTCCCTGCTCATGCTGTCTCTCTCTCCCTCTCTCCTCAAAAATAAATAACATATTAAAAAAATTTTTAAAGACCAAAGCAATAGACTACAAAGGACCAGAGAACATCATCAGAAACATCAACTCTATAGGTTACACAGTGGCACTACCTTTATATCTTTCAGTAATCACTTTGAATGTCAATGGACTAAATGTTCCAATCAAAAGATGTAGAGGATCAGAATGGATTAAAAAAATCAGTCTATATTTTGCCTACAAGAGACTCATTTTATTTTTATTTTTTTAAGTTTCTTTTCACTTTCTGTTTTCTCTTTTATAGTTTGTCAAGTTGGTTTCAATATAACACCCAGTGCACATTCCAGAAAATGCCCTCCTCCATGCCATCACCCCACTTTACATCTTTCCCACTCCCATCAGCCCTCAGTTTGTTCTCAGTATTCAAGAGTAAGAGACTCATTTTAGACCTGCAGATTGAAAGTGATGGGATAGAGAACCAGCTATCATACTGATGGACATTAAAAGAAAGCCAGAGCAGCCATACTTATATCAGACAAACTAGATTTTAAAACAAAGACTATAGCAAGAGATGAAGAAGCGCATTATATCATAACTAAGGGGTCTATCCATCAAGAAAATATAACAATTGTAAATATGTATGCACCCCAACTTGGAACACTCAAATATATAAGTCAATAGCAAACATGAGGAAACTCATGGATAATAATACTATTATAATAGGGAACTTTAATGCCCCACTTACAGCAATGGACAGACTATCTAGCAGAAAATCAATATGACATTCTGGACCAGATTGACTTAACAGATATAATAAAAAGGAAAACACGACAGTCGAAACACTTTGTATGGAGCAAGGGAAGTACTAAGAGGAAAGTATATTGCAATTCAGGCTTATGAGGTCCCAAATACACAATCTAACCTCCCACCTAAAGGAGCTGGAAAAGAAACAGCAAATAAAGGCTAAAGCCAGCAGAAGAAGGGAAATAATAAAGATTAGAGCAGAAATAAAGGATATAGAAACAACAACAACAACAACAACAACAACAACAACAAAATAGAAATCCAGTAGAACAGATGAATGAAACTAAGAGCTGGTTCTTTGAAAGAATTAATAAAATTCATAAGCCCCTAGCTAGACCTATCAAGAGGAAAAGACAAAGGACCTAAATAGATAAAATCACAAACTGAAAGAGGAGATATAACAACCAACACTACAGAAATACTAACAATTATAAGAGAATACTATGAAAAATTATATGCTGACAAACTGGACAATCTGGAGGACATGGACAAATTTCTAGAAACATACAAACTACCAAAGCTGAAACAGGAAGAAATAGAAAATCTGAACAGACTCATAACCAACAAAGAAATTGAATCAGTAATCAAAAATCTCCCAGCAGATGAGAGTCCAGGGCCAGATGGCTTCGCAGGGGAATTCTACCAGACATTTAAAGAAGAGTTAATACCTATTCTTCTTAAACTGTTCCAAAAAATAGAATGGAAGGACAGCTTCCAAACTTATTCTGTGACATCAGCATCACCTTCATTCCAAAACCAAAGACCCCACTAAAGAGTAGAATTACAGGCCAATATCCCTAATGAACATGGTTGCAGAAATTCTCAACAAGATATTAGCAAATCGAGTTCAACAGTGCATTGAAAGATTTATTCACCACAGTCAAGAGGGAATAATTCCTGGGCTGCAAGGCTGGTTCAGTATTTGCAAATCAGTCAGCGTACTACACCATATTAGTAAAATAAAAGAACTATAAGATCCACTCAATAGATGCAGAAAAGGCATCTGACAAAATACATCAAACTTTCTGGATCAAAACCCTCAAGAAAGTAGGGATAGAATGAACATACCTCAACATCAAAAAGGCCATATACAAAAGACCCACAGCTAATATCACGCTCAGTGGGGAAAAACTGAGAGTTTCCCTCTAAGATCAGGAACATGACAGGGATGTCCATTCTCACCACTATTGTTCAAATACTACTGGAAGCCCTAGCCTTACCAGTCAGATAGCAAAAAGATATAAAAGGCATACAAATTGACAGAGAAGACAAACTTTCATTCTTGGAGGATGACATGATACTCAGTGGAAATTCTGAAAGACTCCACCAAAATCCCACTAGAACTGATACATGCAAAGTCACAGGATATAAAATCAACATAAAGAAATTAGTTGTATTACACCAATAATGAAGCAGCAGAAAGAGAAATCAAGGAATTGATCCCATTTACAATTGTACCAAAACCTGTAAGATATCTAGGAATAAACCTAACCAAAGATGTAAAAGATATCTGTATGTTGAAAACTATAGAAAGCTTATGAGAGAAACTGAAGAAGACACAAAGAAATGGAAAGATATTCCATGCTCATAGATTAGAAGCACAAATATTACAATGTCTATACTAACCAAAGCAATCTACACATTAAATGCAATCTCTATCAAAATAACACCAACATTTAGAGCAAACAATTCTAAAATTTGTATGCAACCAGAAAAGACCTAGAATAGCCAAAGTAATTTTCAAATAGGAAACCAAAGTGTCATAGTTTCTGGGCCTGGGGTTCTCTCTTGTCCAGTAAGGGAGTAGTCGCAGGATTAAAATGCAAGAGAGGCTAATGTCCGGGAGGAGACAAGAACCCCAAGTAAGGGTCCTTGGTCCATTTTTATTAAGATCAGAAGGCTTACAGAGCGATGCACATGCACAAAGAAGACAATGAAACCATGAACATTAACTTATGGGTGTGAGGGAAAGGGTGTTTTGAAGATATGTGATGTTAGGGGTTTGGGTCAATACAAAACAAAATCCTGGCTCAGGTAGATGGTTGTTTATGGCAGGCATGAGGAGCCATGACTGTTTACTTAAACTTGCCTAGGGGACAAGACATACAGAGCATGCTACCTCAGGGTCAACAAGGCACCTTCCTTTTGCTAATTAGCTCCACTCCAGGCAACTTCACCCTGCTGAGACCTAGAGCCCAGTTTACCTGTTTTTGTCTTTCCAGTGAAAGCAGTTTTCTGCTATTGTACTAAGTTGGAGGGAGGACTGCTTCCACCCTGAATGCCTAATCTTTACCTAATCTTGGATATTTCATCCTGAGATTTTCTATCCTATACCTTTGTCCTATACTGGGGGCCTTTGCCCTGTTTACCTAATCTGTTTTACCTAATCTTGTTTATCTGATCTTGGATGCATTCATCGTGAGGCTTTCTATTTCTTTATGCCTAATTTACCCATTGGGGCGAGTCCAGGGAATTCCTAAGCTTATTCCCCACACCAAAGCTGTTGAGGCATCACAATTCCAGACTTCAAGCTGTATTACAAAGCTATAATCCTCAAAACACTATGGGACTGGCACAAAAACAGACTCATAGGTCTTGGAACAGAACAGAGAGCCCAGAAATGGGAACACAAATGTATAGCCAACGACTAAGCAATAAAGACAGAAAAGACAGTCTCTTCAGCAAATGGTGTTGGGAAAACTGGACAGCGACAAGCAGAAGAATGAAACTGGACCACTTTCTTATTCCATATACAAAAATAAACTCCAAATGGATGAAAGGCCTAAATGTAAGACAGGAAACCATCAAAATCCCAGAAGAGAATACAGGCAGCAACCTCTTTGACCTTTCCTGCAACAACTTCTTACTAGACATGTCTCTTAAGGCAAGGGAAACAAAAGCAAAAATGAACTGTTGGGACCTCATCAAGATAAAAAGCTGCGCAGTGAGGTAACAGTCAACAAACCTAAAATGCAGCCTATGCCTATGGAATGGGAGAATATATTTGAAAACAACATATCTGATAAAGAATTAATATCCAAAATCTGTAAAGAACTTATCAAACTCAACACCATAAAACAAATAATCCAGTGAAGAAATGGGGAAAAGGCATGAATAGACACTTTTCTAAAGAGGGCATACAGATTAAAGACACATGGAAAGATGCTCAACACTACTCATCATCAGGGAAATATAAATCAAAATCACAATTAGATACCACTTCCCACCTGTCAGAATGGCTAAAATTAACTCAGGAAACAACAGATGTTGGCAAGGATGTGGAGTTTGGGATCACTTTTGCACTTTTTGGGGGAATGCAAACTGGTGCAGCCACTATGGAAAACAGTATGGAGCTTCCTCAAAAAATTAAAAGTAGATCTACCCTACAATGCAGCATTCACACAACTAGTTTTTTATCCAAAGGATACAAAAATGCTGATTCAAAGGGGCACATGCACCCCAATGATATAGCAGCATTATCAACAATAGCCAAATCATGGGAAAAGCCTAAATATATATCAACTAATGAATGGATAAAGAAGACACACACACACACACACACACACACACACACACACACACACTGGAATATTACTCAGTGTTCAAAAAAATGAAATCTTGCCATTTGCAGCAACGTGAATGGAACTAGAGTGTATTAAGCTAAACGAAGTAAGTCAGTCAGAGAAATGCTTCTTTGTTTTGTTTGTTGAAATGTTTTGTTTCTTAAATTCCACATGAGTGAAATTTAAGAAACAAAACAATGAACATAGGGAAAAGGAAGGAAAAATTAGATCAAAACAGAGAGGGAGGCAAACCATAAGAGATTCTTAAATACAGATAACAAACTGAGGGTTGAAGTAGGGGTGTGGGGGGGATGGACTAAATGGGTAATGGGCATTAAGGAAAGCACTTGTTTGGATGAGCACTGGGTGTTATAAGTAAGTGATGAATCACTGGGTTCTATTCCTGAAGCCAATACTAAACAGTATGTTAAATAACTTGAATTTAAATAAGTAAAAAAAAGAAAGAAAGAAAGAAAAGAAAATGAAAAAATCAGAATAACACCTTGCCATCTGCAACAATATGGATGGACCTAGATGGAATTATGCCAAATGAAACAAGTCAGAAAGAGAAAGATAAATACCATATTATGTCATTTATATGTGGAATCTGAAAAAAAAAAAAAAAGCAGAAACAGACCCATCAATACAAAGAACAAACAGGTAGTTACCAGAGGGGTAGGGGGTGGGGGTGGAGGTATGGGCAAAATTGCAGAGGGGTGAGGCCTCCATTATGGAATAAGTTATGGGGGTAAAAGGTACAACATAGGGAATATAGTCAGTGTATCGTAATAGTGTTGTGTGGTGACAGATCACAGCTACACTTGTGATTAGCGTATCATAATATATAGGCTTGTGGAATCACTATGTTGTATATCTGAAACTGATGTAGCATTGTCAACTTTAGTTGAATAAATAAAAAGGAATACAAGCTTTAAGTATGTTCTGCAGCTGGTACAGACTTTCACCCTGTATGGCACAGACTTTCACCCTGTATGGCACAGCAAAAGAAACAATTATAACTCTAACCCTTTGACTTCACAAAGGACTTAGCTTATAATTTTTATATACTGTAAGTCTTAAAATGGTGAAAAATGTAAAAAGAAAATAAAAGTGTTAAAATGAAAGCATGTTTGAGCCTAATGTGTTCACTTCAGTTATTCAACATGATTAAGCATGTAACTTTGTGGCTGTAATAGAAAATTACGTATACGTTTGGCTGCCCTTTACATTTTCCTTTTTATGTCTCCCTTGTCCCCATCCTTAAAAACCACAAGCCCGTTCTATCTCAGAGACTTCGTAATTATTGACTCTGCCTAGACTGTGCCCTGTTTCTATGTCAATGTGTTGAGTGTTTTTATTTCAGTTCAATTTACTTGTTTACTTGGTTATTGGCAATCTCCTCTACAAGACTGTAATTTTACAAGAGCAGTGAACTCTATCTTGTCTATTGTATCCCGGTGCAGACAACTGTGTTTCTGCGTTTAGTAGATAATAGCTAGCACATAGTAGATAATCACTATTTGCAGTACTAAAAATAAAGAGTGGTTCCAAATAGAGTCACTTGTGCTAAGCCCCACCAAGACTTAATACCTGACCTGATTGCAGTTTTAGCCTCTCTCAGTAGTGGAGTTTAAAACCAGTCAGTTTGTAATTTCCTGATCAACACTAAACACTAGTGATGTCATCTGTATGGTAAGATCCCTTGCTTTTCCCTCACAGAAAATAACCTTGCCTGAAACAATTCTTTCTTTTCTTTTGCCAATAACCTCTTTGCCCATTCTCATTTCTGACTATAAAAGCCTTCCGTTTTATACAGCTCTTCAGAGCTCCTTTTTATTTGCTAGGTGGAAAGCTGCCTGACTCAGGAATTGTTGAATAAAACCATTTAGATATTTAAATTTACTCAGTTGAAATTTTATTGTTTCACAGATTATGCCAGCAATGGGATCCAAAGCAAACTTCTGATGCCCTTTGGAAACAATGAGAAGCACAGGTCAACCCATTGAATTCACTATCTTTCTCCCTGTTTATCAGGGTCATGAGTAAGTTCTCTTGGTTCTGAGCTCTGCTCTCTTGCCATCAAACCCCTGATCTAATTGGCTTTCTGGTCAGTGTCCCATTTGACTGGAAACCCCAGCCCTTGGTTTTGTCCTCAGAGCCCAAGATTCTGTGGTGGAATTGCTAGTGGCAGCTACAGTTTCCCATTTGTTTGGAATTGGTTCGCAGTTCCATTTGGTGAGGTCTGATGATTTAATCATTTTTCACAGTCCAAAGTTCTACAGGACTTGGTGGTTACAGTCTAGAATCAGACTGGGTCTGATTTCAAAACCAAACGAGGTCCAGGGTTGGACCGGGTTTGATTTGAGCCAGACTGGGTCCAGTATGTGCTCTTTGTAACAGGGATCTCAGAAGCCGGAAAGCTGCAAAAATTGATGGGAAAGGGTCAAGCATTTAAAGACTGTTAGAGCATTTGGCACATCAGGGGCCCATGACAGCTTAAGTTGGTCATGTAACAGATTAGGTTTCCTGCCTCAAGAAAATTTCCAGGAAGTGAATGTAAAACACCCCACAATTCCAAGTCCCACAGCAGCCCCTCTTAGGCATTAGTATGTTTCTGAGAAACCCAAAAGTCTAACTTTAAAAAATGGGTCCTTTATATCCAAAGAGTTGAGTGTGCCTCCTTTTGGCACACCTGTTTATTTTATGTATGAAGAATATGGTCCTGTAGGCTATAGATATTTTCAGAAATGGCAAAATCTTGCTAAGCACACCTAACATTACAGTGACCATTATGAAGAATATTTAAATTAGGTTTGATAATTTAAGAAGTGCACTTAAAAGTAAGGGTCCCCCGATTAAGCAGAATTGGATATCTCTTTTAATTGTCATGCAGAAGCCTCCAAAAGGTTTCAAAATTCCAGAATGGCTTCATTGAAAGATTCATTGCAAAAGGTTAATGAAAAAGAGAAAAAACGTACCTAAAATGAAAGACTAAGACTGTGAGAAGTAACTCCTACTGTTCCCATCTCCCCTCCTTTATTTGAGTACTCATTCTAGGACTGTTCTAAGTTGCTTTTCCACTCTGAAGAGACTATTAAAAATTACCTTTTAAAATAAGACCACCCAGGGAATGTAAACTGGTGCAGCCACTCTGGAAAACAGTGTGGAGGTTCCTCAAAAAACTATCCATAGAACTCCCTTATGACCCAGCAATAGCATTGCTGGGGATTTACCCAAGAGATACAGAAATGCTGATGCATAGGGGCACATGTACCCCAATGTTCATAGCAGCAATGTTAACAATAGCCAAAACATGGAAAAAGCCTAAATGTCCATCACCTGATGAGTGGATCAAGAAGATGTAGTATATATACACAATGGAGTACTACATGGCAATGAGAAAGAATGAAATATGGCCATTTGTAGGAAAGTGGATGGACCTTGAGGGTGTCATGCTAAGCGAAATAAGTCAGAGAAGGACAGATACCATATGTTTTCACTCATAGGTCTAACAGGAGAACAGGAGAAACCTAATGGAGGACCAGGGGGAGGGGAAGAGGGAAAGAGAGTTGGGGAGAGAGACGGATGCAAAACCTGAGAGACTATTGAATGCTGAAAATGAACTGAGAGTTGAAGGGGAAGGGGGAGGGGGGGAAAAGAGGTGGTGGTGATGGAGGAGGGCACTTGTGAGGAAGAGCACTGGGTGTTGTATGGAAATCAATTTGACAATAAACTATTTAAAAAATAAAAATAAAATAAGACCAACCAAGGCTACAGGCAAACCTCTTTAGGTGTCTTTTACTCCTTGGTCAAAGACCAAACTAAGGGCTTTAGTTAAAGAATTGTTTTCAACCCATGGAGGATCCATAGATATAAATAGATTACCTCCTGGAGCACGTGGTGGCTCAGTCAGTTAAGCATCTAAATTCAGCCCAGGTCATGTTCTTTTGGTTCATGAGTTTGAGCCCTGTGCTGACAGCTTTGGACTCTGCATCTCCCTCTCTCTACCCCTTGCCTGCTCATACTCTTCTCTCTCTCTCTGAAAAATAAATAAACATAAAAAAATAGAATACCTCCTGGGGTGCCTGAGTGGCTCAGTCAGTTAAGCATCCAACTTTGGCTCAGGTCATGATCTCACGGTTCCTGAGTTTGTCCTGCATCGGGATCTGGACTGACAGCTCAGAGCCTGGAGCCTGCTTTGGGTTCTGTGCCTCTCTCTTTCATTCTCTGCCCCTCCCCCATTCATTGTCTCCCTCTCAAAAATAAATAAACATTAAAAAAATTTTAAAAACCAGATTCCCTCCTGAGTTCTATCAAGAGAAGAAAATAAAATTTCATATTGGCCCTTCCTTTCCAAATCCAGACCAGTTGGTTAGTGATCCTTCTCTCCAGGGGATAGCTATTGCCTTCTTGTTTGTTTGATTTTTATCTTCTAAGAATTTGCCTTTCATTTCTGCCTGCTTGGGCCATATAAATTGTAGGTTTTGTCTTTGGCTGTCTTTGGAAGTAACCCTACATCTTGTGACATTAGTATATTTTGCACTTTCTTTGAGGATGCCTCTTGGTTCCATGAGGTTGTTTAGTACTGCCAGAAATATTTACTCTTTTGACAAGATATTTGAAAAGATTAATAATTTATGATAAGATATTTGGCCAAATCTGAAGGTGTATTCACAATATGATAGGAATATTTTTGAGGTCTTCCTAGGAAAAGGTCTTCTTAAGGTCTCTCCTAAGAAAACTGTACACTGAGGGAAAAAGAAATATTCCAACATAGGGTGTGTCTGCCCTTGATATCATTTGGGGAGCAATCCAATTCTTTGAGGAATTAAAAAGTTATTTTGCAAATCTAGTTTTTACAGGACCAGCAATATGACTCCAGAAACGATTCAAAGTCCACACTGATCATTTTTAGCAATCCCCAAACCTCCTCTATTTATCTCAAAAGGCTTGTAAATATTGTAAAAATTCTAGCCTTAAGGAAAAAAAACTTCTTGGAGCAGCTTGCGTTCTTTTTCTATGCCTTTCATATGTAAGTGTTCTACTTGGTCTTCTCCAGAATTCTTATAAAGACTGTCATTTTTACGCATACTTCAGGGAAGTAATTTTTATTAAGAAAAAAAGAAGAGGGGGAGGCCATTTGGAACTTGATTTTTCAAGGACAAACACAAATCTTGTGTCTATAGGCCTTTGGATTAGATTCTCATCCTGTTAATTATCTTTGAAGTCTTGTTATATGGCTATAAACTGGACTAGATCCTGAATCCAAGTTTCCTCAAATATCTGGCTAGACCCCCAAACTAGCATTTCCAGTTTTCTCCCAATATATGATCTTTGTGTCTGGTTTCTATCATTTAGTATTATATTTTTGGTTTCATCCATGTTGTAGCATATATCAGTATACTATACTTTTTATGGCTGACTACTATTGCATTATATGGCTATAGCACAATTCGTTTATCTATTTACTAGTTGATGGAAATTTGGATGACTTTAATTTTTATATTAATTCTTTGGCTGTTACAAATAGTGCTATAAACATTTGTGTACACATTTCTGTTTTGTTTTTATTTCTCTGAAATTACTGGGTATTATGGTAATTCTACTTTTACATTTTGAGAAACTGCTAACTTGTTTTAGACAATGACTGTATCATTTTATATTTTCACTAGCAATGTATGAGAGTTCCAATCTGTTTTTTTTTTAATATAATGCTTATTTATTTTTGTGAGATAGAGCACGAGCAGGGGAGGGGCAGAGAGAGGGGGAGACAGAGCAGCAGTCCTGATGTGGAGCTCGAACTCACAAACCATGAGATCATGACCTAAGCTGAAGTTGGATGCTTAACCAATTGAGCCACCCAGGTGCCCTGAGAGTTCCAATTTCTTCACATCCTCACCAACACTTATGACTTTCTTTTTCTTATCACTAAAGCTATCACAGTCAGAGGGATACAGTTTAACATTGTGGTTTTTATCTGCAATTCTCTAATGACTGATGATGTTGAACATCTTTTCATGTGTTTAGTGGCTATTTGTGTATCTTCTTTGGAGAAATGTCTATTCAACTCCTTTGTTAATTTTTGTAGTTGGACTATCTTTTTGTTGTTGAGTTTTAAGAGTTTCTTATGGAAACCATTTTAACAATAAACTATTATAAAAAATAAAAAAATTTTAATGTTTTATTTATTTTTGAGAGAGAGCGAGAGAGAAAGAGAGACGAGAGGGTATGAGCGGGAGAGGGACAGAGAAAGAGAAGGAGACGCAGAATCTGAAGGCTCCAGGCTCTGAGCTGTCAGCACAGAGCCCAGTGTGGGGCTTGAACTCACAAACTGTGAATTCATGACCAGTGCCAAAGTCAGACACTTAACCAACTGAACCACTCAGGCACCCCACGTTATAAGAGTTTCCTACATATTCTCTATACTAGCTTCTTATCAGGTATGTAATCTGCAAGTATTTTTAATATGCTTTACAAATGTTAGCTTTAATTCTGTGGGTTGTGTCACTTTTTTGGTGATATGCTTTGGTGCAGAAAACTTTTATTTCTGTTAAACCCAATTTTTAAAAAATTATTTGTTTTTGGAATCTAAGAATCAATTGCAAATTCAAGGCTATGGAGAGTTATCCCTATGTTTTCTTCAAAGAGTTTTTATAGTTTAACTCTTACAGTTAAGTTTTTGAACAATTTTGAGTTGATTTTTATCTATGGTGTGAGGTAAGGATACAGCCTCATTTTTTGTATGTAAATATCTAGTTATTGCATCATCAATTAAGGAAAAGACTACTTCTTTCTCCATTGAATGGCCTTTGCACCATTTTCAAAAGCCAATTTACCATAAAGATGAGGGTTTATATCTGCACTCTAAGTTTTAATTTATTGGCCTATACATTTATCCTTTTGCTAGTACTATAATATTTTGATTACTGTTGCTTTGTAATAATTTTTGAAGTTGGGAACTGTGCGTCCTTCAATGTTATTACTCTTTAAGAAAATTTTTTGTGTATTCTTGGTCTCTTGTAATATTATGTGAATTTTAGGATCAGCTTTCCATTTCTGTAAAAAACGCTATTGGAATTTTGTTTTTTGTTTTTTCTTTTTTTTTAGATGATAAATATTCCTTTTTTAAAATAATAGTTTATTGTCAAATTGGTTTTCAGATAACACCCAGTGCTCCTCCTCACATGACCATGACCCACTTCCCCCCGCCCCGCCCCATTCAGTCCTCAATTTGTTTTCAGTATTCAATAGTCTCTCATGATTTGTGTCCCTCTCTCTCCCCAACTCTCTTTCCCCCTTCCCCTCCCTATGGTCCTCTGTTAGGTTTCTCCTGTTCAGACCTATGAGTGCAAATATATGGCATCTGTCCTTATCCTCCTGACTTATTTCGCTTAGTATGACACCCTCGAGGTCCATCCACTTTCCTACAAATGGCCAGATTTCATTCTTTCTCATTGTCATGTAGTACTCCATTGTATATATATACCACATCTTCTTGATCCACTCATCAGTTGATGGACATTTAGGCTTTTTCCATGATTTGGCTATTGTTGAAAGTGCTTATATGAACATTAGGGTACTTGTGTTCCTATGCATCAGCAGTATTTCTTGGGTAAATCCCTTGCAGTGCTATTTCTGGGTCATAAGGAAGTTCTACTGATAGTTTTTTGAGGAACCTCCATATTGATTTCCAGAGAAGAACCAGTTTACATTCCCACCAACAGTGTAGGAGGGTGCCCGTTTCTCCACATCCTTGCCAGCACATACATTCTCTTGATTTGTTGATTTTAGCCACTCTGATTGGCGTGAGGTGGTATCTCAGTGTGGTTTTGATTTGTATTTCCATGATGCTGAGTGACGCTGAGCATCTTTTCACGTGCCTGTTGGCCATCTGGATGTCCTCTTTGGAGAAGTGTCTGTTCAAGTCTTCTGCCCATTTCTTCACTGGATGATTTGTTTTTTGGGTAGGGAGTTTAGTGAGTACCTTGTAGATTTTGGATACTAGCCCTTTATCCAATATGCCATTTGTCACTATCTTTTCCCATTCTGTAAGTTGCCTATTACTTTTTTTGATTGTTTCCTTTGCCTTGCAGAAGCTTTTTATCATGATCAGGTTCCAATAGTTCATTTTTATCTTGATTCCTTTGCCTTTGGGGATGTGTCAAAAAGGAGATTGCTGTGACTGAGGTCAAGGAGGCTACTACCTGCTTTCTCCTCTAGGATTTTGATGGCTTCCAGTCTCACATTCAGGTCTTTTATCCATTTTGAGTTTATTTCTGTGAATGGTGTAAGAAGGTGGTCTAGTTTCATTCTTCTGCATGTTGCTGTCCAGCTCTCCCAGCACCATCTGCTAAAGAGGCTGTCTTTTTTCCATTGAATACTCTTTCCTGCTTTGTCAAAGATTAATTGGCCATATATTTGTGGGTCCAGTTCTGGGTTCTCTATTCTATTCCATTGTTTGATGTGTCTGTTTTTGTGCCAATACCATACTGTCTTGATGATGACAGCTTTGTAGTAGAGGCTAAAGTCTGGGATTGTGATGCCTCCCGTTTTGGTTTTCTTCTTCAATATTACTTTGGCTATTCAGGGTTTCTTGTGGTTCCATATGAATTTTAAGATAATTTGCTCTAGCTTTGCGAAGAATGCTGGTGCACTTTTGATGGGGATTGCACTGAATGTGTAGATTGCTTTGGGTAATAATGATTTTTAATGATGTTTATTCTGATCCATGAGCACTGAATGTTTTTCCATTTCTTTGTGTCTTCAATTTCTTACATAAGTTTCTATAGTTTTCAACATACAGGCTTTTTGCAACTTTGGTTAGGTTTATTCCTAAGTATTTTATGGTTTTTCGTGCAATTGTGAATGGGATCAGTTTCCTGATTTCTCTTTCTGTTGTTTCATTCTTGGTGTATAAAAATGCAACCGATTTCTGTACATTGATTTTGTAGCCTGTGACTTTGCTGAATTCATGGATCAATTCTAGAAGTCTTCTGGTGGAGTCGATCAGGTTTTCTATGTAGACGATCATGTCGTCTGCAAAAAGTGAAAGTTTGACTTCATCTTTGCCAATTCTGATGCTTCCTATTTCCTTTTGTTGTCTGACTGCTGATGCTAGGACTTCCAGCACTATGTTAAACAACAGTGGTGAGAGTGGACATCCCTGTCATGTTCCTGATCTCAGGGGAAAGCTCTCAGTTTTTCCCCATTGAGGTTGATATTAGCTGTGGGCTTTTCATAAACTGCTTTTATAATGTTTAGGTAAGTTCCTTCTATCCCAACTTTCTCGAGCGTTTTTATTAAGAAGGGATGTTGTAGTTTGTCAAATGCTTTTTCTGCATCTATCGACGGGATCATATGGTTTTTATCTTTTCTTTCGTTAATGTGATGTATCACATTGATGGATTTGTGAATATTGAACTAGCCCTGTAACCCAGGAATGAATTTCACTTGATCATGATGGATAATTCTTTTTATGTGCTGCTGAATTTGATTTGCTAGTATCTTGTTAAGTATTTTTGCATGTATTCATTAAAGATATTGGCCTGTAGTGCTCATTTTATGTTGCGTCTCTGTCTGGTTCAGGAATCAGGGTGATATTTGCTTCGTAGAATGAGTCCAGGAGTCTTCCTTTCTTTTTTTTTTTTTTTTTTTTGGAATAACTTGAGAAGGATGGGTCTTAACTCTGCTTTTAAATGTCTGGTAGAACTCTCCTGGGAATCCATTTGGCCCTAGGATTTTATTCCTTGGGAGATTTTTGATAACTGTTTCAGTTTCTTCACTGGTTATGGATCTGTTCAGATTTTCTATCTCTTCCTATTTGAATTTTTGTCGTAACCCGGAGGCCGGGTCCGGGAGCACTCGTCCCCTGCGTTCGGTGGTACCTGTCTCGTCCACCCTGACTGGCAGGGCGGGGAGTCCTCGTGGGTTCTTTTCCTGAGGGAGGGAGAGAAAAAGGGGGCAGGAGAGGGAGTTGCAGAGAGTAAAGACACAACTCACGGTTTCCGATCAGGCAAGAAAGAGAGAGAGCTTTATTCAGAAAACTGTCTCTTATAATGGTTTCAAGGCGGGAAAACAAGGCAGCTGACCCAGGTCAGTTGCTAGGAAAGAGGGTCAAGGGATTAAGACTGGAGTAAAAGGGGAACCAGACCAAAGTGTTCTAGCACAGCGCCTGAGGGGCAGAAGCTACCCTGCCTGCAGGCGGTTGATCTTTGGTCTTTTGGCTTCTCTGACAGGGAGTGGCGCTCCCCTGCCTATTTTGCAACTCCCTTCAGGGAGTGACAAATCCGGCTAGCAAATCGCCAAGCAGCTGAGATCTTTGCCACTCCCCACAAATTTTGGTAGTGGATGTGTGTTTAGGAATTTCTCCATTTCTTCTAGGTTGTCCAGTTTGTTGGCATATAGTTTTTCATAGTAATCTCTAATGATTCCTTGTATTTCTGAGGGACTGGGTGTAATAGATCCATTTTGCTTCATGATTTTCTCTATTTGGGTGCTCTCTCTTTTCTTTCTGAGGAGCCGTGCTAGAGCTTTATCAATTTTGTTCATTTTTTCAAAAAACCAACTCTTGCTTTCATTGATGTGTTCAACTGTTATTTGGGGTTCTGTATTGCTTATTTCTGCCCTGATCTTTATTATTTCTCTTCTGCTACTCGGTTTGGGGTGCTCTTGCTGCTCCTCTTCTGGTTCCTTGTGGTGTTCTGTTAGATTTTGAATTTGTGCTTTTTCTAGTTTCTTGAAATAGGCCTGAATTTTAATACACTTCCTCTTAGGACTACCTTTGTTGCATCCTGGAGAGTTTGGATTGTTGTATTTTAGTTTTCATATTTTTAAAATTTTTTCTCTAATTGCCTGATTGGCCCAATCATTCATTAGTAGGGTGGTTTTTAACCTCCATGTTTTTGGAGGTTTTCCAGAATTTTTCTTGTGATTGATTTCAAGTTTCATAGCATTGTGATCTCAAAGTGTGCATGGTATGATCTCCATTCATTTATATTTCTGGAGGGCTGCTTGATGACCCAGTATGTGATCCATCTTGGAGAATGTGTCATGCGCACTTGAGAAGAAAGTGAATTCCCTAGCCTCAATATGTAGAGTTCTAAATATATCTATCAGTTTCATCTGTTCCAATGTGTCATTCAGGTCCTTTGTTTCTTTAGTGATTTTCTGTCTGATTGATCTATCCATTGCTGTATGTGGAGTATTTAAGCCCCCTGCAATTGGCACATTCTTATCAATAAGATTGTTTCTGTTTGTGATTGTTTTATGTATTTGGGTGCTCCCAAATTCGGTGCATAGATGGTTATAATTGTTATCTCTTCCTGTTGGGGAGACCTTATAATTACTATATAATGTCCTTCTTCGTGTTTTGTTACTGCTTTTACTTTAAAGTCCAGTTTGTCTGATATAAGTATGGCTACTCTGGCTTTCTTTTAACTTCAAGTCGCATGATAGATATTTCTCCGTTTCCTTACCTTCCAACTGAACGTGTCTTCAGTTCTAAAATGAGTGGCTTGTAGACAGAAAATAGATGTATTTTGGTTTTTTTTATCCATTCTGCCACCATGTGTCGTTTGATTGGAGCATTCAGTCCATTTGTATTCAGTGTTATTATTGAAAATATGGGTTTAGAGTCATTGTGTTCTCTGTAGCATTCATGCTTGTAGTGGTGTCTCTTGCATCCTTGTGTTTCTTGCAACATTTCTCTCATGGAGTTCCTCTTAGAACTTCTTGTAGGGCTGGTTTGGTGGTGATGAATTCTCTCAATTTTTATTTATTTGGGAAAACCTTTATCTCTCCTTCTGTTTTGAATGACAGGCTTTCTGGATAAAGGATTCTTGACTGCATATTTTTTCTGTTCATCATAGTGAAGATTTCCTGCCATTCCTTTCTGGTCCGCCAAGTTTCATTAGATTGGTTTATAACCACTCTGATAGGTTTCCCTTTGTATGTTAGAGCCCTTTTATCCCTAGCTGCTTTCAGAGTTCTCTCTTTATCCTTATATTTTGCTATTTTCACTATGATATGTCGATTCAAGTTACATCTGAGGAGAGTTCTCTGTTCCTCTTAGACTTCAATGTCTGTTTCCTTCCTTAGATTGGGGAAGTTCTTGGCTATTATTTGATTAAGCACCCCTTCTGGACCTTTCTTTTTCTTCTTCAGGAATTCCTATGATATGGATATTGTTCTGTTTTATTGTATCACTCTGGTCTTGAATTCTTCTTTCGTGCTCCTGGATCAATTTCTCTTTTTCTTGGCTTCCTCTTTTGCTGTAACTGTGTCTTCTAATTCACCTATTCTTCTCTCTGCCTCTTCAGTCCATGCAGTGGCTGCCTCCATTTTACTATGCACCTCATTTATAGCAATTTTTAACTCATCTCAGCTATTTTGAAGGTCCCTAGTCTTTTTCTCAATAGCTTCTCTGAATATTCCCATGCTTTATTCAAGTCCAGCTATTAATTTTATGACAATTGTTCCAAATTCTCAATCTGTTATGTTGCTTATATTTGTTTTGAGCAGTTCCTGGGATTTCTTTAGAGGAGAGTTCTTCTGTTTCATCATTTTGGCTAGTTTTCTGTCTCTCTTCTGTGTTAAAAGCTTGTTATGTACTCTGCACCTGTTAGTATTGCTCTATGCAAGGAGGCTCATTGACTGTCCAAGACCTGTCTGTTCAGGAAGTGTTCTTTTAAGGGTGTCTCTCGGTTTCTCTTGCTGTGCCTTAGGTCATTTTATTTCCCTACTCAGTGATATTTGAGACTCTCCATGCACTCTTTGGCTTGTTTCTTGAGGTAGCCCTGAAAAAGAAAACAGACAAACACAGAGGAAACAAAAGCATGCAAACCCACAGACTAATCAAACAAACAAGCAAACCAGAGGAAAGGAAAAAAACAAAAACAAAAACAAAGAAAAGTGGGAGAATGAAAACAACAAAAGACAACAGACAGTTAAAAACTGTAAAACCAGTGCAGGGGAGAGATGCAAATGAGATAAGGGAAAATATATCTGAATGCAAGAATTGATCTAATCATGGCAGTATATTAATGTTGGTTTTTCCCACACTCCAGGGTAAAAAGAAGAAAAAGAAATAAAGGCAGGTCTCCAGTGCCGATGGGAATGGTTTGGTGTAGGTGGGTCTCCGGCTGTTCTCCTTGGCCCCGCCTTGGAGGAGTATGGCGGCACTCCAATCCCTTCTCAAACCAAGCTTTGCTACCCACTCTTTGGATTCGATCTCCCTGTGCTGAAGGTGGGCCCAATCCCTTCTTGAACCAAGCATTGCCATCCACTCTTTTGGGTCTGGTCTCTCTGTGCCATGGGCAAGCTAAGTTGTATTTTCCAAGGCCCACCTCATTTACGAATCCTAGTCTGCCCACTTTTATGATACAGCCCGAGATAAGATGTACTCCCGCAGGCTATGCGCCACCGCCAGGGATCAGGGCGCTGAGCCAAAGGAAAACACGCCAGATAAAAGGGATGAGTCTCTCTCCCCATGCCCTGTGGTTATAGATGGGTTGATAGGATCCCTCTCCGTCCCTGGCCAAGGTTTTTCTCTTCTCTAGAGACAGCTTTATGAGCGTTTTCAGCCTGTCTCTCTCTTCCCCTCATCTCTCTGCAGCTCTGCACACTCCCTGATGCTCTGCATGGAGTGGGACTCCCTCCCTTCCAAGCCTCAGGTTCCATGCCTGTTTTTATCTTACCCAGTTTGCACTCACTCATGCAAGAGACTGTCTTCTTTGCAGACTCTATCTTTTCCTCCCACTCTTGTAGATCAGAGTATTGTGGCTTCAGTCCTTCTTAGTTTGGTAGATGTGAGCAGGTGAAAATTACATAGCTCCCTACTTCTTCACTATCTTGCCCCCCTTTTTGGGAATATTCTCAATTTCTAGTTGTTGAGCATTTTATCATGAAAGTCTATTGGATTTTGTCAAGTGCTTTTTCTACACAAATTAAGAAAACCATATGGTGTTTTTTCTTCATTCCACTAATATATTGCATCGATTTTCTTTACGAATTTTTATTAAATTCCAATTAGTTAACATACAGTATAATATTAGTTTCAAGTGTACAAGATAGTAATTCAACACCTCCATAAAACACCTAGTGCTCATCACAACTGCATTCCTCAATACTCATCACCTATTTAATTTACTGCCCACCCCCGTACACCCTCCAAAACCTCCACCCTGGTAACTGTCATTTTGTTCTTATAGTTAAAGAGTCTGTTTCTTGGTTTTCCTCTCCCTCATTTTCCCCCTTGCTCATGTGTTTTGTTCCTTAAATTCTATATACAAGTGAAATCATATGGTATTTGTATTTCTCTGACTGACTTAGTTTGATTAGTATAATACTCTCTAGCTCTATCCATATCATTGCAAATGGCAAGATGTCATTCTTTTTGATGACTGAGTAATATTCACACTACATCTTCTTTATCCATTCATCAGTTGATGGGCATTTGGACTTTTCCCATAATTTGGTTATTGTAGATAATGCTACTATAAACATCAGGGTACATGTATCCCTTTGAATTAGCATTTTTGTATTCTTTGGGTAAATTCATAATAGTGAAATTGCTGGATCAAAGGGTAGTTCTATTTTTAACTTTTTTAGTAAACTGCATCTTGTTTTCCACAGTAGCTGCATTCCCACCAACATCACAAGAGTGTTTCCCTTTCTCCACATCCTTGACAACACCTGTTGTGTCATTCTGATAGGTGTGAAGTGATATCTCATTGTAGTTTTGATTCACATTTTCCTGATGCTAAGTGATGTTGAGCATTTTTTGTATGTGACTGTTGGCCATATTTATGTCTTCTTTGGAGACATGTCTGTTCATGTCTTCTTCCTATTTTTAAATTGGCTTATTCAATTTTTGAGTGTTGAATTTTATAAATTCTTTTTATAATTTGCTAATTAACCCTTTATTAATGTTATTAACCATAACATATGGATATGTTATTTGCAAATATCTTCTCCCATTACACAACCTACATTTTAGTTTTGTTGTTTGCTTCTTCACTGCGCAAACCTTTTTATTTTTATGTAGTTCCAGCAGTTTATTTTTGCTTTTGCCCCCTTGCCTCAGGAGACATACCTAGTAAGAAGTTGCTATGACCAATGTCTAAGAAGTCACTGTGTCCTCTTCTAGGATTTTTACAGTTTCCCATCTCACATTTAGGTCTTTAATCACTTTGAATTTATGTTTCGATGTGATGTAAGGAAGTGGCCCATTTTCATTATTTCATGATTTCATCCAGTTTTCCCAACACCATTTATTGAAGAGATGGTCTTTTTCCCTTTGGATAGTCTTCCCTGTTTTGCCAAAGATTAGGTCACCATATAGTTGTAGGCTCATTTCTGGATTTTCTATTCTTTTCCATTGATCTATGTATCTGATTTTGTGCCCATACCATACTGTTTTGATTAGTACAACTTTGTAATATAATTTTAACAATATAATATAATATAATATAATATAATATATAGTGTAATATAATAATATGTAATATATAATATATTATTATTTATAATAATATAACATAATAATAAAATATGAAGCCTGGAATCATGTTGCCTCCAGCTTTGCTTTTTTTTTTCAAAGCTGCTTTGGCTATTCAGGGTCTTCAGTGGTTTCATGCAAATATTAGGGTTGTTCATTCTAACTATGAAAAATGCTGGTGGTATTTTGACAGCGATTACATTAAATGTGTAGTTTGCTTTGGATAGTATAGACATTTTAACAATATTTGTTCCTCCAATCCATGAGTGTGGAATGTCTTTCTCTTGTTTAGTATCATCAATTTCTTTCATCAATGTTTTATAGTTTTCACACTATACAACCTTAATTCTTTTGGTTAGGTTTATTCCCACGTATGTTATTGTTTTTGGTGCAGCCGTAAATAGGATTGATTCCTTAATTTCTCTTCCTGCCACTTCATTATTGGTGTATAGAAACACAACAGGTTTCTGTACATTTATTTTGTATCTTGTGACTTTACTGAATTTATGTGTTAGTTCTAGTAATTTTTTGGTGGAGCCTTTTCAGGTTTTCCATGTATAGTATCATGTCATCTGCAAAGAGTGGAAGTTTGTCTTCTTCCTTGCCAATTCGGATGCCTTTTATTTCTTTCTGTTTTCTGATTGCTATGGATAGGACACCCAGCACTGAGTTGAGTAAGAGTGGTAAGAGTGGACATCCTTGTCTTATTCCTGACAATAATTGGCTCTCATAATTGGCCTTTATTATGTTGAGGTATGTTTCTTCTAAACCTACTTTGCAGAGGGTATTTTTTTTAATTATGAATGGATGTTGTACTTTGTAAAATTCTTTTTCTACACCCATAGAAATAACCATATGGTTCTTATCCTTTCTTTTATTGATGTGATGTATCATGGTTGATTTGTGAATATTGAACCACACTTGTAAACCAGGAATAAATCCCACTTGATAGTGGTGAATGCTTTTTTTTTTAATGTATTGTTGGATTCAGTCTGCTAGCATTTTGTTGGTGATTTTTACATCTATGTTCATCAGAGATACTGATTGTGTGTATTTTCTTTGACGTGTATCTGATTTCAGTATCAGGGCATTGCTACCCTCATAGACTGTGGAACTTTCCTTCCTTTTCTATATTCTGGGATAGTTTGAGAATAGGTATTAACTCTTTTTTAAATGTTTGGTAAAATTCACCGGTGAAGCCACCTAGTCCTGGACTTTTGTTTTTGAGGAATTTTTTTGATTATTCACTTAATCTCTTTGCTGGTTATCAGTCTGTTCAAGTTCTCTGTTTCTTCATCTTTCAGTTTTGGTAGATTATATGTGTCTAGGAATTGATCCTTTTCTTTTATATCGTTCAATTTGTTGGCAGATAAATTTTCATAATATTATCATAATTGTTTTTATATCTGCAGCTTTGGTTATTATTCTCTCACATTTATGATTTGTGTGCGTGTGTGTATGTGCGCGTGCATGTGTGTGTGTGTGTCATTATTCTTTCTTTTTGATTAAGTCTGGCTAGACAGTTATCAATATTATTATTTTTCCAAGAACCAACTCCTGGATTTTTTGATCTCTTCTATTGTTTTTTAGTTTCCATATCATTTATTTCTACTCTGTTTTTTATTATTTCCTTCTTTCTGCAGGCTTTAGTTTCTTTTATTGTTCTTTTCATATCTCCTTTACGTGTAAAGTTAGGTTGTTTGAGATTTTTTCTTGCTTCTTGATGTAGGCCTGTATTGTATAATCTTCCCTCATATGGCCACTTCCGCTGCATCCCAAAGGTTTTGTACCATTGTGTTTTCCTTTTCATTTGTTTTCATGTATTTTTAATTTTTTCTTTGATATTCTGGTTAACTCATTGATTTTTAGTAGCATGTTGTTTAGTCTACATGTATTGTGATCTTTGTAGATTTTTTCTTATTGTTAACTTTTAGTTTCATAGCATTGTAGTCAGAAAAGGTGCATGGTATGACTTTAATCTTTCTGTGTTTCTTGAGGCCTCTTTAGTGACCTAATGTGTGATGTATTCTCTAGAATGTACCATGTGAACTTAAAGACAATGTGTATATTCCACTGTTTTATGGTGGATTGTTCTAAATGTTTTTGTTAAGTCCATCTGATCCTGTGTCATAAAGCCATTGTTTTCTTATTGATTTTCTGTTTAGATGATCTCCCATCAATGTAAGTGGGGTGTTAACAAAGTTCCCTATTATTATTATAATTAGTTCCTTTATGTTTTTTATTAATGGTTTTATATATTTTGGCTCCTCGATGTTGGGTGCATAAATATCTACAATTGTTAGATATTCTTGTTGTATTATCCCCTTTAGTATTTAGCGTCCTTCTTCATCTCTTCTTACAGTCTTTGTTTTATGGTCTAGTTTATCTTGTATCAATATTGTTATACTACCTTTCTTTTGACATAGATTTGCATGATAAAAGTTTATCCTTCCCCTTATACTCAATCTGCAAATACCTTTAGGTTTGAAAAGAGTCTCTTGGATTTGCAGCCAAGATGGCGGAGAAGAAGGGAGCTCTGTAAACTTCGTCTGCCCCATCTATCGAACTGAGAAGGACATTACTCTCATCTGTAAGAGTGGAAGGAGAAAATACAGACTCCAGAAAGAAGACAACCTCAAAGATGCCTGAGTGAGTGTGTGCAAACTGGGGAGATTGGAAAACAGGTCAACCCAAGAAGGGCAGGGGAGGTGGGAGCCCCAGACCAACACGGGGCAAGTGTGGGGAGCTCCTGAGAGACAAAAGGAAGAGAAAGAGAAATTGAACACGCTCATAGTACTGTCTCTGGTGAAGAGATAAAGAACATTTGACCACTCTGGGAGAGAGAAACTCTCACTCCATATATAACTGCTGGGTAGCCCAAATCCCAAACCCGGGTGGCACAAGGGAAAGAACAGCTTCCAGCCCTGTGCCACGCCAGCGGGGAGTCAGCGGCGGCAGCACCAGGGGCGCTCACGTTGACCTCGGCTGCGGGAGTGGGAGCACGCACCTCATTTCCACAGCGCATCTCATCCCCAGCATTGGCCGCGGAAATCCTGAATCCCAGGTGCCAACAGGGAAAAAGTAGCCCCCACCCCTACACAATCCCGGGAGGGAGTTTGTGGTGGTGGAGGCCGGGCCGCATGCTCTGGCTGCAGTAACACGCAGCTCATTTCCAGCAGCGCCCAGCGCTTCCAGCAGCAACAGCACGAATTCCAGCTGGCGCGAAGAGAAACTAATCCCTCCCCTAATACAATCGCAATCCAAGCTGGGGACTGAGAGTCCACAGTGGTGTCTGTGAGAGCGTACACTTCACCTCCTGCTGTGCACCTCACCTCAGGCAGCACACCTCACATCAGGCAGTGGCAGCACAAACCCTAGCCTGAACCAAGAGAAACTGATCCCTCCTCCTAAGAAGCCAGCCACCACAGCAAGTACATCTCATCTGTGGGAGCATAAAAACGCATGGATTAGGACTTTGAACCGAGGCAGGCCTGGAAAATACAACTTGGCTCAACTGCAGCACAAGATCGGACTCATTAGAGTGGCCTACAGTGCCTAGTTCCAGTGGAGCATGGCATGCCGCTATTTTATTCTCTGCAGCCACCAAGGCAGAGCCTCTGAGAGCAGCCTCTGAGACCTACCACACCAAACCATGCCTATCCACCAGGGGGAGCCGCTGCTTTTTGTTCTTTTTTTCTTCTTTTTTCTTTTTTTGTACTTATTTTTAATTATTATTACCTTTTTTACTTAAGTTTTTTTAAATTTTTACTCCTTATTTTCCTTTCTCCTTTCTCCCTCTTTTTTTTTCTTTCTTGCAATCCAGATATATTCTCCTGTAACTCATCCTTATCTCTCTCCTCAACTGGTCATATACTTTTAGACTGTCCATTGTCCTTTTTTGTCTGTGACCCCCTTTATTTTTTTTCTTCTCTTCTTTTCGTCTCTTTCCTCTCCATTTTCTTTCTTTCCTTACCCCTTTTAATTTGTTTGTTTGATTGATTTGTCTGTGCGTTTGTGTGCTTCCTGTTCCCTCTGTGTTTGTCTGTCTGTTTTCCTTCTTAGAGCTACACCAAGAAACAAGCCAAAGTGGGCATGACGGCAGTCCCAAATATCACTGAGTAGGGAAATAAAATATTCAAAGACACAACAAGAGAAACTGAGAGACACCATTAAAAGAGTATTTCCTGAAATGACAGGCCCTGGACAGTCAATAAGCCTCCTTTAACAGAGCAATATTAACAGGTGCACAGTGTACAATGGGCTTTTTAAAGCTGACAAGGGACAGAAAACTAGCAAAAATGATAAAACGAAGGAAATCTCCCCTGAAGAACCTCCAGGAAGAAGACACAGCCACAGAACTTCTTAAGGCAGATCTAAACAACATACCAGATCAGGAATTTTAAAACCTTGTCATAAAATTAATCGCTGAGGTTGAAAAAAGCATTAAAGAAGCAACTGAGACAATGACTAGGAACTTTGAAAATAGGTGTGATGAGTTAAAAAAAAAGGCTAAAAATGAAGTGAATAACAAAATGGAGGCAGCCACTTCAAGGATTGATGAGGCAGAGAGAAGAATAGGTAATAAGACGATATAGTTATAGCAAAAAAGGAAGCTGAAAAAAGGAGAGGAATTGATCCAGGAGCAAGAAAGGAGAATTCGAGACCTGAGTGATACAATCAAATGGAACAACATTTGCATCATAGGAATTCATAAAGAGGAAGACAGAGAGAAAGGTCCTGAAGGGACACTAGACCAAATTATAACTGAGAATTTCCCAAATCTGGAAAAAGATATAGACATTCAAATTCAAGAGGCACAAAGAACCCCCTTAAAATGTAATTTGAATTGACCTTCGGCATGACCTATCATAGTGAAACTGGCAAAATATAAAGATAAAGAGAGAATTCTGAAAGCAGCTAGGGAGAAAAGGGCCCTCATGTACAAAGGGAAACCTATCAGAGTGGTGTACAGACCTATCTAATGAAACTTGGCAGGCCAGGAAGGAATAGCAGGAAATCTTCAATGTGATGAACAGAAAAAACATGCAGCCAAGAATCCTTTATCCAGCAAGCCTGTCATTCAAAATAGAAGGAGAGATAAAAAGTGTTCCCAAATAAACAAAAATGGAGAGAATTCATGACCACCAAACCAGCCCTACAAGAAATCCTAAGAGGGACTCTATGAGGGAAATGTTGCAAAGAATACAAGGTGCCAGAGACACCACTATAAACATGAATTCTATGGAGAACACAAGGACTCTAAATCCACATTTTTCAATAATAACACTCCAACCAAATGACAAAGGGTAACAGAATGGATACAAAAACAAATCCATCTATTTGCTGTCTAAAAGAGACTCATTTTAGACCTAAAGACACCTTCAGATTGAAAGTATGAGAATGAAAATATATATCATGCGACTGGAAGCCAAAAGAAAGCTAGAGTAGCCATACTTATATCAGACAAACTGGACTTTAAAGTAAAGGCAGTAACAAGAGATGAAGAAGGACATTATATAATAATTACAGGGTCTCTCCATCAGGAAGAGCTAACAATTATAAGTATCTATGTGCCAAATTTGGGAGCGCCAAAATACATAAAACAATTAATCAAGGCAGAAGCAATCTTATTGATAAGAATGTGCCAATTGAAGTGGACTTTAATATCCACAGATAGCAATGGATAGATCAAACAGACAGAAAATCACTAAGGAAGCAATGGACCTGACAACACATTGGAACAGATGAAACTGATAGATATATTTAGAACTCTGCATCCTGAAGAAAGGAAATTCATCTTATTTTCGAGTGCACATGGCACATTCTACAATATTGATCACATACTGGAGCATCAAGCAGCCCTCCATAAGTATAAAGGAATAGAGATCATACCATGCACACTTTCAGATCACAGTGCTATGAAACGTGAAATTAACCACTGGAAAAGGTCTGGAAAACCACCAAAAATGTGGAGGTTAAAAACCACCCTACTAAAGAATGATTGAGCCAATCATGCAATTAGAGATGAAATTTAAAAATATATGGAAACCAATGAAAACGAAAATACAACAATCCAAAATCTGGGATGCAGCAAAAGCAGTTCTAAGAGGAAAATAGATTGCAATCCAGGCCAATCTCAACAAACTAGAAAAAGCGCAAATTCAAAATCTAATGGAGCACCTACTGGAACTAGAAGGGAAGCAGCAAGAGCACCTCAAACCTAGCAGAAGAAGAGTAATAATAAAGATCAGGGCAGAAATAAACAATTTAGAATTCAACAAAACAGTCAAGCAGATCAATGAAACCAAGAGTTGGTTCTTTAAAAAAATAAACCAAAATAAATAAATAAATAAATAAATAAACCAAATTGATAAACCTTTAGCCAGGCTCCTCAGAAAGAAAAGAGAGAGCATCCAGATAGACAAAATCATGAATGAAAAAGGATCTATTACAACCAATGCCTTAGAAATATAAGCAGTCATCAGAGATTACTATGAAAAATTATATGCCAACAAACTGGACAACACAGAAGAAATGGCCAAATTCCAAAATGCACATGCACTGCCAACATTCAAATGGGAAGAGATAGAAAGCATGAATAGACTGATAAACCAGTGAAGAAATTGAATCCGTTATCAAAAATCTCCCAACAATAAGATCCCAGGGCCAGATGACTTCCCTGGGGGATTCTACCAGACATTTAAAGCAGAGCTCATACCCATTCTTCTCAAACTATTCCAAAAAAATAGAAATAGAAGGAAAACTTCCAAACTCATTCTACGAAGCCAGCATCACTTTGATCCCAAACCAGACAGAGACCCAGCCAAAAAAGCAAACTACAGACCAATATCCTTAATGAATACAGACGCAAAAATACTCAACAAGATACTAGCAAATCGAATTCAACAGCATATAAAAAGAATTATCCATCATAATCAAGTGGGATTCATTCCTGGGTTACAGGGCTGGTTCAATATTTGCAAATCCATCAGTGTAATCCATCACATTAACAAAAGAAAGATTAAAAACCATATGATCCTGTTGATAGATGCAAAAAAAGCATTTGACAAAATACAGCAATCATTATTAATAAAAACCCTTGAGAAAGGGTAATAGAAAGAACTTACCTAAACATTATAAAAGCAGTTTATGAAAAGCCCACAGCCAATACTATCCTCAATGGGGAAAAACTGAGAGCTTTCCCCCTGAGATCAGGAACACGACAGGGATGTCCACTCTCACCACTGTTGTTTAACATAGTGCTCGAAGTCCTAGTAGCAGCAATCAGACAACAAAAGGAAAGAAGCATCAGAATTGGCAAAGATGAAGTCAAACTTTCACTTTTCGCAGATGACAATATACTCTACATGGAAAACCCAGCAGACTCCACAGAAGCCTTCTAGAACTGATCAATGAATTCAGTAGAGTTGCAGGGTACAATATCAATGTACAGAAATCAGTTGCATTCCTATACACCAATAATGAAGCAGCGGAAAGAGAAATCAAGAAACGGATCCCATTCACAATTGCACGAAAAACTATCAAATACCTAGGAGTAAACCTAATCAAGGATGTAAAAGACCTATATGATGAAAACTATAGAAAACTTATGAAAGAGATTGAAGAAGACACCAAGAAATGGAAAAACATTCCCTGTTCATGGATTGGAAGAATAAACGTTGTGAAAATGTCATTACTACCCAAAGCAATCTACACATTCAATGCAATCCCCATCAAAATTGCACCAGCATTCTTCTCAAAGCTAGAACAAACTATCCTCAAATTCAAGTGGAACCACAAAAGACCCCGAATAGCCAAAGATTATTGAAGAAGAAAACCAAGATGAGAGGCATCACAATCCCAGACTTTAGCCTCTACTACAAAGCTGTCATCATCAAGACAGTATGGTATTGGCACAAAAAACAGACATATAGACCAATGGAATAGAATAGAGAGCACAGAACTGGACCCACAAATGTATGGCCAATTGAGTTTTGACAAAGTAGTAAAGAGTATCCGATGGAAAAAAGACTGCCTCTTTAGCAGGTGGTGGTGGGAGAACTGGATAGCAACATTCAGAAGAATGAAACTAGACTACTTTCTTACCCCATACACAAAAATCAACTCAAAATGGCTGAAGGACCTGAATGAGAAACAGGAACCCATCAAAACCCTCGAGGAGAAAGTAGGAAAAAACCTCCTAGACCTCCACCGCAGCAATTTCCTACTCGACACATCCCCAAAGGCAAGGGAAATGAAAGCATAACTGAACTTTTGGTACCTCATCAAGATAAAAAGCTTCTGCAAGGCAAAGGAAACAATCAAGAAAACTAATAGGCAACCGACAGAATGGGAAAAGATAGTTGCAAATGACATATCAGATAAAGGGCTGGTATCCAAAATCTACAAAAAAGTCACCAAACTCCACACCCACAAAACAAATAACCCAGTGAAGAAATGGGTAGAAGACATAAACAGACACTTTTCCAAAGAGGACATCCAGATGGCCTACAGACACATGAAACAGTGCTCAATATCACTCATCATCAGGAACACAAATCAAAACCACACTGAGATACCACCTCACGCCAGTCAGAGTGGCTAAAATGAACAAATCAAGAGACTATAGATGCTGGCGAGGGTGTGGAGAGACAGGCACCCTCCTACACTGTTGGTGGGAATGTAAACTGGTGCAGCCGCTCTGGAAAACAGTGTGGAGGTTCCTCAAAAAAATCTATCACTAGAACTCCCTTATGACCCAGCAATAGCACTGCTGGGGATTTGCCCAAGGGATACACAAATGCTGATGCATAGGGGCACATGTGCCCCAATGTTCATAGTACCACTTTCAACAATAGCCAAAACATGGAAAGAGCCTAAATGTCCATCACCTGATGAGTGGATCAAGAAGATGTGGTATATATACACAATGTTGTACTACATGGCAATGAGAAAGAATAACATATGGCCATTTGTAGGAAAGTGGATGGACCTTGAAGGTGTCATGCTAAGTGAAATAAGTCAGGCAGAGAAGGACAGATACCATATGTTTGCACTCATAGGTCTAACAGAACAGGAGAAACCTAATGGAGAACCAGGGGGAGGGGAAGAGGGAAAGAGAGTTGGAGAGAGAGAGGGACACAAAACTTGAGAGACTAGTGAATACTGAAAACGAACTGAGGGTTGAAGGGGAAGGGGGCTGGGGGGTGGAGGGGAAAGAGGTGGTCATGATGGGGAAGGGCACTTGTGAGGAAGAGCACTGGGTGTTGTATGGAAACCAATTTGACAATAAACTATTTAAAAAAAAGAAATTAAGTTAAAACATGGAGAAAAGAGCCATCTTTTCCTTCAAACTACAAATTCCTGTATAACGTTAAAATGCGTATTGAAATATAAGTTGCAAATGTATATTTAACTTATGATGTAGGTTTTTGTTGTTGTTTTTGTTTCCATTTTTCAGTTTTGTTATTGTTGCTGTCTTGTAAAAATTACTTTTGGTGAAGGTGATAGCATTCTGTGACGCTTTCTACTTAAACTATTTCATATTTAATTTAATTTAATGTAAAATACTTAACACTCAAATTTATGTTTTTTTGGTCTTGAAATTTTAACCATGGGAAATATATACAGTTACCTCAAAAAAAAAAAAGTCTCTTGTAGTTACCATATGGATGAGTCTTGATTTTTTTTTTTTAATGTACTCTGTCATCCTATGTCTTTTGATTGGAATGTTTAGTCAATTTATATTCAAAGTAATTGTTGATAGGTATGTATCTATTGCCATTTTATTATTTGTTTTATGGTTGTTTCTGGAAATTTTCTCCAATCCTTTCTTGTCTCTCTCTTTCATGTTTTGCTGATTTTCTTTAGTGATATGTTTTGATTTCTTTCTCTTTCTTCTTTGCATGTTTATTGGTGGGTTTTGATATATGGTTAGCATTTGGTTTGTATGTAACCTCTTCTGCATATGGCAATCTGTCTTAAGTTGTGGTTGTTCAAGTTTGAGTCTATTATTTTTTTCTCTCCTCCCCAAGTTTTAGGTATGTATTATTATATTTTAAACCCCACTTCTGTGAGTTTCTTGACTGATTTTTTACAGAAATAGTCATTTTTATGCTTTTGTGTTTCTTGCATTTGTACTGCCACTTTTGGTCTCTGCTTTTCACTCACAGAGCCTGACATGAGGCTTGATCTCACAAATTGTGAGATTATGACTTGAGCCAAAATAAAGAGTTGGGTGCTTAACCAACTGAGCCACCCAGGTGCCCCGTAGTTAAGAGTCTCTTATCATTTGCTTTCCTCTTTTCTGTTTCCCTTCTCCCAGTTCAATGTTTGGTTTCTTGAATTCCACATATGAGTGAAACCATATGGTATTTGTCTTTCTCTGACTGACTTATTTCGTTTAGCATAATATATTCTAGCTCCATAGTTGCAAATGGCAAGATTTATTTCTTTTCTTTTTTAATAATTTTTATTTAATTTATTTTTTTAAATTTACATCCAAGTTAGTTAAAATATAGTACCTCAATCATTTCACAAGTAGATATTTAATGTCTCTCACCATTTAGCCCATCCCCCCACCTACATACCCTCCAGTAACCCTCTATTTGTTCTCCATACTTAAGAGTCTCTTATGTTTTGTCCCCCTCCCTGTTTTTATATTATTTTTGCTTCCCTTCCCTTATTTTCATCTGTTTTGTGCTGGGAGCCATATTGGCCTTACTGGATAACACAGCCACAGTGAGGAAATGGCAAACATTTACACAACTCCTGTCATAAGAGGCAAAAATGGTATCTCCTTCTACTACTACTGCTCATGTTGAAAATAAGCCTATTGTCATTAATTAGGCCTTACAGCATTCAAAGTCAAACCAATATTCTCCACACAGTTACTCCATAAAAATTTTTTTTCATGCCCCTGTGTCACATCCCACCCCAGCTGGCAGGGCGGTATATCGGTATATCGTTGTGGGTCCATTCCTGAGGGAGGGAGAGAGAGTAGGGCAGGAAGGGGCGCACAGAGAGTGAGGCAAAACAAGGCGTTTTCTGATCAAGCCCCTTTTATTATTCACACACTCTCTCACACACTCTCCTTTCACAGAAAAGAAAACCCACACCTATATAGGGTTTAGGGCGAGAAACTGACAGGGTTGGTTGCTAGGAAACAGGGTCAAGCTAGGGTAAAGAAGGAAACAAACTAAAGTTTTTAGCACAGCACGTGAAGGGCCAATACCACCCTGCCAGTAGGTGATTTATCTTTGTTTTTCTGGCTTCTCCTGACAGGGAGTGGCGCTCCCCTGCCTATTTTTGCAACTCCCCTCAGGGAGTGACATTACCGGCTAGTAAATGGCCAAGCAGCTGAATCTTTGCAGCCTCCCACATCCCTGCATAAGAGATTTTAGATCAAAACATTATAGATATTTGACAAAAGCCTCTTCTAATGAGCCTTGCAGACCCAAACCATAGACGTGAACAGGTTAAAAACACAAAAATTGCATTTGAGTCTGGCCCAGAGAAAAGGAACCTAATTTGGAGATAAGAAATAAAAACAAGTTCAAAAACCAAGTCCACTTGAATCTGGTCTGGAGAGAATTGGAGCCTAAACTGGAGATTAGAAGTCGAAGACAAACACAGAACATAGTGCCTTCCCAAGGTCTACATTCTACCTTGTGCTGACTTCAGTTATGAGGATGGATAAGGATGTGAAAAACCCAGGTCCAAGGCCAACACACATAGGATCCCCATTGTGGTTGCATCAAAGAAAGGGCTCTCTCAAACAACTTGTTAACAAGCATTCTTTTTCTTGTAGTTTTTGAGCCTAATAAAATGGCTCCTGGCCTATTTGTACAGCTTGACTTCTGTTTTAATCTTAGCTTTACAGACTTAAATGATATGTATATTCTCCTGTTTTTTGCTGAAAGCATCCTGTTATGTTCTTGGTTGTGGGATTTGTTCAACCTCACTGTAAGTGCATTACATGACTTGGTAGTAAATTGTTAATCAACAAAGTCATAATTTTTGACAAAAAGCCAACTCGTACAAAATGAGATAGGTTTGTCACATTCTTACTTGGCGTCTGATGCAAAAACGAATGAGATAGTTCTCTGTATACTTTTGATGATTAAAGCTCTTATAAAAAATTAGTCATTGAATGCTGCAATCATATGACACAGGGTAGCAGAATGGATAAAAAAACCAAAATCCATCTATTTGCTGTCTACAAGAGACTCATCTTAGACCTGAAGACACCTTCAGATTGAAAGTAAGGGGCTGGAGAAATATCTATCATGTGACTGGAAGTCAAAAGAAAACCAGAGTAACCATACTTCTATTGGACAAACTGGACTTTAAAGTAAAGGCAGTAACAAAAGTTGAAGAAGGACATTATATAATAATTACAGCGCCTCTCCATCAGGAAGAGCTAACAATTATAAACATCTATGTAATGAATAGGGAGCACCCAAATACATAAAACAACTATTCATAAACAAATAATTTATTGATAAGAATGTGCTTATCACAGGGGATTTAAATACTCCACATACAGCAATGGATAGATCAACGAGACAGAAAATCACTAAAGACACAATAGACCTGAATGGCACATTGGAACAGATGGAATTAATAGATATATTTAGAACTCTGCATCCTAAAGCTAGGGAATACACTTTCTTCTTGAGTGAGCATGGCACATTCTTCAAGATAGATCACATACTGGGGCAGTAAGCAGCCCTCCAGAAATATAAATGAATGGAGATCATACCATGCACACTGTGAGATCACAATGCTATGAAACTTGAAATCAACTACAGGAAAAAGTCTGGAAAACCTCCAAAAATGTGAAGGTTAAAAATCACCCTATTAAAGAATGATTGGGTGAATCAGGCAATTAGAGAGGAAATTAAAAATTTATGGAAACAAATGAAAAGGAAAATACAACAATCAAAATGCTCTGGGATGCAGCAAAGGCAGTCTTAAGAGGAAAGTATATTGCAATCCAGGTCTATTTCAACAAATTAGATAAAGCGTAAATTCAAAATCTAACAAAGCACCTAAGGAGATGAGAAGAGGAGCAGCCAAAGCACCCCAAACCCAGCAGAAGAAGAGAAATAATAAAGATCAGGGCAGAAATAAGCAATACAGAATCAAAAAAAAAAAAAAACCAACCCAGTTGAACAGATGAATGAAAATAAGAGTTGGTTTTTTTGAAAAAATAAAACGGATAAACCTCTAGCCAGGCTTCTCAGAAAGAAAAGAGAGAACACCCAAATAGACAAAATCATGAATGAACATGGATCTATTACAACCGATCCCTCAGAAATACAAGCAATCATCAGAGATTACTATGAAAAATTTTATGCCAAAAAAACCTGGACAATCTAAAAGAAATGGAAAAATTCCTAAACACACATGCACTACCAAAATTCAAACAGGAATAGATACAAAATATGAACAGACTCATAAACAGTAAAGAAATCGAATCAGTTATCAAAAATCTCAAACCAAACAAGAGCCCAGGGCCAGATGGCTTCCCAGACATTATACCAGACATTTAAAGCAGAGTTAACACCCATCCTTTTCAAGTTATTCCAAAAAATAGAAATAGAAGGAAACTTCCAAACTCGTTACGAAGCCAACATCACTTTGATTCCCAAACCAGACAGAGATCCAACAAAAAGAAAAAGAAAAAAAAAAGAGAACTACGGGCCAATATCCTTAATGAACACAGATGCAAAAATACTCAACAAGATACTAGCAAACTTAATTCAACAGCATTCAAAAGAATTATCCATCATAATCAAGTGGGATTCATTCCTGGGTTAGTGGGCTGGTTCAATATTCACAAATCCGTCAATGTGATACATCACATTAACAAAAGAAAAGATAAAAACCATATGATCCTGTCGATAGATGCAGAAAAAGCATTTGACAAAATACCACACTCTTTATTAATAAAAACCCTTGAGAAAGTCAGGATAGAAGGAACTTACTTAAAGATTATAAAAGCCATTTATGAAAAGCCCACAGCTAATATCATTCTCAATGAGGAAAAACTGAGAGCTTTCCCCCTGAGATCAGGAACACGACAGGGATGTCCACTCTCAACACTGTTATTTAACATAGTGCTAGAAGTCCTAGCATCAAGAATCATCAACAAAAGGAAATAAAAGGAATCAGAATCAGCAAAGAAGAAGTGAAACTTTCACTTTTCACAGATGCCACGATACTCTACACGAAAAACCCGATTGACTCCCCCAGAAGCCTTCTAGAACTGATCAATGAATTCAGCAAAGTCGCAGGGTGCAAAATCAATGTACCGAATCAGCTGCATTTTTATACACCAATAATGAAGCAACAGAAAGAGAAATCAGGAAACTTATCCCATTCACAATTGCACGAAAAATCATAAAATACCTAGGAATAAACCTAACCAAAGTTGCAAAAGGCCTGTAAGATGAAAACTATAGAAAACTTATGAAAGAAATGGAAGAAGACACAAAGAAATGGAAAAACATTCTGTGCTCATGGATCAGAAAAATAAACATTGTTAAAATATCATTATTGCCCAAAGCAATCTACACGTTCAATGCAATCCCCATGAAAGTTGCACCAGCATTCTTCTCAAAGCTAGAACAAACTGTCTTAAAATTCATATGGAACCACAAAAAACCCTGAATAGCCAAAGTAATATTGAAGAAGAAAACCAAAACGGGAGGCATCACAATTCCAGACTTTAACCTCTACTACAAAGCTGTCATCATCAAGACAGTATGGTACTGGCACAAAAACAGACACATGGACCAGTGGAGTAGAATAAAGAGCCCAGAACTGGACCCACAAGTGTATGGCCAGTTAATTTCTGACAAAGCAGAGAAGAGTATCCAAAGGAAAAAAGACAGCCTCTTTAACACGTGGTGCTGGGAGAACTGGACAGCAACATGGAGAAGAATGAGACTAGACCACTTTCTTACCCCATACACAAAAATCAACTCAAAATGGCTGAAGGACCTGAATGTGAGACAGGAAACCATTAAAGCTCTAGAGGAGAAAGTAGGAAAAAGCGTCCTTGACCTCAATGGCAGCAATTTCCTACTCGACACATCCCCAAAGGCAAGGGAATCAAAAACAAAAATGAACTATTGGACCTCATCAAGTAAAAAAGCTTCTGCACTGAAAAGAAAATAATCAAAAATGCTAATAGGCAACTGACAGAATGGGGAAAAGATAGTGGTAAATGGCATATCGGATAAAGGGTTAGTATCCAAAATATACAAGGAACTTACCAAACTTCACACCCGAAAAACGAATAATCCAGTGAAGAAATGGGCAGAAGACATGAATAGACACTTCTCCGGCGAGGACATCCAGATGGGCAACAGACCTTGAAACAATGCTCAGTGTCACTCATCATCAGGGAAATACAAATCAAAGCCACACTGAGATACCACCTCACACCCGTCAGAGTGGCTAAAATGAACAAATCAAGAAACTATAGATGCTGTAGAGGATGTGGAGAGAAGGGCACCCTCCTACACTGTTGGTGGGAATGTAAACTGGCACAGCCGCTCTGGAAAACAGTGTGGAGGTTCCTCAAAAAACTATCCATAGAACTCCCTTATGGCCCAGCAATAGCACTGCTAGGGATCTACCCAAGGGATACAGAAGTGCTGATGCATAGGAGCACATGTACCCCAATGTTCATCGCGGCACTTTCTACAATAGCCAAATTAGGGAAAGAGCCTAAATGTCCATCACCTGATGAATGGATCAAGAAGATGTGGTTTATATACACAATGGAGTACTACGTGGCAATGAGAAAGAATGAAATCTGGCCATTCGTGGCTACGTGGATGGACCTTGATGGTGTCATGCTAAGTGAAATAAGTCAGGCAGAGAAGGACAGATAGCATATGTTTTCACTCATAGGTCTAACAGGAGAAACCTAACAATGGACCATGGGCAGGGGAAGGAGGGGAAATAAAGTTAAGGAGAGGGAGTGAGGCAAATCATGAGAGACTCTTGAATACTGAAAACAAACTGAGGGCTGAAAAAGGAGGAAGAAAGGGCAAGGGGGGTGATGGCCATGGAGGGGGACACTTGTAGGGAAGAACACTGGGTGTTATATGTAATCCAACTTGGCAATAAACTATCAATGAAAAAATTAGTCATTATAAAAAATGTCTACTTTCCTAATGTCATCACTTCCAATGATTAAAACATGTTATCACTAAGAATTAGTCACTGTAAACTCTTCCTATTTTTTTGATGTCATGTTACTGCTTGATCAATAAAAAGAGACACCAAAGCAGACAGAGCAGAGATGCCTGCCTGGTGATTAAGAAACATGTGGCTCTCTCAATCCTCTCTTGTGCTGACACCGTCCATCCTTTCATGGAACCCTGGACCTGCTGGAGCTGGACTCTGGCAGTTTTGTATCTTAAAGTCCTCATATGAATGAAGTCATATGATATTCGTCTTTCTCTGACTAATTTCACTTTTCATAATGCCCTCTATTTCCATCCACATAGTTGCAAAAGGCAAGATTTCATTTTTTTTGATTGCCGAGTAGTACTCCACTGTATGTATATATGAATGTATATATTCACACACCACATCTTCTTCATCCATTCATGTGTTGATGGATATTTGGTTTCTTTCCATAGTTTGGCTCTTGTTGATAGTACTGCCATAAACATTGCAGTGAATATGCCCCTTTGAAACAGCATACCTGTATCCCTTGGATAAATACCTAGTAGTGCAATTGCTGGGTCATGGGGCAATTCTATTTTTTATTTTTTAGGAAACTCCATTCTGATTTCGAGAGTGGCTGCACCAGTTTGCAATACCACCAGCAGTGCTAAAGAGATTTTTCTCTGCATCCTCGCCAACATCTGTTGTTGCTTAAGTTGTTAATATTAGCCATTCTGACAGGTGTGAGGTGGCATCTCATTGTGGTGTTGATTTGTATTTCCCTAATGATGAATGATGTTGAACATTTTTTTCATGTGTCAGTTGGCCATCTGGATGCCTTCCTTGGAGAAGTGTCTATTTATGTCTTCTGCCCATTTCTTCACTGGATTCTTTGTTTTTTGGGTGTTGAGTGTGTAAAGTTCTGTATAGATTTTGGAAACTAACCTTTTTTCTGTTACATCATTTGCAAATATCTTCTCCCATTCTATCAGTTATCTTTTAGTTTTTCTGATTGTTTCCTTCCTTGTGCAGAAGATTTTTATGTTGATGCGGTCCCACTAGTTCATTTTTGCTTTTGTTTCCCTTGCCAATGGAGACATGTGTAAGAAGTTGCTGCGGCCAAGATGAAAAAGGTTTTGCCTACTTTCTCCTCAAGGATTTTGATGGTTTCCTGTCTTATGTTTGGGTCTTTCATTCATTTTGAGTTTATTTTTGTGTAGGGTGTAAGAAAGTAGTCCAGGTTCATTTTTCTGCATGCCACTGTCCAGTTTTCCCAGCACCACTTGCTGAAGAGACTGTCTTTATTCCATTGGATATTCTTTCCCCCTTTATCAAAGATTAGTTGGCCATACACTTGTGGGTCCACTTCTGGGTTCTCTATTCTGTTCCAATGATCTGAGTGTCTGTTTTTGTACCAGTACTGTACCGTCATGATGATTCTGGCTTTGTGATATAGCTTAAAGCCCAGGATTGTTATGCCTCCTCCTTTGGTTTGCTTTTTCAAGATTTCTTAGGCTATTCAGGGTCTTTTCTGGTGGCCATATTTCTTTTGGTTGCTGAGTAATATTCCATTGTATATGTATACCACATCTTTATCCATTCATCAGTTGATGGACATTTGAGCTCTTTCCATAATTTGGCTATTGTTGATAATGCTGCCATAAACATTGGGGCGCATGTGCTATTTTGAATCAGCATTTTTGTATCTTTTGGATAAATACCTAGTACTGTAATTCCTGGGTAGTTCTATTTTTAACCTTTGGAGGAACATGCATCCTGTTTTCCACAGTAGCTGCGCCCATTTGCATTCCCATCAATAGTACAAAAGAGTTCCTCTTCCTCACCAACATCTGTTGTTTCCTAAGTTGTTAATTTTAAGCATTCTGACAAGTGTGAGGTGGTATCTCACTGTCGTTTTGATTTGTTTTTCCCTGATGGTGAGTGATGTTAAGCATGTTTTCATGTGTCTGTGGGCCATCGATAGGTCTTCTTTATTTTATTTTATTATTATTATTATTTTTTAATATTTTATTGTCAAATTGTTTTCCATACAACGCCCAGTGCTCTTCCCCTCAAGTGCCCTCCACCATCACCACCACCTCTCTTCCCCCCCCCCCCCCCCCCCCCC
>NC_043707.1:50807293-50809137 GCF_006229205.1 Suricata suricatta
AGATCATGAGTAGGGGAGGGGCAGAAAGAGAGGAACACATAGAATTGGAAGCTGGCTCCAGGCTCTGAGCTCCCAGCACAGAGCCCGATGCGGGGCTCAAACCCACGAACTGTGAGATCATGACCTGAGCCAAAGCCAGACACTCAACCAACTGAGCCACCCAGGCACCCTTATATGTCTTCTTTAGAAAAGTATTTATTCCTGTCTTCTGCCCATTTCCTAACTGGATTCTTTGTTGTTGTTGTTTTGGATGTTGAGTTTGGTAAGTTCTTTATAGATTTTGGATACTAACCCTTTATCAGATAAGGCATTTACAAATATCTTCTTCCCTTCCATAGGCTGCCTTTAGAGTTGTTGATTGTTGCTTTTTGGAAGCTTTTTATTTTGAAGTCCCAATAGTTTATTTTTGCTTTCATTTCCCTTGCCTCAGAAGACATATCTAGTAAGAAGTTGCTATGACTAATGTCAAAGAGGTCACTGCCTGTGTTCTTCTCTAGCATTTTAATGGTTTTCTGTCCCACATTTAGATCTTTCATCATTTTGAATTTATTTTTGTGTATGGTGTAAGAAAGTCGTTCAGTTTCATTTTTTTGCATGTAGCTGTCCAGTTTTCCTAATACCATATGTTGAAAAGACTGTCTTTTTCCCATTGGATATTCTTTTGTGCTTTGTCAAAGATTAGTTGACTATATAGTTGTGGGTTATTTCTGGCTTTCTATTCTGTTCCATTCATCTGTGTACGGTTTTTCCAAATTTTTCATATGGTTGGCTTCAAGTTTCATTGCATTGTGGTCAGAAAATATGCATGGTATGATCTCAGTCTTTCTGTACTTTTTGAGGCCTGATTTGTGACCCCATCTGTTATCTGTTTTGGAGAATGTTCTATGTGATTTTGAAAAGAATGTGTACTCTGCTGTAATATGATGAAATGTTCTAAATATATTTGTTACATTCATCTGAGCCAGTATGTCATTTAAAGCCATTGTTTCCTTGTTGATTTTATGCTTAACCTGACCATTGCTTTCAGTGGGGTGTTAAAGTCCCATACTGTTATTGTATTATCAATGAGTTTCTTTATGTTTGTTATTAACTGACTTATATGTTTGGGTGAGAAACTTGAGAAAGTTGGAGACATAAATATTTATTTATTTTTTATAATAGTTTATTGTCAAATTGGTTTCCATATAACACCCAGTGCTTCTACCCACAAGTGCCCCACACCATGACCATCAGCCCCTCCCTCCCTCCCCCTTCCCTTTCAGTCCATGGTTCGTCTTCAGTATTCAGTAGTCTCCCTTGATCTGTGTCCCTCACTCTTCCCCGCTCTCTTTCCCCCTTCCTCTCCCCATGGTCCCCTACCAGGTCTCTCCTGGTAGACCTATGAATGCAAACATTGGTATCTATCCTTCTCTGCCTGACTTATTTCACTTAGCATGACACCCTCAAGGTCCATCCACTTTCCAACAAATGGCCATATTTCATTCTTCCTCATTGCCATATAGTACTCCATTGTATATATATATATATACACCACATCTTCTTGATCCATTCATCAGTTGATGGACATTTAGGCTCTTTCCATGACTTAGCTATTGTAGAAAGTGCCGCTATGAACATTGGGGTACATGTGCTCCTATGCATCAGCATTTCTGTATCCCTTGGGTAGATCCCTAGCAGTGCTATTTTTGGGTCTTAGGGGAGTTCTATGGATAGGTTTTTGAGGAGTCTCCACACTGTTTTCCAGAGCGGCTGCACCAGTTTACATTGCCACCAACAGTGTAGGAGGGTGCCCTTCTCTCCACACCCTCACCAGCATCTATAGTCTTTTGATTTGTTCATTTTAG
>NC_043707.1:50809237-50820475 GCF_006229205.1 Suricata suricatta
TTGCTGCGATTGAGGTCTAGGAGGCTATTTCCTGCTTTTTCCTCAAGGGTTTTTATGGTTTCCTGTCTCACATTCAGATCCTTTATCCATTTTGAGTTTATTTTTGTGAATGGTGTCAGAAAGTGGTATAATTTCATTTTTCTACATATTGCTGTCTTCATATGGAACCACAAAAGACCCTGAATAGCCAAAGTAATATTGAAGAAGAAAACCAAAATGGGAGGCATCACAATCCCAGACTTCAGCCTCTACTACAAAGCTGTCATCATCAAGACAGTATGGTACTGGCAGAAAAACAGACACATGGACCAATGGAATAGAATAGAGATCCCAGAACTGGACCCACAAGTATATGGCCAATTAATCTTTGACAAAGCAGGAAAGAGTGTCCAATGGAAAAAAGACAGCCTCTTCAACAGGTGGTGTTGGGAGAGCTAGTGTATCATTTTAGATTTCCCTCTTTTTCATTTGGTATAAAATTTCAAGTTATTTTCTTGGTCAATACCTGTGGATTACAATGAATATCTTATGTATAACATTGTTTAAATAATACTAACTTGATTTCAATAGAATACATATGCTTTGCTTCTATAAGTCTACTTACCTCTCCCATTTTTCATTTTTATTATCACAGTTATGTCTTTATACATTGTGTGCCCATTAACTTAAGTTCATAAAATTGTTTTATGTATTTTTTAGAAATCTCATGGAAAAAAATGAAATTACAGACTAAAAATTCACTGATACTGAGTTTTATATTTACTTAGGTAATTACTTTTGCTAGCATTCTTTACTGTCTAGTTGTCTATTGTCTGTTCAGCCTGAAGGATTCCCTTTAGTGTTTCTTGTAAGGCAGGCTACCAATCACGTGGTCCTTATTTTTTGTGTTTTAGGGAATGTTTTATTGAGCTGGTTTTGTGTTTTGTTTTTCTTCTTCTAGCTCCTTGAGGTGTAAGGTTGGGTTTTATTTGAGATTTTTATTGCTTCTTGAGATAAGCGTGAATTGCTCTCTACTTCCCACTTGGAACCACTTTTTCTGTATCCCAAAGGTTTTGGACCATTGTGTTTTCATTTTTATTTGATTTTGTTTGTTTTTTATTTGTTCTTTGATTTCCTAGTTGACCTATTCATTGGTCAATATCATGTTGTTTAACTGCATGTATTTGTGGTCTTCCCAAAATTTTTTCTTTTGGTTAATTTCTAGTTTTGAAGTGTTGTGGTCAGGAAAGATGTATGGTAGGATTTTGATCTTTGTTTATTTGTTGAGTCTTGTTTTGTGGTCTAAGATGTGATCTATTCTGGAGATTATTCCATGTGCATTTGAAAATAATGTGTATTCTGCTGTTTTAAGATGGAAATATATCTGTGAAGTCCATCAGGCCCAGTAGGTCATTTCAAGCTACTGTTGATTTTATGTTGATTTTTCAGATCTGATAATCTGTCCATTGATGTTAGTGGGTGTTAAAATCTTCTACTATTATCACATTATTATCAATTCATTCCTTTTTGTTTGTTAATAATTGTTTTATATATTCCAGGGTTCCATGTTGGGTGCATAAATATTTACAATTGTTATATCTTCTTGTTGGATCATCATCTTTATTATGATATAGTGCCTTTCTTCATCTCTTCTTACAGTCCTTGTTTTAAGGGCTAGTTTGTCTGATGTAAGTATTGCTACTCTGGCTTTCTTTTGATGTTTATTTAAATGATAAATGCTTTTGTCTGCTTTTATTTTCTTTATTTTGTTTTATTTTATTTTATTTTACTTTATTCGTTATTTTTTTTTCATGTCCTTACTTTCGATATGCAAGTGTCTTCTTTAGGTCTGAAGTGAGTCTCTTATAGGAAGCATATGGGTGGGTCTTGTTTATTTATACACTGTGTCATCCTTTGTCTTGATCAGGACATTTAGTCCATTTACCATTAATGTAATTTTTGGTAGATATGCATTTATTGCCATTGTGTTGTATGTTTGTGGTTGTTTTTGTAGTTATCTTTTCTGATCTTTTTCTCCCTTTCTCTCTTTTATGACTTGTTGGTTTTCTTTAGTGATAAACTTCGATTCCTTGCTCTTTATTTTTTACATATCTCTTATTGGTTTTTTGGTTTGTGGTTTCCATTCATTTTATATATGAGATCTGTGTATAGTGGTCTATATTAAGCTGATGGTCACTTAATTTAGAACTTAGTACTTACTCATCTCCCCTCCATGTTTCTGATATTTGGCATCATATTTTACATCCTTTTACTTACAAATCTCTTGAGTGATTTTTACAGAAGTACTTATTTTTACTGCTTGTGTATGTTTCCTTTTTATACTCTTACTTGTGGTCTTTCCACTCAAAGCCTGCCCTTTAACATGTCTTGTAGGACTGGTTAGTGGTCATGATCTCCTTTAGTTTTTGTTTGTCTGAAAAACTCTTAATATCTCCTTATATTCTGAATGATAGCTTTACTGGATAGAGCACTCTTGGCTGCAGATGTTTTCCTTTTAGCACTTGGAATATATCATGCCACTCCCTCTGGCTTGCAAATTTTTGCTGAAAAATCAACTAATAGTCTTATGGAGTTTCCTTTGTAAGTTACTATCTTCTTTCCCTTGTAACCTTTAAGACTCTTTCTTTAACTTTTTTTTTTTCTTATTTGCCATTTTAATTACTATGTGTCTTGGTGTGGACCTCCTTGGGGTGTATTTGTTGGGGGATCTCTTTGCCTACCAAATCTGAATCTCTGTTTTCCTCCCCGATATCCCCCCTCTTTCTCTCTCTTCTCCTTCTGGGGTCCCTATAATGCTAATGTTATTACACTTGATAGAGTCACTGAGTTCTTTAAGTGTACTGTCATTATACACTATTTGTCTCTCACCTCTTCAGCCTGCATTTTTTCCATTACTCTGTCTTCCAGGACACTAATACATTCCTCTGCTTCCTGTAGCCTACTGTTTATTCCATGTAGCACATTTTTAATTTCAGTTATTGAGTTCTCCATCTCTGATATGTTATTTTTTTTTATCTCTTTGTCAAAGGTCTAAGTGATGTCCTCCACCCTTTCCTGAAGTCTAGTGAATATCTTTATGATCATTACTTTAAATTCTCCATCAGGCTCACTACTTATTTCTGTTTCACTTAGATCTCCTGCTGTGATTTTCTTCTGTTCTTTCACTTAGGACAAATCCTTATTTCTCATTTTGTTGCCTCTCTATGTCTTTTTCTGTGTGCTGGGAAAGTCATCTATGTCTTTTGCTCTTAGAAATAGTGGCTTTATGAAGAAGGGGTCTTGTGGTGCCCTGTGGTGCAGTGTCCCCTGTCCCCTGTAGTTCAGGAGAATCTCTGATGTATGTTTCTTGCTTCTTGCTATTGTGTCTGAGTCACTTTTCCTTTAAGTCTATACTTCTTCACTGACTGCCTGTTGCAGGCTATGCTTGCTCTCTGAGGTATTACAGAGATACAGGCCAGCCAGCTCTGAGGAAGTATGGCTGCAGGAAAGCTTGGGGTAGGATAATGGTTTTATCAAAATTTGTACTGAGCTGCTAGTTCTGTCAGCTCCTCCCAAGCTCAGCTGCAGCCAGAGACTCTGCATGCATTAGTGGCAACAGGCAGTGGTGTGGTACATGGTAGTAGTGGTGGCCAGGGGGCCACAGCACCTGGACATGGTATCCGTGCACAGGAGTGAAGAGCTGCTGAGCAGGGCATGCAGCACATTAAAAAGTTCACCCGGAGCCCAGGGCCGGGGCCAGTAGGCTTGAAGTGGGCCAGTCCTCAGGAGAATGCATTCTGAGTTAGGCACACTACTAGCAGGCTAGGTAGCATTTGTCTGTGCAGCACCGCCTATGGCAGGTGGCTCTGTGTTTATGTTGGGTGCTGGGGAGGAAAATGGGACCAGCTGCATCCTTCCTGGAGAAGCCCCCTAGCCTGTTCTAAAATCCTTATAAATAGAGCTCCCTCACATTTGCCTCAGACACTGTGCAAACTGTTGATTCTATTGCTTCTCCTCTGGCTGTCGTCTCTTTAAGAGTGGACACCCAGCCAACACTGGACCTCCTGGTTCACCCAGTGCTGAGTCGGCAGCCTTTTAAAGCTCCAGGCTCCAAGACCCAAAGGTTATACAAACACACAGAACTCATGCCTTTCTAGTTTTCAAGGACAGACATTATGGGGATTCATTTTCCCTGTGTGGGCTCCTTGATGCTTTTCATCTTTGTGCCTGCAGCTTCCTCAACCCTGTGGGTGACTTCTGACCACTGTTTCTGATCTTCTAAACTCTCCGATACGTTTTCTTCTTTATGTTTAGTTGTGGCATTTTTTTTCTTTGAGTCTTCAGATTGCTCTTCAGTTTATTCACTCGGATGTAAGTGATACCTAGTTGTAAATGCAGGATAGAATGAGCCTAGGGTCCTACTACTTTGGCAGTTTCCCAGCATCTGTCCTGCCCTTGCATTGTTCCTTTTAAAAACACTTATTAAAGTATAATTGACAGACAACATTATAGTAACTTCAGGTGTACAAAATAGTGATTTGATATTCATATACATTATAAAATGGTTACTACAATAGGCCTAGTTACCATCTGTCATTTATAAAGTTAATACAATATTATTGACCACATTTCTCATGTTGTATACTACATCCCTGTTATTTATTTTACAGCTGGAAGTTTGCACTTATTAACTTCTCTACCCATTTTTCTCTCCCCCCACCAAGCAACTCCCCTCTAGCAAACACAAATCTGCTTTCTGTACCTATAATTAGGGGTTTTGTTTTGTTTGCTTTATTTTTTATATTTCACATACAAGTGAAGTCATATGGTGTTTGTCTTTCTCTCTCTGCCTTATGTCATTGGTATGACTATAGCTACACCAGCTTTTATTTGGTTCCATTTGTGTGGAATATCTATCTCTATTCCTTCACGTTCAGTCCGTGTGTCCTAACTTCTGAAGTAAGCCTCTTATAGGCAGTATATAGATGTGTCTTGTTCTTTATCCGTCTAGGAACCCTAAATCTTTTAATGGGATAATTTCGTCTATTTACATTTAAAGGAATTATTGATAGATGTGGGCCAACACCACTTCTGCCAACAACCTGTTCAAGGCAATTCAGAGTTCTGTGGGCCCAACCAACCTTAAGTCTGCACATCTTCCAAGTCTACACATCACCTAAAAAAGGACTCACCTCACAAAACTGCCATGGAGGTTAATGAGCTTTCACTCTACTCCATTCCTGAGGGTCAATCCAAATATATAGAGGATAAGATGGTGGAGAAAAAGGGAACACTATTACCTCTGCATGCCTGCAACCATCAAACTGAGAAGAATTAAAACCACAACTTTCTGATCTCCAGGAGTGGAGGTGCGCGCACCTCCTTATTGACAACAGCCTCATGGATGCCTGAGTGAGTAAGAACTGGGAACGGATACTTTGAGGGAAGGAGCGTGTTGGGGCCCAGTAGGCCAAAAAACCTCCCGCAGAGCGACCATTGATGGCACTGCCTCCAGGACACACGAGAGTCTGTATAAGTGACCATTGATGGCACTGCCACCGGGGCACAGGAGAATATATGTAAGTGACTATTGATGGCTATGCCTCCGGGGCACAGGAGAACTATTTGGGAAGTTGTGGAACAAGTCAAAAGACTGTGAAACAACATTTGGCCTCCTGGGCTGCACATATGGCTTCTGTTTAACCTGTCTATGATTTTCTCGTTCCTTTGCAAAAGCGAAAAGGCATATACCTTTAGTTTTGAGTCAACTTGGGTCAGTTAGTGGCGCCAGCTTTCCCTTACATTATTTCTGTTTCCAGCTCATTGCCTGCTGTTGGGGCAAACACAATTCTCTGCCTAAAATTAACTCCTTGAATGATAAGTGTCTTGGCCAGACATAGCTGCTAAAGGGCCTTGAAGAAAAGAAAATTCTTTGAGAGACAGACACCCTTATTCCTGTTTTTTTTACTTCTGTTCTCACTGCTGTTCTCTCTTCTATGATAAAAAATAATCCTTCCCAGAGCATGTTTTTACTCTCTCAAGGACCATAAACTATGTAATCATTAAAAAAAGAAAAAAAATGTGTAATCCCCTATGGCATAAAAGACACTGACTTTCTTGGTAAAGTGTGGCTTTACCACCATTCACGTTGTCTGTCTTTTTTCCTTTGGATATTATGCAGACACCAACCACCTACTCAGGGACCTTTCAACTGAGGTGCGTGGGCTGGTCCCCCGCAGGAGCGCCAGCTCAAAGCGGAGCTAGAAAAGAGAGTGTCCAGAGTTTTAGCCCTGGGCCTGCAGAGAGCGTGTGTCCAGAGGCTGCACAGCACCGTGCAAGGCGGCACGCATGCAGGGCAGCTGTGCAGGGTGGCACAGAATTTTGGCGAGCTGAGCGCGAACGGGCCGTGAAAGACTGCACAAGCGGGCAGCTCAAAACACTGTGTGTGAATCAGCCTGTAGGGCAGTACAGACCTGAGGGGAAGAGGAAAGACTGAAAGGAGACCTCAGCCCGTGGAGCGGCTGAGAGACAAACTTTCCATTTGCAGCCGCTGGGCGCAGGAAGAGAAATGCGACCCCCTCAGCGGGCTTGTTCTCCAGCGGGTCTGGCAGCCCGCCCACCTCAGGTGGAGCCAGGGAAGGGCTGGCTCTCCAATACCCCTGCGCAGTCCTGACCAGAACGCCACCTGGCTGCCAGAGGTTATTTTAATGGTGGTGGAAGCATTAAAGCACGTGGACTAGCATTTGGAGGCCTGGCAGAACTTAGAAAACTGAAACAATTTGACCCGCCCGTGGCATGGGGAGGTTGGACTCAAGAAAGTGGCTGGCAAGGTCTGAGAGGGACTTGCAGTGCTGCCATTCTTCTCCCTGCATCCACTTAAGGCGGTCCCTCGGAGACCAGAGCCTGAGAGCCAAACTACCTACATTGAGCCATGGCTATCTGCCCTGGAGAGCTGGATTCTTCTTTTTGTGCTATTTTTTACTTTTTCTCAATTTTTTCTTTCCTAATTATTTTTAGTGTTAATTTTTAAAATTTTTCCTTTGTTTTCTCCTTTCTATTTTCCTATTTCCTCCTTTTTCTCCCTTTTCCCCTGGAGTCTGGGAAAGACCAATATTTAAGTGCTGCTGTGATTAGATCAGCCCTTACCATCCAGATATTTTTCCTATATCTCATTCTTATCTCTCCTTGCCGCAAGTTTTATGCTCTCAGACTTTCCTTTATCTTTGGCTGTCTCTGTGCCCCTGGCTTCCCTCCTCCCCTCCTTTCTTGTCCTCTCTTTTCTTTCCTGCACCTTTTTTTTCCTTTCCCATTTGGTTTGCTTGTTTACCGGATCTGTCAGTGTGTTTGTGTGCTTGTGTTCCCTATGTGTTTGTCTGTCTGTTTTCCTTTTCAAGGCTACCTCAAGAAACAAGCTAAAGCACACATAGTGGAAAGCCTCAAATATCACTGAGTAAGGAAATATATTAATTACAGGCACAACAAGAGAAACTGAGAGACACCATTAAAAAACATCTCCTGAATCGACAGGCCCTGGAAAGTCAAAGAGCCTCCTTTAATAGTGCAATACTAATAGGCACACAGTGCAGAATGAGCTTTTAAAACTGATGAGAGACAGAAAGCTAGCCAAAATGACAAAATGGAAAAACTCTCCTCTAAAGAAATTCCAGGAAGAAATCAAAGCGACAGAACTGCTCAAAACAGACACAAGCAACATATCTGAACAAGAATTTAAAACCATTATAAAATTAATCGCTGGGCTTAAAAAAAAAGCATAGAAGCTGTCAGAGAAGATATTGATACAAAGACTAGGGACCTTAAAAATAGCTGTAATGAGTTAAAAAAAAAAAGGCTATAAATGAGGTGAATAATAAAATGGAGGCTGCCAGTGCATGGATTGAAGTAGCAGAGAGGAGAATAGATGAATTTAAAGACATAGTTATAAAAAAAAGAGGAAGCCAAGAAAAAGAGAAATTGATACAGGAACACGAAAGGAGAATTCGAGACCTCAGTGATATAATCAAATGGAACAATATCTGTATCATAGGAGTTCCTGAAGAAGAAGAAGAAAGAGAAAAAGGTGCTGAAGGGGTATTGGATCAAATTATAAATGAAAATTTCTCCAATCTGGGGAAAGAGAAAGACATTGAAATTCAAGAGGCATACCGAACTCCCCTAAGATGTAACCTGAACCGACCTTCGGCATGACATACCATAGTGAAACTAGCAAAATATAAGGATAAAGAGAGAATTCTGAAAGCAGCAAGGATAAAAGGGCCTTAACGTACAAAGGGAAACCTATCAGAGTGGTTACAGACCTATCTACTGAAATTTGGCAGGCCAGAATGAAATGGCAGGAAATCTTCAATGTGATGAACAAGAAAAATATGCAACCAAGAATCCTTTAACCAGTGAGGCTGTCATTCAAAATAGAAGGAGAGATAAAGGTGTTCCCAAATAAAACTTGAATGAATTCATCACCACCAAACCAACCTACAAGAAATCCTAAGAGGGAATCTATGAGAGAAATGTAGCAAGGAATTTAAGACACCAGAGACATCAATACAAACATGAACTCTACAGAGAACATATGAATCTAAACACGCATTTTTCAATAATAACACTGAATGTAAATGGACTGAATGCTCCAATCAAATGACACAGAGTAGCAGAATGGACAGAAAACCAAATTCCATCCATTTGCTGTCTACAAGAGACTCACCCTAGACCTTAAGACACTTTCAGACTGAAAGGAAGGGGATGGAGAAATACCTACCATGCGACTGGACACCAAAAGAAAGCTGGAGTAGATATACTTATATCGGATAAACTAGACTTTAAAGTAAAGCCAGTAAAAAAAACATGAAGAAGGACATTATATAATAATTACAGGGTCTCTACATTAGGAAGAACTAACAATTATAAACATCTATGTGCCAAATTCGGGAGCACCCAAATACATAAAACAACTAATCGCAAACAGAAACAATCTCATCCATAAGAATGTGCTAATTGCGGGGGACTTTAATACTCCACTTACAATAATGAATTTGTCAACCAGACAGAAAATCACTAAAGAAACAATGGACCTGAACGACACACTGGAACAGATGGAATTGATAGATATATTTAGAACTCTGCATCCTGAAGCTAGGGAATTCACTTTCTTCTCAAGTGCGCATGGCACATTCTCCAAGATTGATCACATACTGGGTCATAAAACAGCCTTCCATAAATACAAATGAATTGAGATCATACCATGCACACTTTCAGATCACGATGTTATGAAACTTGAAATCAACCACAGGAAAAAGTCTGGAAAACCTCCAAAAATGTGGAGGTTAAAAACCATCCTACTGAAGAATGATTGGGTGAAGCAGGCAGTTACAGAAAAAATTAAAAAGTGTATGGAAACAAATGAAGACAAAAATACAACAATCCAAATGCTCTGGGACACAGCAAAGGCAGTCCTAAGAGGAAACTTTATTGCAGTTCAGTCCTATTTTAACAAATTAGAAAAAGCGCAAACTCAAAATCTAACAGAGCACCTAAGGAAACTAGAAAGGGAGCAGCAAGAGCACCTCAAACCCAGCAGCAGAAGAGAAATAATAAAGATCAGGGCAGAAATAAACAATGTAGAATCCAAACAAGCAGTTGAACACGTCAATGAAACCAAGAGTTGGTTTTTTGAGAAAATAAACAATTGATAAACCTCTAGCAAGGCTCCTCAGAAAGCAAAGAGAGAACACCCAAATAGAGAAAATCATGGATGAAAATGGATCTATTACAACCAAACCCTCAGAAATACAAGCAATCATCAGAGATTACTATGAAAAATTATATGCCAACAAACTGGAAAATCTAGAAGAAATGGGCAAATTCCTAAACACACATGCACGAGAAGACATAGAAAATCTGAACAGACCCATAACCTGTGAAGAAATCGAAATAGTTATCAAAAATCTCCCAAGGAATAAAAGCCCAGGGCCAAATGGATTTCCATGGGAATTCTACCAACATTTAAAACAGAGTTAACACCCATCCTTCTCAAGTTATTCCAAAAAATAGAAATAGAAGGAAGACTTCTGGACTCATTCTACGAAGCAAACATTACCTTGATCCCTAAACCAGACAGAAACCCAACAAAAAAAGAGAACTTCAGGCCAATATCCTTAATGAATACAGATGCAAAAATACTCAACAAGATACTAGCAAATCGAATTCAGCAGCACATAAAAATAATTATTCATCATGATCAAGTAGGATTCATTCCTGGGTTACAGAGCTTGCTCAATGTTCGCAAATCCATCAATGTGATACATCACATTAACGAAAGAAAAGATAAAAATCATATGATCCTGTCAATAGATGCATAAAAAGCATTTGACAAAATAGAACATCCCTTCTTAATGAAAACCCTCAAAAACGTCAGGACAAAAGGAACTTACTTAAATATTACTAAAGCAATCTATGAAAAGCCCAGAGCTAATATCATCCTCGATGGGGAAAAACTCAGAGCTTTCCCCCTGAGATCAGGTACATGACAGGGATGTCCACTCTCACCACTATTGTTTAACATAGTGCTGGCTGGAAGTCCTAGCATCAGTAGTCAGTCAACAAAAGGAAATAAGAGGCATCAGAATTGGCAAAGATGAAGTCAAACTTTCACTTTTTGCAGACGATATGATACTCTACATGGAAAACCTGATAGACCCCACCAGAAGACTTCTAGAACTGATCCATGAATTCAGCAAAGTCGCAGGGTACAAGATCAATGTGCAGAAATTGGTTACATTTTTATACACCAAAAATGAAACAACAGAAAGTGAAATCAGGAAACTGATCCCATTCACAATTGCACGAAAAATCATAAAATACCTTGAAAGAAACCTAACCAAAGTTGTAAAAGGCCTGTATGATGAAAACTATAGAAATCTTATGAAAGAAACTGAAGAAGACACAAAGAAATGGAAAAACATTCTGTGCTCATGGATCAGAAGAATAAACATTGTTAAAGTGTCATTATTACTCAAAGCAATCTACACATTCAATGCAATCCCAATCAAAATTACACCAGCATTCTTCGCAAAGCTAGGGCAAATTATCATAAAATTCATATGGAACCACAAAAAACCCTGAATAGCCAAAGTAATATTGAAGAAGAAAACCAAAACGGGAGGCATCACAATCCCAGACTTTAGTCTTTACTACAAAACTGTCATCATCAAGACAGTATGGTATTGGCACAAAAACAGACACATG
>NC_043707.1:50820575-50859501 GCF_006229205.1 Suricata suricatta
CACAAGTATATGGCCAATTAATCTTTGGCAAAGCAGGAAAGAGTATCCAATGGAAAAAAGACAGCCTCTTCAACAGGTGGTGTTGGGAGAGCTGGACAGCAACATGCAGAAGAATGAAACTAGACCACTTTCTTACACCATACACAAAAATCAACTCAAAATGGCTGAAGGACCTGAATGTGAGACAGGAACCCATCAAAATCCTAGAGGAGAAAGCAGGGAAAAGCGTCCTTGACCTCAATAGCAGCAATTTCCTACTCGACACATCCCCAAAGGCAAGGGAATCAAAAACAAAAATGAACTACTGGGACCTCATCAAGATAAAAAGCTTCTGCGCTACAAAGGAAACAATGAGAAAAACGAATAGGCAACCAACAGAATGGGAAAAGAGAGTGGCAAATGGCATATCGGATAAAGGGCTAGTATCCAAAATCTACAAGGAACTCACCAAATTCCACACCTGAAAAACGAATAATCCAGTGAAGAAATGGGCAGAAGACTTGAACAGACACTTCTCCAAAGAGGACATCCAAATGGCCAACAGGCACATGAAACAATGCTCAGCGTCACTCAGCATCATGGAAATTCAAATCAAAACCACACTGAGATACCACCTCACACCAGTCAGAGTGGCTAAAATGAACAAATCAAGAGACTGTAGATGCTGCCAAGCTTGTGGAGAAACGGACACCCTCTGATACAGCTGCTCTGGAAAACAATATGGAGGTTCCTCAAAAAACTATCAACAGAACTCCCCTATGGCCCAGCAATAGCACTGCCAAGGGATACAGAAGTGCTGATGCATAGTACCCCAATGTTCATAGCAGCACTGTCAACAATAGCCAGATCATGGAACTAGCCTAAATGTCCATCACATGATGAATAGATCAAGAAGATGTGGTGTGTGTGTGTGTACACACACACACACACACACACACACACATACAATGGAGTACTACATGGCAATGGCAATGAGAAAGAATGAAATATGATATTTGTAGCAAATGGATAGATTTGGAAGGAGTCATGCTAAGTGAAATAAGTCAGGCAGAGAAGGGAAGATAGCATATATTTTCACTCATAGGTGTAGCAGGAGAAACCTAATAGGGGATCATGGGAAGGAGAAAAGGGGGGAAAAAGATTTGGGGAGAGGGAGTGAGGCAAATCATGAGAGACTTTTAAATCCTGAGCACAAACTGAGGGTTGAAGAGGGAGGGTGGAAGTGGAAGAGGGGAGTGATGGCCATAGAGAGGGGCACTTCTGGGGAAGAGCACTGGGTGTTATATGGAAAACAATTTGGTAATAAACTATATACATATATATATATATATATATGTATACATATATATAGTTTACTATATATATATGCCCAAAAAATGGAAATCACCTTCCTCATGGGGCTGTACTAAGGAATAAAGTGAATGAAATAATAAATAAATAAATAAATAAATAAATAAATAAATAATAAATATGTAGAGGAGCCAAGGACCCATCTGAAGAAAACATCTCACATCTCTGACATTATGGTGAGACATATTCAAGTTGGGATCAGGAAATTTACTCATAAACTAAGCCCAAGATGCAGAGCTTGGTTCAATGGGGGTTAGACAGGTATGAGTATCTCCAAAATGCACCTCCTGGATTTTTTCCAAGACTTGGTGTTGTTGGTTTTGTTGGCATTTTTTTAACTTCTTTTGGCTAGAGATTCAAAAATAAAGAAGGTAGTGTATCCACCTGAGTTCATGGGATTAGCTGCCTCTTTTTATTATCCACAACAAGCACTGTATTTGTCCAGGTCCGTTGGAGGAAATTATATGACTGGATTTACAAGGATAGATAGTCATAGAAAATTTGTGGAAGGTGAACTTTCAAAAGCCAGGAAATGTGAAGATCACTTTGAAAGAAATAGAATGCTCCATGCTCTGCCCATTTTAATCAGTTATAGGTAAACATTGGTAAATCCGTAGTAAACCAGGATTTTGACAGAAAAATGGCAGAGAAGTCAATACTGAATGTAGTAAATTGGCTTTTTTCTTCAGGAAAAACTATACTAGGCCTCTTATCTTGGGTCATCATTCAAGACAAAATATAGACATAATATTGTCAATATTAGATTAGTAATAATAATATATGAGAGCTCTTTTATGGTATCTCATACAATATCAATATTATCATTTTTTTAAATTCTCATTTAAGCAGATGTGTTATATTTTAACTGTAGTTTGTTATAGTTTTGCTCTTATAGCTATTTATTTTGCACTTAAAAATTAATAATAGAGGGGGCGCATGGATGGCTTAGTCAGTTAAGCACCCAATGTAGGCTCAGGTAATGATCTCATGCTTTATAAGTTTGAACCCTGCATTGGGCTCTCTGCTGTCAGCACAGAGTTCATTTCAGATCCTCTGTGTCCTTCTCTCTCTGCCCCTCATTCATGTTCTCTCCTCCAAAAATAAGAATTTAAAAAAATTAATAGCAAAGTAGAATCTTTTCCAGAAGTGTATACATACTTTACATATTTTGGGTGAAAACTCTACCTTTTTATTCCTTTTACTACCCCCTTTATGTTATTTTTATATTTATATTAAGTTTTTGTTTAAATTACATTTAGTTACCATACATGTAATCTTAGTGTCAGGTGTTACAAATAGGGATTCAGCACTTACATACGACACTTGGTGCTCACCACAAATGCAGTCCTTAAACATCATCACCAATTTCCCCCATCCCCCCCCATCTCCTCTATAGTAACCATCAGTTTGTTCCTTGTAGATAAGAGTCCACTTCTTTGTTTTCCTCTTTTCTTCCTCTATAATTGTTCTTTTTTGTTTCTTCAATTCCACATATAAAATCATATGGTATTTGTCTTTCTCCTATTGACTTATTTCACTTAGCATGATACACTCTAGCTCCATCCACATCATTGCAAAGGGCAAGATTTCATTATTTTTTGATGGCTGATTAATATTCCATTGTATATGGAACATGATTTTTTCTTTATCCGTTTGTCAGGGGGTGGACATTTGAGCATTTTCCATAATTTTGCTATTATATATAATACTACTGTAAACATTGGGGTGTGTGTATCCCTTTGAATTAATATTTTTGTATTCTTAGGTAAATAGTAGTGCATTTGCTGAATTGTAGGGTACTTCTATTTTTAACTTTTTGAAGAGCGTCCATTCTGTTTTCCACAGTGTTGCACCAGTTTGCATTTGCACCAAAAGTTTAAGAGGATTCCCCTTTCTCTGCAGCCTCTCCAACACCTTTTTTTTCCCTGTGTTGTTGATTTTGGCCATTCTGACAGGTATGAGGTGATATCTCATGGTAGTTTTGATTTAGATTTCCCTGATGATGAGTAATGTTGAGCATCTCTTCATATTTCTGTTGTCATCTGGACATCTTCTTTGGAAAAATGTCTATTTTTGTCTTCTGCCCATTTTTAATTACATCATTTGTTTTTTAGGTGTTGAGTTTTATAAGTTGTTTATATATTTTGGATACTGATACCCTTTATCAGATATGTCATTTGGAAATATCTTTTCCCATTCTGTAGGTTGCCTTTCAATTTTGTTGATTGTTTCCTTCTCTTTTTAGAAGCTTTCTATTTTGATGAAGTCCCAATAGGTTATTTTTGTTTTCATTTCCCTTGTCTTGGGAGACATATCTAGTAAGACGATGCTGGGAGCAATGTCAAAGAGGTTACTGCCTGTGCTTCCCTCTAGGACTTTAATGGTTGCCTGTCTCACATTTAAGTCTTTCATCTATCTTGAATTTATTTTTGTGTATAGTCTAAGAAAGTGGTCCAGATTCATTTGTTTGCATGTTGTTGTCAAGTTTTGCCAACACCTTTTGTTGAAGAGACTGTTTTTCTCATTGCATATTCTTCCCTGTTTTGTCAAAGATTAATTGACCATATAGTTGTGGGTTTATATCTGGTTTTTCTATTCTGTTCCCATTAATCTATGTGTCTGTTTTTTTTTTAATGTTTTCCATTTCTTTGTTGAACTTCTAATTTTGTTCTTTTATTGTTTCCCTGATATTATTAAATTATCTCTGTTCTATTGTAGTCTTTGCCCATATTTGGAACAAATAACTTGAATATTTTTGTAGGGTGATTTCTGTATCTTCATTTCTTTGGATCCCAGTACAAGAGATTTACTGAATTCCTTTGGTGGAGTCATATTTACCTGATTCTTCATGATCCCTATAGTTTTGCGTGTGTGTTGGCACATTTGAAAAAGCAGTCACCTCTTTCAGACCTTATGGACCGCTTTCAGACTTTATATACTTCCAGACTTTAAAAGAAACCATTCACTCATGTGTGATGACATGCTGGATCATGGGTCTAGTGGTACAAGGTGCCAAGTGTGTGGATATGTGGTGGCACTGGATTCTGGGGGATGTAATATCTCTGGTTTGGGTCAGTGCACTTCACAGCATTGACATTTGTACAGTCCTGTAAGGGAAGTTGGTGTCCTCAGCAACACCTTCAAATCTAGTAGCTAGGGACCAGGGTAAGTGGCAGTGGTGGCTACGGCCAGTGGTGTGCACACACTCGGCTGCAGGGGCCAGCTTCTGGTTCCTCTCTAGTTGCAGGAGCCATTTGCAGACACATACATAGTGATGGAGGCCAAAGCATCTGGCAAGAGGCAAGGCCAACTATAGACTTATTGGTAGCTATAGAGGTCCTGGCTGCTCGCATGTGCTCCTATGGCTGTGTGCCCTCCCTCTGGGTGTGTGTATTGCAATGGAGGTTGATGATGGGGGATACTGGACAGGAGGTATGCAGATGCACAACTGATGGGACTAGCAACAGCTGGGCACAGTGATGCTGGCCAGTGATGAAAGGAAGGACTGATATGGGCTCACAAGCAGCTGTGAAGGCCTTGGCTGTTGGTGTGCTCTCTTGTGGTTGTACACTTTTCCGTGGGGGCATGTATGCTGTAATGGAGGTGGGTGATAGGCCAGTGTGTGGAGGTGCACATCAGGAGGCGCTGTGAGCATGAGCGTAAGCATGAGCGTGAGCATCGCATCACACTGAGGGTCAGTGGGGGGAAGGGGATCTAGAGTGTCCTCCTCCACACATATATAGAGGGCTTCGATGACTGTTGGTGTGGTTCCTGTGATCCAGCAAAGAAGCGGAAGGGAGCAAGGAGGGACTCATACGGCTGGCTTTAGCAAATAAGAATGTTTATGGGGCAGAAAAGTGGCAAAATCTGGGTCTGTGGTGGTTGTGCTGCCATTAACTTTGTTGGTGGAAAAATGTGCTGAGGTTGTCTGCAGAGCAGTCTCTCTGAACTGCAGTTATTCTCACTGTGCATCTTTTAATAATAGCTTCTGCTTTATTTCTTCCTAACCAGCTCTCTACGTCTCAGCTTTGCCAATCTGGCTGGGGTGAAAACAGAGTGGGATCTTTGCACAGTGCCCTGAGAGACTAGAGAAGTTGGGTGCTCACTTCAGTATTGCTTTCCTTGGGAGAACTCTTTCTAGCTGAGAAGTTACTTCTTGGTGCTGAGCAATGCTGGCTGGTGGGATGGGATGATGAAGACAAAATGAAGATGTCTGCTTTCTCTTTTCAAGTTTTTTTGGTTCCACTCTGTCGCTTAAACTTCTTAAGTGGACTCTGGAGGTCTTCCAGAAATGATTTTTTTTTAATGGATAACTTTCCAATTGTTGATCTTTGAGGAGGATCAGGGAAGCTGGGTTCTTCTACATTGCCATTTTTCTATTTCCACATTCTGTCTTTTTTTTTTTAAGAGAGAGAGAGAGAATGGGCGTGCAAGTTGGAGAGAGGGGCAGAGGGAGAGAAAGAGAATCTAAAGCAGTCTCCACACCCATTGCAGAACCTGTTGTGAGGCTCAATCCCACAACCCCGTGATCATGACCTGAGCTGAAATTAAGAGTTGAATGCTCAGCCTACTGAGCCACCCAGGTGCCCCCCCATTATTTGTCTTAATGCAAGTGTATGTGGGTATGTGTGTATTTCTGTTTTTTCTCTTGTTCTATGAGTCTATTTCTTTATGTATTAGCCAATATCAGCACCTTACAGCAGCAGCTTTTACATCTTATCGGCGTGTGCTCAGTAGGGCAAGTCTTCCCGCCTTGTCTCTTTAAAGAGTCTTAGCTGTTTTGGCCATTTTTGTACAAATTTTATAATCAGATTGTTACGGTCCACATATATCTGTGCACACACACATACACAAGGAGCTGGGACTTTAATTGAGTTTTATAAATCATGAATATGTTCTCTTGCCATTTATTTTGGTCTTTATTAATTTCCCTCACTAATATACTCTAGTTTTCTTCATAGGGATCTTGTACATTTTTAACAATTTGTTCCTAGGTACGACATGTTTTTTGCAGTTTCAACTATATTATATTACTCTATTGTTTGCTGCTGATATATGAACACAAGCTGATTGTGTGTATTTACTGTATCCAGAAATTTTGCTGTACTCATTTTTTGTTGTAATAATTAACTATAGGTTCTTTTGAAATTCCTATATGGAAAATAATATGATCTATGAATAGTGACAGACTTGTTTTTGTTTCTAAATATACATCCAATATAAATTTAATCTGCTCTTTTAAAAATTTGGGGGGCCTGCATAGCTCAGTTGGTTAAACGTCCAACTGATGATTTCAGCGCAGGTCATGATCTCACGGTTGGTGAGATCGAGCCCTTCATGGAGCTCTGTAGTGACAGCACAGAGCCTGCTTGGGATTCTCTCTCTCCCTGTCTCTCTGCCTCTCCACCCTCTAAATAAATGAATAAACATAAAACAGGACTTAAAGCTTTTTTGTAATGGCTAGAATTTTATTTTAAGAGTTTTATATTTTTAATAGAACTCAATACTGTATTCATAGCATAACTAGGTTAGAAACAAAGACGGAAGCTTCTCCTTTACTGAATCAGAGAATTAAAGGTAGAAGAAGTTCAGTACCTGGGACAGCTCATTGGAACTGCCACGTGTTTTGGCTGTGTGGAAAATAGCTTTTATCCTAAGAATGTGCGATTTACGTAGTTGGCTATATCTAATTAAAACAACATTATTATTAGAGCATTCTTTGCCATTTTTTGCCATATTTTTCCGCTAGAGCTATGGAATCAACTTTATAGTTTCAAGCTTTTCATTGAAATAAGGGTCAATTTTGTAAACTAAAAGTCAGAGGGAAGGAGATTAAACCAAAGAAAGATGATAAACATCACCCAACGTCTTGGAGAGTAGGGAAATTGTTGCAGGATGTTATTTCACTTGCCTTTGCCCAAACACAGCATTCATATTTGATGTTTTTAATCAGACACTATTCTAGATGTTATTAGGGAGTTTGTTTAAAACCATTGGATATATATGAACTTAGCATGTTTCTCAGATTTTAATAACAATATTGATGTAATGATTGATAGAAGGGATCTGCTGATTTGAAAGAACAGCTGAACCGGGCCGGCCCTTGCTTCCCTGGTGGCCAGAGCAAGAATCCTGCCTGGACGCCCCCCCCCCCCCCCCCCCCCCCCCCCCCCCCCCCCCCCCCCCCCCGCTTCTTAAAGCTGTGACAGCTCTGAGAGAGGGGAGGTGCTCTAGCCGGTCCCTTTCTGACCCTTCTTTGGAAGGAGGGGTGAGGCTGCCACTATCCTGCTCTGGCACCGGCCCCCACCTCCTCACTCAGACCGTTCCCTTGACTGAGCTCTTGGAGCTCATTCCTGGGAGAAACTGAGGAAGGTTGAGTGAGCACTGGCCAGCCCAACTGGAGGCTGGCTGCTGAGGCCTGCTACCACATTTGTTTTTGTAAAAATAAAGCTTGATTATTCACACACAAAAAATTCCTTTCATTCTTTTTCTTCTTTCTTCTATAGTTGTTTTCCATTCTTTGAGGGCACTGTGAGAAAAATACTGGAGAGGAGGAAACTGAACGTCTCATGGATCTGGAGTGTGATTGAAACTCCAGGCTTAAAGTCTGGAGTTTTAAAAGTCTAGGAGCTTCACTAGGATAGAGCCTGGAGAACTGCCCTAATGATGATGTTATGTTTCAATCACACTAAAGAAGACCAAGGCAAGCAAGAGTAGAATTTTACAGTAACTAGAGTTTTAAAAGATTAAAAATATTTTGGGAACCAAAGGGCCATTTAAATAGTTTCTTTTTATTAAGTATGTTGGCTAATCATAATTAACAAGTGAGAAATCTAAATTCTCCAGGAAATATTTTTAAAAACTATTAATAGCCTACACATCCCCCCAAGAATGTTGCAATAAGGGGAACAATCTTATGATAAATTTAGTGAATTGAAAAGATACAAAGAAGCCTGGGTTCTTGTGCTATGATCCATGATATTACCTCTGGATTGCTTACTTCTGGACTTCTCAGTATTTTAGAAGAAACACATTTTTAAGGCACTTAAGAAATAGTATTTTTAAGGCACTTTAGAAGGTTTCTCAAACTCTCAGCTAAATATTTTCCTCTTAAGAACGTAAGGTGGTGTTCAGTAAGATGACAGCAGCATAGCAGTACCCTAGGCTCATCTCATCCCATGAAACACAACTAGAGAACTACCAAATCATACTAAATACCCCAGAAATTGGTGTGAAGACTGACAGAACAAACTCCACAACTAAAGGGAGAGAAAAGGGCAAATCAAAGAAAGTAAGAAGTGTGGAGATGTGCTTAGAAGAGAAACGGATCACAGGTAGTATGGTGGGGAGGGAGCCATGGTCACAGAGAGGGCAAGAGAGAGAGGAGGCCACAGGGGAATGCACAAAGAAAACGTTTATCTATTGGCTTGCATACCAGAGGGGCTGAGTTTCATGAGTCCTTGCAACCAGCTAGGCTTAAAGTCTGGAGTTTTAAAAGTCTAGGAGCTTCACTAGGATAGAGCCTGAAGGGCACTGAACTTCCTTAGGAGAGAAGGCAAGCAAACAATCCAGTGATAGACAGCATCTGAAGAATTCTTGGGGCACACTGGGGGAGATTATTAACTCTTCTGGGAGTGCACCACTGAGAGGCAGAGTTCAGAGAGACACCTTTTTGAGAAGAAAGGAGCTGGCCAAAGCCATTTCCTTTCCCTGCCCCTCAGCACAAATACAGAGCCACCTGAGGGAAGCAGCTCAGCCCTGACACTGACTGCCTAGCTTCCATACACGAAGACCCATCCCCCTTTGCTGTGGCGAGACTGCCCTTCTCATTCAAGCTTACTTCAGTCCCAAGGTGGTAGGCCCCTCCCCAAGACCAGTACAAGCCCTGTCCATACCACATTCTCTGACCAGAGAGTTCTGCAGGACCTCAGTTCTGGTAGAGATGGTGTCAGGTATCATTTCACAAGCAGACCAGAGTACACCTAGTTAAAACTTGCCACACACAGGCCAGAGACCAAACACTGCCCACAGCAGTCTAGAAGATCCTCTGCAGATGACTGGCCTAGAAGATAGAGCAGCCAAAACACAACAGCAGAGCACATGCAGCACACACTGGAGATGTTCCTTGAAGCACCAGCCCTGGGCATTATGTGGCCTCTTCTTATAAAACCATTACTTTCAGGAGCAGGAAGTATAACTTGCTTTTCTAACATAGAGAAAAAGACAGAAACAAAATTCAAAGATGGAGGAATTCATCCCAAATGATAGAACATGATAAGGTCATGGGCAGAGATCTAAGTGAAACAGACAGAAATGACATGCCTGATGGAGAATGTACATCCCAAATGATAGAATGTGATAAGGTCATGGGCAGAGATCTAAGTGAAACAGACAGAAATGACATGCCTGATGGAGAATGTATAGCAACAATCATAAGGATACTCACTGGGCTTGAGAAAAGAATGGAATGTATGAGTGAGACTTTTACCACAGAGATAAAATAGTTTAAAAAAAAGAATCACTCAGAGATGAAGGGTGCAATAAACAAGGCTGGAAACACAAGTGATGTAGTGAACTGCAGACTAGGGGAAGCAGAGGAATGAATTAGTGACCTAGATGATAAAAATAATGTAAAATAATGAAGCTGAACAAAAGAGGGAGAGAAGTATGAAACAGAATAGGCTCAGGGAACTCAGGGACTCGATCAAACATAATAACATTCATATTATAGGAGTCCCAGAAGAAGAGAGAGGAAAGGGAGCAGAAAACTTATTTGAAGAATAGCTGAAAACTTCCCTAAACTGGGGAAGGAAACAGACATCCAGATCCAGGCGGCACAAAAAGCTTCCATCAACATAAATAAAAGCAGGCCAACATCAATACATATGGTAATTAAATTTGCAAAATATTGTGATGAAAAAACCCTCAAAACAGCAAGATGGAAGAACAAGGGAAGACCCATAAAGCTAGCTGCAGAACTCTCAGTGGAAAGTTGGCAAGCCCGAAGGAAGTGATGTGACATATTCAAAGTGCTGAGTGGAAAAACTCTGCACCCAAGAATACTCTATCCAGCAAGACTGTCATTCAGAAGAGAAGACAAGATAAAGAGTTTCCCAGACAAGCAAACACTAAAGGAGTTCATGACCACCAAAATAACCCTGCAAGAAATATTAAAGGGGACTCTGAGTGGAAAGGGAAGACCAAAGGTGACAAAGACAAGAAAAGATCAGAATTATCACAAACTGATAAAACAAGTAATAAAATGACAATAAATCCATTGCTATCAATAATTACTCTGAATGTAAATGTACTAAATGCTCCAATCAAAAGACATAAAATGTCAGACTGGACAAAAAAAACCCAAGACCTATCTATATGCTGTCCATGAGAGATTCATTCTAGGTTTAAAGACACCTGCAGAATAAAAATGAGGGGATGGAGAAATATTTATCTCAAAAATGGATGTCAAAAGAAAGCTGGAGTAGCAATACTTATATTGGACTAACTAGATTTTAAAAACAAAGATGGTAAGAAGGCATGAAGAAGGGCACTATATCATAATAAAAGGGAATATCCAAAAAGAAGATATAACAATTCTAAATATTTATACACCCAACATGAAAGCACCCAAATACATAAATTAACAAACATAAAGGAACTCATTGATAATAATACCAAAACAGTAGGGGACTTCAATATCCCACTTACAGCAATGGACAGATCATCTAAGCAGAAAATCAACAAAGGGACAGTGGCTTTGAATGACACACTGGACCAGATGGATTTAACAGATATATTCAGAATTTTGATTAAAGCATTCCATCCTAAAGCAGCAGAACACACATTCCTTTCAAGTGTACATGGGACATTCTCCAGAATAGATCACATTTGGGTTACAAATCAGGCCTCATTAAAAACAAAAAGATCAAAGTCATACCATGCACTTTTTCTGACCACAAGCTATGAAACTAGATGTCAACCACAAGAAAAACTTTGGAAAGACCACAAATAAATGCAAGTTAAGCAACATGCTACTAAATAATGAATGGGTTAATCAGCATATCAAAGAAGAAATACAAAATTACATGAAAACAAATGAAAAGGAAAACATGGTGGTCCAACACTTTTGGGGTGCAACAAAAGTGATCCTAAGAGGGAAGTATATAGATAGGCCTACCTCAAGAAGCAAGAAAAGTCTCAAATAAACAACCTAATCTTACACCTAAAGAAGTTAGAAAAAGAACAAGAAATGAAGCCTAAAGCCAGAAGGAAGCAGATGGAAGGAAATAATAAACAGCAGAAATAAATGATATAGAAACAAATAATAAAGAGCAGGTGTAAATGATATAAAAACCAAAATAAAACTCAGTAGGACATATCAATGAAACCAGGAGTTGGTTCAAAATTAATAAAATTGATAACCCCTAGCCAGGCTTATCAAAAAGGAAAGAGCAAAGACCCAAATAAATAAAATCACAAATGAGAGAGGAAAAATAACAACCAACAGTACAGAAATACAAATAATTATAAGAGAATATTATGAAAAACTATATGGCAACAAATTGAATGACCTGGAAGAAATGGATAAATCCTAGAAACATATAAGCTACCAACACTGAAACTGTAAAACATAGGAAACTTGAACAGACTGATAGCAAGCAAAGAAATTGAATCAGTAATCAAAAATATCTCTACAAACAAAAATCCAGGGCCAGACGGCTTCACAGGTGAATTCTACCAAACATTTAAAGAGAAGTTAATACCTATTCTTAAACTATTCCAAAAAATACAAATGGAAGGAAAACTTCAAAGTTTATGGTATTAGGCCACCATTACCCTGATACCACAACCAGATAAAGACTCCACTAAAAAGAGAACTACAGACCAATATCCCTGATGAACATGGATGTAAAAATTGTCAATAAAATGCTAGCAAACTGAATCAACAGTACAGTAAAAGAATCATTTACCGTGAGCAAGTGAGATCTATTCCTGCTTTGTAAGGGATGTTTGATATTTTCAAATCAATCAGTATGATGCTTCACATAAATAAAAGAAATGATAGGACCATGATCCCCTCAACAGAGGCAGAAAAATCATTTGACAAAGTAAAACATCTATTCATGTTAAAAACCCTCAATAAAATAGGGTTAGGGGACGTCAACATAATAAAGACCATTCATGAAAAACTCACAGCTAGTATCATCCTCAATGGGGAAAAACTGAAAGCTTTCCCCTAGAGTCAGGAACAAGATACAGATGTTCACTCTCACCGCTTTTATTCAATGCATGACTGGAAGTCCTAGCAATAGCAATCACACAATGAAACAAAAAAAAGGCATCCAAATCAGCAAGGAAGAAGTCAAACTTTAACTATTTGCAGATGACATAACACTTTATGTAGAAAACCTGAAAAGATCCCACCAGAAAACTGCTAGAACCAATACACAAATTCAGTAAAGTAACAGGATACAAAACCAGTGTACTTCTATTGCGTTTCTATATACCAATAATGAAACAGCAGAAGGAGAAAGTAAGCAATTGATCACATTTAAAATTGCACCAAAAGCCATAAGATACCTAAGAATATGCCTAGCTAAGAGGTAAAAGACTGGTAGTCTGAAAACTATAAAACACTGATGAAAGAAATAGAAAATGACACAATGAAATGAAATGCATTTTATGCATTTAATGCAATCCCTATCAAACTGCCAACAGCATTTCTCACAGAGCTAGAACAAACAATTATACAATTTGTATAGAACCACAAAAGGCCCTGAATAGCCAAAGTAGTCTTGAAAAAGAAAAGCAAGACTGGAGGCATTACAATTCCACACTTCAAGACACATTACTGGGGGTGCTTGGGTAGCTCAGTCAGTTAAGCACTGGGCTTCGGCTCAGGTCATGATCTCATGGTTTGTGGGTTTGAGCCCTGTGTCAGGCTCTGTACTGACAGCAAGCTCAGAGCCTGGAGGCTGCTTCAGATTCTGTGTCTCCCTCTCTCTCTGACTCTCCCCTGCTCACACTGTCTCTCTCTGTCTCTCAAAAATAAATAAAAGACGTTAAAAAATTTTAAGATACATTACAAAGCTGTAGTGATCAAAACAGTATGGCACTGGCATAAAAACAGACACATAGATTAATGGAACAGAAATAAACCCACAACTATATGGTCAATTAATCTTTGACAAAACATGGAAGAATATCCAATGAGAAAGACATAGACTCTTGAACAAATAGCATCAGTAAAACTGGACAGCAACATGCAAAAGAATGAAACTGGACCCCCTTTTTACACCATACACAAAAATAAGTTCAAAATGGATGAAAGACCTAAATGTGAGACAGGAAGCCATCAAAATCCTAGAGAAGAACACAAGCAGTAAACTTTGTGATATGGGCAATAGCAACTTATTTCTAGATATGTTTCCTGAAGCAAGGGAAACAAAAGCAAAAATAAACTATTGGGACTTCATCAGAATGAAAAGCTCTACAGTACCGTGAAGGAAACAATCAACAAAACTGAAAGGCAACCTACAGAATGGGAGAAGATATTTCCAAATGACATATCTAATAAAGGGTTAGTATCCAAAATATATAAACAACTTATAAAATGCAACACCTAAAAAACAAATGATGTAATTAAAAATGGGCAGTAGACACAAATAGACATTTTTCCAAAGAACACATCCAGATGCAAACATGAAAAGATGCTCAACGTTACTCATCATCAGGGAAATCTAAATCAAAACTACCATGAGATATCACCTCATACCTGTCAGAATGGCCAAAATCAACAACACAAGATAAAACAGGTGTTGGAGAGGGTGCAGAGAAAGGGGAAATCCTCTTACACTCTTGGTGCAAATGCAAACTGGTGCAGCTACAGTGGAAAATAGAATGAACGTTTCCCAAAAAGTTAAAAATAGAACTACCCTAGGATCCAGTAATTGCACTAGTAGGTATTTACCTAAGAATACAAAAATATTAATTCAAAGGGATGCTTGCACCCCCGTGTTTATAGCAGCATTATCTACAATAGCCAAATTATGGAAGCAGCTCAAGAGTTCATCAACTGTTGAATGGATAAGGAACATGTGGTATATATATACAATTGAATATTATTCCACTATAAAAAATGAAAGCTTGCCACTTGCAACAACATGGATGGAATAGAGTATCGTGCTAAGCAAAATAAGTCAGAAAAAGGCAAAGGCAAATACCTTATGATTTCACTCGTGTGGAATTTAAGAAACAAAACAAATGAGGAAAGGAAGAGAGAGACAGAGGAAAACCAAGAAACAGACTCTTAACTATAGAGAACAATCTGACAGTTACCAGAGAGGGGGTGGCTGGTAGATGGGTGAAAGAGGTGATGGGGATTAAGGAAGGCACTTGTGCTGAGCACTGGGTGATGTATGGAAGTGTTGAATCACTATATGGTACACCTGTAACTGATACTATGCTGTGTGTTAACTAAGTGGAATTTAAATGAAAACTTTAAAAAAAGAATATAGGGTTGTTATTATTGTAGTCACTATTGTATAACTGGGTTCATTAAGTATTTATTTATTTATTATGTACTTTCTATATGCTGGGCACTGTGTGATTCCTATGTATACAATGAAGGTTGTTCTGAGTTTCTGAAGTGTACCTGCCTTGCCTCTTTAGCTTTTGGGAGGCTGTGATGGAAGAGATATTCCTTTGTCTTATCAGTCTTTGTGGGGTTGTAGAACAAAACAGAGTGTTGTGAGTTTGGAAATAAATTGAAAGAGAGGTTACTTATTCTGGGCACAAGTATTCTTTGCTGTAATAAGAAGTAATTGACATTCCGACGGAATTGACATTACATGGTGGTAAAGAGTATGGACTTGGGAATCATAGTAGGAGTTTCAAATTCTGACTCTCCCACATACGAACTGAAAGACTTTGAGTCAGTAAATTGACCTGATAAACCTGTTTCTTCATCTGTAAAATGGGAACAAGTAGAAACCTCATGGAGCTATTGGATGGATTAAATTATCTAAGGTATGCAAAGTGCTCACTAGTGTCCCTGATGTGAGCTAAGTGCTCAAAAATGTGAGGTATTATTATTATTATCATCATTATTATTTAGAAACATGAAAATATAGTTATTTTCTACATGCATTATAGAAGAGATGGATCATGGGTTGTTCTAGAAGAGAAACAGAAGGGATGGATCAGGGAAAACTTTACAGGAACAGCTGTGCTTCAGTAGCACCAATCTGATGTGGGTCCATTTGGCTCTCAGCATCAGGGATCTAAACAAAAACCATAAGAGACTGTTAAACACAGAGAACAAACTGAGGATTGATGGGGGGTAGGATGGAGAGGCAGGGAAAACGGATGATGGGCATTGAGGAGGGCATTTGTTGGGATTAGCATTGGGTATTGTATGTAGGTGATGAATCATGGGAATCTACTTCCGAAGCCAAGAACACACTGTATACACTGTATGTTAGCTAACTTGACAGGAAAGTATTAAAAAATAAATAAACCAAAACCTGTTTAGCCACATTGCATTCTAGCCATCAACTCGGCTGTTGGCCATAGTGAATGATGCACATCCCAGAGAGCTGGAGACCAGCCCTGAGACTCATGGTGCAGTGACCTCTTTGCCATCTGGCATCAGTATCTGAGGGATCAGTCACCAGGTTCCACATCACATGTCTGTTTTGCAATTCCTGAGGGTGTCCTGTTTCTTCAAAGAAGGAAGGTCCTTAACTGGAACTGCTCCATCATTCACAGTCCCTCAGGGACCCATATTTTTGTAATTTTAAGAGACTGCCCATAGAGGATTACATTTAATCACTCCAGCAGTGTGTAGGAGAGAAGTTGATTCCTAAATCTTAATTATATATGCATAATCATTGGAACACTTTCTCAGTAAAACCAGGTAAGTCTAAACAAATCTACATTCCCTTGGTGTTTAAAACTCTTGACTTTTAATGAAACCCCTCAGGCCTTCAGGTCAATTTAAACAAAGAGGAAAGTATGAAACTTTTAAACAATGATTCCTGGAACTCATTATAATTAATTATCTAATCCCCGCCCTCACCACTTACCAGTGTGTTCTAAGATAATCAGTTGTTAAAAGCTGTCAATCTCGCTCTCGTCTTAGACCAAGATGTTGGGGGGGGGGCGGGTAGAGATGTCTGGAAAAGGTCCCCCCACCCTCATCTGTGCTCTTTACACCAACCTTCCCTCTCTGTTCCATAAGCATGGGGTAGGAAGGTTCTGGATGATTACTGACGCTATCCTCTTAGGACAGAGGTAGGGTTTCTTCAGCAGTTCAGCCACATCCACACCAGAGCTCTCAGGTGCCTTCTCGGCAAGTCTTGGTTTTCTCAGTGGTTGCACGACTCTTGCAGTAACCCCACACATTAAAAAAAAAAAAAGAAAAAGAAAGAGAAAGAAGAAAGAAAGAAAGAAAGAAAGAAAGAAAGAAAAGAAAGAAAGAAATCCCTTGAGCAACTATACACAAAAGCAGAAATGGAGAGGGAAGGTTTGACCATATCCCTTATCAGGGGGAAAATCTCCCTAGAACTCTTACAGGAGACCCCTCCTTCTGTCTCAGCTGCAATGAGGTCTATCTCACATACACAACTATGGTACTTGACTCATCAATGTCATTTTAACATTTTTTATGAAAACTGCAATGCCAAAATGTCCTGATTTCTTGATGTGCTTTTTCCTTTGGCCACTGTATCCCCGATGACAACTTATTCTTTATCATGATCCATCTCTGAAATGATAAATAGTGGTAACTAAAGCCTAATGAACACCTGGTTCTCTCACCTTCTTCGTGTCGTCATGCCTACAGTCTGATTGTGACATCTGATCACTGTGACTTTGCCTCCTGCCTGTCCTCAGGGTTTAACAGTGTCCTGCAGGTTTTACTTTTGACTCTCTCCAGCTGAGCTCCCCCCCCACTGTGTCACCATGAACCCTCTCTCTGTGGCATCCTCAACCCTCTTGTCACATAGTCTTCCTATGATATCTGCCCACCGTGGATTAATCTGATCATCTGGCCCTTCTGCTCCCATTTGGACTGATGGAGAACATAACACAAACATGCAGACTGGTGCCACTTTAGAAATATGGTGTCAGTGCTCCACTGCACTGCTTGGCAATTCTCTTAACTAGCAGAAGTCAGCTTTTACTCATATCTTCGGTGGCTATTTAAAATATTGACTTCTCTCCCTAACCCTCAAACATCATATCTATTTCCTACCTCTTGGCAGATGGGTGTGCTTCCATTTCAAAAAAAAAAGTAGGAACATCTTTTGTACTAAGTAGCAATAATTATTCATACACATAATTAATAAGATAATGTATCCACAAGAGTCTTCCCTTTGTTTACAGGGAAATTTTTTTCTTCTAAGATTTTATTTAAATTCAAGTTAGTTAACAAATAATGGTTTCAGGAGTAGAATTAGTCATTCATTACTTAAATACAACAACCCAGTGTTCATCCCAACAAGTGCCTTCCTCAATGCCCATCACCCATCTAGCCTCCCTCCACTCAACACCCTCCAGCAACCCTCAGTTTGTTCGCTCTATTAAAGAGTCTCCTATGTTTGCCTCCCTCTCTGTTTTTATCTTTTATTTTCCTTCCCTTCCCTTATGTTCATCTATTTTGTTTCTTAAATTCCATGTATAAGTTGACATTTTTCAAAAAAGAAAGTTAAATATATTTATATCAGATCTATCTATGTATCTATCTGTCTAGCAGCATTGGCAATTTACCATGAAACACATAAAAAATAAGACTGCTAAATAAATAGACAAATGAATAGATGCAACAAAGCAAATATTGTTATTAGTAGAATCTAGGTGGTAGATATACAAATGTTCACTGTGAAAATTATTTCAACTTTTCTGTAGGTTTGAAATTTTTTCCTTATAAAATGATGGAACCAATTGAAATCCTCAAAAATCAGAGATACTCATTGGAATATTATCCAGGGGCTACCGATTATTGAACAGCATATAAAATCAGATTTTAGGCTACATTTTATATGGCACAGCACTCATTTCTGAAGTAGGCTGTCACAGAAATATCTCCTTTGGGGTGCACACAATGGAAGTCCAACCTTTGTTTGTTGGTTATTTACTAGTTAGTATTCTAACAGGAACAGAATGGTTGCAAATTTAAAATGTTAACACAAGTCCTCATCCATATTGGACAAAATCGTAGGTCCAATATTATTTCAAGGTTTTTAGTCCCCAACTTCATTTACAGGTGTTTTTTTTTTTTTCCTAAATGGCTTTACTGTTTGGAATTCCACTTGATTTCACATCCGCATCAGGAGCCCTTCCCTTCCTCTTGTCTCTGCAGAATTTCCTTCACCAGGAGCTGCAAATTAGAGGAGCCATATTCTCAAAGTTATGCCCAGGAGTTCAGTTTGTTGGCCCTGGATGAAAGAGAGCAAGTTTAAGGAAAACTAACCAACAAATAAAAGGAAGAAAATGGGATTTTTAACAAATGGGATGTGTGGCAGATAATATTCTATCTTCAGCAGTAGGGTCAGGTCTGGAAGCAGTGAGAGCGCAAAGAGGTTTCTGGAAGAGGGTGGGAGAAGGGACAAGTTTGGTGAAGGCAGACAATGCTATACCAGGCAGGTCTAGAATGATAGCTAAGCCACCCTAAATTATTTGGGGAATAAGAGCACATATAAATAGTTGACCTCCACATTTGTTTTTGCTCTTGAGATTCTTTGATTCTATGAGACATTGTGCTCCATGAGATTGGCCCAGGATTAGGAGTCCTGGGTCGTGCGCAGACAAAAAGGAACTGAGAATGGTCAGGAGGCCACCCAGCAACAAATTTCCCTCTCACAGGTGAACTTTCAGTGGAACAGAATAATAAGCCGTTAGATCAAACTCCTTACTTTGTATCCTTATATTTTCTTCTCTTTCATCTTCTCTGTATACTTAGGAAATTCTCAGTTTTTATATGATGAGAGAAGGAGAAATGGCTTAACATCTCCTGAGCAGCCGGTCTGGATGTTTGCAGAGTATGCGGGCCCGCTGTTGACACAAAGGCTCTAGGCAGTAGAGTACAGTGGTTAGGCTCCCAGAGCTCAGAGCCTGCCCTCCTGGATTCAAATTCCACTTCTACGACCTACTGGCTGGGTGACCTTGGGCAAGTTACATAATCTTTCTGTGCCTCAATTTCCTCGGCAAAATGACAGTGATAGTAGTTCTTACCTGATTAGGGAGCATCGAGGTTTAAAAGCACTCAGCTTAATAGTTGGCCAGCATATGAGGTTTATCTGCTATTGTTGTCTTTCTCTCCAGAAAATGTGATTGGATCCCTGAATCCCTTCATTTTTCCTCTAAGGAAGAACTGTTTCAGAACGGGTGTCCTGAGGACTTTTTTATTCCTATTATCTTAATCCTTCTCTTCCTTCTGACCCAGAGAGACCACAAGCATGGTAAATAGATCTCCAGACACTGGAGATATAGTATTTGGATTAAAATCCACACTTTATCCTCTGTGTGATCAACTATAGGAGAGTTATTTCACCTGCGGTGCCTCAGTTTCCTTATCTGTGAAATGAGAATGGTAATGATAACAACGATAATTCATAAGGATGTAGTGAATGTTACACGAGATCAACCATGTCAAGCCCGTGGAAGACTCCTGGGCATAGTGTTAAGTGCTGATTAAGTGTTAGTCATTGTTGTTATGCATTCTACACCCCACAGACATGTACAGTGGCCCTGCCAAGTGCAAAGCACTGTGAGACACTGGTCACTATTACAATGATCCCTATCCTCAAGGAGCTGAAGAGTTTCCAAGTTAAAATTTGTCAACCAATCCCTGATTCATCTTGTGGAAGCCATTGATTCCAATCTGATTTGAAGACCAGTCTTCAGGGAGGTCCACTGCAGATGACACTTGTGTTACAGAATCTGTTTCAGAGAAGACACCCAGCCTTGACTTTTCCCCTTGGTGAGGTCTAGGAATCTTGTGGTTCAGGGAGCTCCAGTCCCTAGCTCTAAATACCTCTCTGCATCCAGGCTCTCCGCCTCTGCCGATCTCCTTTTTTGAGTCAAGAGAATAGAAGCAGGGTAGGAGGGGGAATTAAGAGATGTTCTAGGTTTGGACCCCAGCTCTGCTGCTTCTACCTAACCATTTATTTAACCTCTCTGAGCCTGTTTCCTCATCTGTAAAGTAGCACCTGCCTCACAAAGCTGTTGTGAGCATTTAAATGTGTAAAATGTGTGACACTAGAATAAAAAAAGTGCCTGGCACAGAGTAAGTAAGCCCTGTAGAAGAATTTGCTGTTACGGTTATTATTCACTATAAGAGGCTCCACATAGCATGAAATCCACCTGATCAACGTGGAGTCTTCCTCCCACAAGTGTGGCTGACAGTCATGTTCTTCCAGCCCCTCAGTGGCTTTCTGGCACTGTCTTAGCAAGTCCTGGTCCTAGGAGACAGAAGAAGAGAAACCTCGAAGACCAAGGGGATGAGGGGAAGGTAGAAACAAAAGCCATATGAATACCATGAGCTGGGAACATTCACTGTCCCACTGTGGCACCACGGGAGTTAGGGAGACGATTTCTTTATAGAAAACCTGCCATTGTTTATACAAGAGCAGAGCTGTGTGACCAGGTGCCTACTTCAACATTCCTGCCTCACTGTCCCCTTGCATCCTCCTTCTCTCTTGCCTGGCTGCAAGAAGCCAGTGGGAACAGGGCCCTTTTCTGGAGGCTTTCAAGAGAACCCAGCCCAGATTTGAGGCTCACATCACAAATGAGTATTTTGTCAAGGCGGCATGGTGATTTCCATAGATCCACCACTAGAGGACAGAGCGCCACCACAGAAAATCTAAAGTCTGCAACCAGGAAGCCCCCATCCAAGTGTGCTGTGAAGAATCCTCCAGAATGCCTGGTTGCAGCTCTTCCCAATTCAGTTTCCCTCGGGTTTGGCCCAGGATGTTGGAGATTACTCTATAATTACAAACATTCCACCTGCGCGGGCCGCTCAGGCCAGGGAATATCATTCCCCGGTCCCCTGGATAATGAGCATGAAGGGAATCAAAGGGAAATCAAGACAAGGGGCTAGTTTGCTCCTCTCCATTGCTGCTGCATCTTCCATCTTACACCCCTGAAAGCCTTGGCTCTAATCTAGGGCCCTCATCGGGGCAGATTTTGTTATACATTTGGGCAGCCCCTTGTTAGCTGACATAAAGTGGTATAATGCCTAAAACAGCGCCCTCATGTCCCTGACCCTGCTCACTTTACCTTTTAGGTCATGTTCATCATGAAAAAAAGGTCAGGGTGGGACTTGGGATGGAAGGTGACCGGTGCCACTGTAGGGATTTAATAGATGGGGTTATCCATGGCCACGCAGAAAAGGCCCAGAGTGGTCCCAACTATGACACAACTTTCAGGTTTCCCCATTACCTCTGGCACAGGTAGTGTAAGACAAGCATCACCGCAGGCAGGCACAGTGCATCTTGGGTTAGGAAGCAAGGAGCTGTGTTCCAGCCCCAGCTTCCCCTTGCCCTGCTGCTTTTTTCTGAGGAAATTACTAAGCTGCTCTGGGTTTTCCTTCCTCACCATTTGAAAATGACCGTTCCTCTTGAAGGGCAGCACGGCTGGAGAGGGGAGTGTTTTGCTTTGCTTTGTTTTGTTTAATATTTTTTTTTTGAGAGAGAGAGATCACAAGCAGGGGAGGGGCAGAAAAAGAGGGGGACAGGGAATTCAAAGCAGGGTCTGTGCTCAACCATGAGATCATGACCTGAGCCAAAGTCAGACTCAAGCGACTGAGCCACCCAGGTGCCCCTGTTTTGTTTTGTTTTTTAATCCGGGATTTGTCTATTCATTTCTAAATGATTCCTGCTCAAGCGTAAGGAAGGTATGAATGAAGAGGGAAGAACGAAGATTGGCTGAATAGAGGCTATCTGCAAGAGTGTTAAATGTCAGATTAAGTTGATTTGCTCTCTTGTCTCATGGGCACACACACACACACACACACACACACACTTCCTATCTCCGGAGTATAATTAGTTTCTTCTGACACAGGACACGTGGCACATCTGGAATATTGCTTACTACTCTGCAAATACCTCGTATTTAGTATGTTATTCACCTGCTAGGCAGCTCTTCTTGTGATAATCGCTGTCGGTAACATTTCATGGCAAAATTTCTGGCAGACAGTTTGAAGAGCAGTGGTTCAGCCACATTCACACCCACCTCACCCCCAACACGTTTTGGGGACATTTTGTTTCCTAGTACGATCTCGGACAAGTCACTTACTTCTCTAATTGCCATGGTGTTTAGAGTATTTTTAAATTGGAAGTCAGAAGAAAGTTCTGTTCTGCTCCCTTGCTTCTCTCAGTGCTCCCTTCTCTCTCCCTCCCCCACATCTCTCACCGTAGGATGCTACGCTCCAGCCATTCCCAACTACCTGTCTTCCCTGAGGCAGCCGTTCCCTGTTGCCCTAGGTATTCACAGGGCTCTCTGCTTTGAATCCCCCTTTTAAAAACGTCTATCTTCCTTTTGACCACTGTGGGCCTTTAGGTCTCAGCTTTGACATCCTCTCCTCCAGGAAGAACCCCCTGCTCTCCCCACACCACCACCTCAGCTGGGTCTGATGCCCCTCCTCTCAGCTCCCATAGCACCGGCACGCCCTCCACCATAGACGGCCCTCTCTCACCAGTTTGCCATCCTCTGACCATTGGCTTATCTTGGCCCTGCCAATGCCAAGCACAGTGCTCTGGCCTTCATCATACTGTCTCTCCTGCTGGGCTCAGTCTGTAGGATGGATTTACATACCCTTTGCCCAGACCCTGCTTTGGGTGTTAAGTAGAAAGTCATGGCTATGCTCTTACATACTCCCTCCTCTGTAGCAGAACTGTGCTCTTGAGAAACTGAAGCTTTTGGTCTCTGTCCCAAAAGCTGGAGGTATTTGTGTATCTGTCGAGCACTGGGATTTTCCCACAGAAAGGAAGACCCTGTCTGCCTCATGCAGTTGACAATGCACGAGCCACTTCCATGTACCCTCTGCACCCCATGTACCCCTGCAAGCTCGCCTCAGGTACGACTGTCCTCTTTGATAGATCAGGAAGCCCAGGCCTTGAGAGGAACCGACTCGGGGTTCCAGAGGCAGAAAGGAGTGGAGTTTGGGTAGAAGTCAGGTGACATGTGTTTCTGGACTCCAAGCCAGAGACGACAGTGCTTTCTAATTCTTCTTCCTGCCTCCCCTGCCCCGTACCAGGCCTGTGGGAGCCCCAGGGAGACTCACTAAGGCAGGCTACTGAAGCAGGCTGCTGGGCCAGGGCCTGCCCTCTGTGGTCTCAAGGAGGAACAGCGCGTACTCTGCCCTCTCCATCTCGGCAGGGCATCGATCCCATACTTGGAAAAATCAATGTTGGCAAGGACAGGAGAAAGATTGCTCAGACACATTTGTCATTTGAGGTGCCTTCAAACATACCCGCGCAGCAGCAGCCTCTGCACCCACAGCACAGCACCTTCTGGACCAGAGTCCCCGCTATGGGCGGGGCTGCCTGGAGGGGGCAGGGGATTTGCACCAGGAATGTTAGGGTCAGGGTATCACGGGATCCAACTCCCGGGCTGCGCACCGGTGAGGAGTCTGAGGCCAGGGGCTGAGCGACCTGCTCAAGGTTACATAGCTGGGGAATGACAGGGCCAGGATAAGAATTCAGGTCTCCGGATGACATTCGTAGGCCCCCGAGGCTGGATCCATGATGCCCTCTGATGGGTGTCTGGAAGCCTCCCTTCCCTCCCGGCAGACAAAGCATCAGCCTGCCCCGGCCCCCTGCTGCACAGCATGCCTCTGTCAGGAATCATGCCTTCAGGGAGGGGACCCAGAGTGGTGGTTAAGAACACAGGCTTGGGGGCAGATGGACTCGAGGCTGTGACCTATTCCTACCAGAAGATTGTTTAACTTAACCCGTAGTTCCCATATCTGTAAAAATTATATCTTGGTCCAGGATTGTTTTAATTCCACATATTAACATCTAAAATCATTAAAATAGTCCCTTGAGATTGGTTCTGTTGCCTGTGGTACTTCAGGCACAGAAGGATTGAGAAGGGTGCCCAAAGCCACACCCCTAGGAAGCAGGGGATTCCCCGAGGACCTTGCCTGCCATCACTAGGGTACTCATGCCACACGCCCAGCTCCTGCCCCCTGCACACCTGCCCCACCCGTCTGGCAGGCACAACACCTGCATGGGGATGACAGCACACCTTGATCACGTCTACTCAGCCACGTGCCAGCCGGTTGGTCAGTTTGTCCCCTCATTGGCCAGTAGATACAGAGAAGGGAAAACCATCAGTTGATTTGCCCCATTGGGGCAGCACAGGCTCTGTTGCTGGATTCCTCCCTACAGGCACATTTCTGAGACATTCTTTTATCGCCAGAGCCTGGTTTGCTTCGGGCTGGCTTCTTTCTGAAGCCGAGGGATACGGTGGCATTTGGGCACATCCAGGAAAGGCCTGAGAAGCAGATGGCTGCTTTTGACCCCAACTTGGTTCCACAGTGAGGATGGCCATGCCTGGATACTCAGACATTTCTTCACTCAGCATCTTAATTATTCATCATGTCCTTAAATACTCTTCTGTGACGAAATGCTAAGTGACACATTAAATATTCATCATGATGCACCTAGCGCAGGGCCAAGGGTAGAATTAAGCGGAACAAATGTGATTTCTGATTACATCTCTTTAATTCAAGGCACTGAACAGCCCCAGGCAGCTAGGACTCCATCCGATTCTGAAAGAAAGCCAGGAAAGCAGATTCCACAACATCCCTTCATGTGCTGCCAAACTGTCTTTAGAATCTTGGCAAGAGGTTCTTTCCTTTTTCTTTCTTTTTTTTTCTTTTAACTTTCAAAACTGAGGTAGGCCATATGCATGTATGTGTGCGCCCACATAATCACCACCCAGATCAAGATATAGAACGTTTCTAGCAGCCCAAAATTTCCCTCATGCTTCTTCCCAGTCAATACCACCCCCCGAAGCACACACGAGAATACACTATTTTGACAAGAAATTTTTATATTTAAGTGTACTTTAAAGCCTTCCTTCTGTCATATTTGTTCACTTCCTCTCATTTTTAATATGAAGGCAAAGCCCAAATAGCTATCTATCGTCCACTGATTTAAAGTGCCCTCGAGTGGAAGAATAGATAACAGGAAGCTCTTGGGGAAGTCCAGGGAGGTAATACTACCTTGGTTTGGAACACGGAACAGGAGGAGGGGAGACGGAAAAGAGAACAGATGTATGGGATGCATTTGGAAGTGATATTAGATGTGACAGGGAAAGAGTGAACTTGGGCATGATGAGGTATTGACTTGAGTCCCTTGTTGGAGGTGGCCACCATTTGTTGAAGAAGGGAAGATGACAAAAGAGCAGATTCGGGGACAAGGTGAGGTCAAGAGCTCTGTTTGACCTTGTCACAGATACCTGATAGGTAGAGTCCAAGCCATCCAGAGCTTGGGAAGGCGGTCAGGCCTGGAGAGAGATGGACTTGGGAATCATAGGCCCATGGATTTTGAAGCCTGAGGATATCATGGAGTTACTCAGGGAAAACAGAGCAGAGGACAGGACCCAAGACAAGGCCTTGGGATTGTTCTTGCTGATGCCAATGCTTGCCTTCGATGAATTCTAACATTAGAGAAGGGAAAATGAGCAATGTCTAATATATAATTCAGTATGAATATTTAACACATTTGCTTTCAAGCTGGAAAAAATATTTTTGAGTGTTTTCTAGCCTTTCATGATGATGCAAGGGGATTCTGATGATGAACTTTGGTAGGATCAGTCATCCCTTTCGGGTCCCGGGAGCCGCTGGCCCCGTGAACACAGACCTCTAGATGATCTCATAGGGGCTTTTCAGTGTTTCAAAAAGGCTGCTTGAAATCGTTGTGTTTGCTACCGTAAAGGTCTACAAGCTAACCGCAGCATCAGGTTTTCCTGCTTTGACTAGAATTGAATCCACTGGCCATGCTGAATATCTCATGATGACCGGAAGTTTTGTTTGAAAGTAACGTGTCTTCAGTTATTATTTTCTTAACCAAGAAAATGTACAAGTGCCTAATTAATGCACTGTTTAAGGAAGACAGTTATTTCAAAGGCTGTTTATTAATCTGTAAAAATGAGAATAATGATAGTTCCTACCTCTTTGTTATTGTACAAATTAAATGAGATTATGTACTCGAAGGGCACACTGTTAAGTGCTCAATCCATGACAGTGGTGATTGTTATTCTTGTGATTATTCTTATGACACAGACTCCAGAGGGAATGAATAATAAAAGCTGTCCTCTGTGTGAACAGTGTGGGGACCACACTACCATTCTGTCTTATGACCCATCTGTTCATGCCAATCATTATAATCCATTGGATGGAGTTATGGGCTCTTGTTACTATTTAACATACTTCTTTTTTTTTAATTTTTTAATGTTTTATTTTTATTTTTTGAGAGAGAGAGAAACAGCGTGAGTAGGGGAGGGTCAGAGAGAGAGGGAGACACAGAATCCAAAGACAGGCTCCAGGCTTCGAGCTAGCTGTCAGCACAGAGCCCTACTCGGGCTCAAACCCACAAACCGTGAGATCATGACCTGAGCTGAAGCCAGATGCTCAACCGACTGAGGTGTCCCACTACTTACCATATTTCTCTTTATGTCTGATGGCATGGCCCCATCTCCACTCAGAGAATCTTCCTTCAGGAGAACTGGCCAATTAGCAAGACTGCTTCTCAGCTTCACCCCCAACTATAGGAACTATAGTAATTTCAGCTGATGGGTTATTTTGTTTGCCAATAATGTTGCTTTTGATACTCAAAAATAACAGTACTTGGGGCACCTGGGTGGCTTAGTCGGTTGAGCGTCCGACTTCTGCTGGGTCATGATCTCGCAGTTCGTGGGTTCGAGCCTCACATCGGGCTCTGTGCTGACAGCTCAGAGCCTGGAGCCTGCTTCCAATTCTGTGTGTCCCTCTCTCTCTGCCCCTGCCCTGCTCATGCTCTGTCTCTCCCTGTCTGTCAAAAATAAATAAATGTTAAAAAAAAAAATAACAACACTATCAATAATACAAAATAGTGCCTTTTCTTGTTAAATTTTTAAGTTTATAATTTATTTTTGAGAGACAGAGAGAGAGAGTGTGAGCAGGGGAGGGTCAGAGAGAAAGGGAGATATGGAATCTGAAGCAGGCTCTGAGCTAGCTGTCAGCACAGAGCCCGACACGGGCCTTGAACCCACGGACTGTGAGATCACGACCTGAGCCGAAGCCGGACAAAACAGGGCCTTTTCTACTTCTGTTGTCAGAGCCGTGCACCAAACTCTCCACACAGATGGAGACATCACCCACAAAGTCTGAGAAATCATGTGGCAGTGTTTAATTATGAAACAAGAGAGGTAGGTGTGTCCAGCCCCAAGGTGACAGGAATGGCATTTGGACAAGAATATCTGATAATGCTTTAAAGTGTTTGAGGCGCTTCCATATAAATCATCCCATTCGATCTTCAGAATGTCCTTCCCAGGTTGGTAGTATTACACTCATTTCACAGATAGACTCTGATTCTCGGAGAAATTAGGAAACATGTTCAAATGCTGGGGGCAGGACTCTGTCCCCAGCCACTGCCTTCCACAGGAGTTCTCCTCAGTAGCCCAGCAGCCTGTGGCTCTACCTGGCTCTAGAAGGAATGGATCCGTGTGGTCTACATCTGTCGTGATCAGGGAGGGCTTCCGTAATCAAAACAGGGGCAGGGCTCTCTGCAGCCCCTGCTAATCATTGAAGCCACGTTTGCAATGTTTCTAAGGACTTGTTTTAGAAATAAAAGCATTCAGACAGCTGGTTATTTTACTCAAACTGAAACCAACTACCTGGATACCATTAAATAGATGCATGCATGCATCTGTATAAATATGAATTTCAAGTTTTGTCCTGTTTTCTTCCAAATTTTGGTGTTTATGGCTAGAATCATTCTCTCATTTTTATCTCGGGAAAAATGTAAGTGGAAAATTAGGTCTGTTCACAGAGTTTGATTTGAACTCTTGAATAGCCAAGTGAGCCACAGCAATTCACCCAACTCTCTAGACCATCAGGATCCAACAGAATCTTTGGAAATGTTCTAGACCTATGCTGTCCAATATGGTAGTCTACAGTCAGGAGTCTGTTGATGAATGAATCGTGACTCATATGACTCAAAAACTGACTTTTTAGTCTTAATTATTTCAAATTGAAATAGCTACATGTGGCTAGTGGCTATCGTATTGGAGAAAGCAATTCTAGGCTTCTATCTTTACCTCTAAAATGGCAGTGTTTGTGTTCGAATCCATCCCACTAAGATTCCCAGCTGCGGCTGGGTGGGAAGCGTTGGGCAGCTGTTCACATGGGAACAGAACCAGGTACATCCAGGTCACACTCTCCTTTCCACTTCCTCCATACCCGGAAAAGCAGTTTCCTCCTTGGGAGTATTTTCATGGCCCACGTGTCCTGGTGAGACAGAGTCTCAGTGCTGGAGACATGGGCTTGGAAGAATATCAGGAAAGAGGGGACAATTGTCAAGAAACCCAAGGGATGGCTGCCAAGACTTCCCTTCCACCTCATGGGAAAGACCTCCTTCAGACACAGCTTAACATAGCCGGAGCCACCCCACAGTGCTGGTAAGAATAGGGGGGTGAGGGGCGCCTGGGGGGGCTCAGTTGGTTAGGCGTCTGGCTTCGGCTCAGCTCATGATCTCATGGTTCATGGGTTCAAGCCCCACATCGGGCTCTGTGCTGACAGCTCAGGGCCTGGAGCCTGCTTCAGATTCTGTATCTCCCTCTCTCTCTGACCCTCCCCGGCTCATGCTGTCTCTCCCTCTCTCTCTAAATAAATGAATAAAAAACATTAAAAATTTTAAAAAGAATAGGTGGGTGAGCTCCAAGAATCCCCAGTTTCCATCTCGGCTTTGATTCTCCGCTCCCCATTTCTGTTCTGAGGGGTTTCTCCCTACTCTCAGGCTTCCTCTTCTCAGCATGCATTATGGCGAGGGCCTGAGAAGTTTTCGGGGGATTGCGTGTTCCCTGTTGCTGGAAGACCCAGACTCAAGTCCAGAACTCGGGTGTGGTGTGGGGTAAGAGCGGGGACATTGCGTGGCACCCTGATCTTCTGTGAAGAGGCTGTGCCTGCTGCTCTCCCAGAGCCCTGCTCCAAGCCCGCGATTGACACTTATACAGGATCTCTCTTTCTCTTCCTTTTTAGCTAACTCTATGTTTCTCTGATTTATACACTTTTTGCTTTTGGGAGGAGAAATTTGTTTTAAGTTTACTTATTTATTTAGAGAGAGAGGGGGAGAGAGTGCGTGAACGAGCATGAGTGGAGGAGTGGCAGAGAGAGAGAGGAAGAGAGAGAATTCTAACAGCACAGAGCCTGACATGAGGCTTGAACTCACAAACCATAAGATCATGACCTGAGCCAAAATCAAGTCAGACACTCAACCGGGTGAGCCACCCAAGCATCCTGAGAAATTGTTTTATTGTGGCAAAATAGACATAAAACTTACCGTTTTAATGGTTTTTAAGTGTATAATTCAGTGGCATGAAGTACAACATTCACATTATGGTGCAACCATCAGCATTACCCATCTCCAGAACTTCTTTATGATTCCAAACTGAAGCTCGACATCATTGAACTACTTTCCATGCCCTGCGCTCTAGCCCCCGGTAATGACCATTCTACTTTCTGTCTCTGTGAGTTTAACTACCGTACTCACAGGGTACCTTATATAACTGGAGTCATATGGTAGGCCATTTTGTGAGTGGCTTATTTCACTTGGCATAATGTCTTCAAGGTTTATCCATGCTGAAGCATGTGTCAGAATGTCCTTTCTGTTTAAGGCTGAATAGTGTTCATTGTCCGCACATACCACATTTTGTTTCTCCACAGTTGTGTCGTTTCCATTTGATGGCCATTTTGAATAGTGCTGTTGTGAACACAGAAAGTATCTGTTTGTGACCCTCCTTTCAATTCTTTGGGGTCTCTGCCTGGAAGAGGGATTTCAGATCACATGCTACTTCTATGTTTAACCTTTTGAGGAGCGCACTTTTATTTTTAAACCATCCTAAACTCTCTTTTTCTTTTATCTTTTAGCTCTTGAATTTTATTCCTAATCATTAAGTCTTAACTTGTGCGTGTTTTGAGCTTTTCATATGAGGAGTTTTTAGCTTCTCATTTGAAATCATCATCTCTTATTTCTTTTTACTTTTTAAGACTCTCAGCTTTTAGTCTTTTATCTTTTATTTTGTGCCTTTGTCTATCTCATCCGGGTCTAACATATGTTTCTTTAATCTGTAAGCCTTTTGCTTTTAGTTTAAAGTCATCTCCATCTAATCCTTTTTACCTCTATAATTTACTCTTCTACCTAGGGATTCCTATGGCTGACCTCATATATCTATTCTAGACCCATCACAATTTCTGGTAGCTGTACATGCTTTTCTTCTAGGATGCTGTGTAAGGGGTGTTGGGCGGGACACCAGGGAGGCAAATGAGGTTGAGGTCTGTCATGGGTCAGGTTCTCTGGGAGACAGACTCTGAGGCAGAGATTTGTGTTCAGGAGGTTTATGGGGGAGGGCAGTCAGAGCAGGACAGGGGAGAGAAAGAGAAATTGAACCGGGATGCAGTTGCGTCTGGGAACTGGGCCTTCATCACTAGAACCCTGTATGTACCTGGAGGCATAATCTTGGGCAGGAAGTTCCTTTTCTGGAGGGAAATGCTGGGGTGGGGGGACTTCATTTGTACTGTCAGGAGGTGACAGTCCTGGGGTGGGTAGGGGACCTGAGTGGGTACTACAGCATCCCCGGGTTCCCAAGAGAAAACAAACTGTATCCTAGGGAGGTAGGGCCCCCCCATAATCTAGTCCACTCGTGGCCAGCCAATTCATCAGTGTAAATTATCTGGAGAGAAAACTTGAGAAGCCCCCTCCCCACCAAGTGTGTCATTTGAGAAAGCAAATCTGATCATTCTGACACATTTACTTTGTCCCTCCAAAGTGGAGAACCATAGGCCTTGGCCAAAATACCAGCACTCCAACTTCTCTTATAAAGGCCTTTAACAGGGTTATGTCAGATCCATTGATAGGTCCCCTCAAAAATGTGTTCTTTTCCCTTAACAAGTCCTATATAGGGGTGATTCAGGTTTGGTAGGGCCTAAAGATTATCTAATTTGGGGGACCCCTTTCAGAAAAATAATAAAAAATTATTAATATAAAATTAGCAGGCATTTCCCAGGACCTTGGAAGGGTCCTATGTAAGTAAGAGGCTCCAGAGCTGAGTTTTGTAGCTTTATCATAAATCCTCCTCTGGTCCGAGGCCATTACTGCCCAGCCTGACTGAGGGGCTACCCTCATAGTTTCAGGGAGAGACACTTCCCAGCTGGTGAATTACCTTCTCACCCTAGGGAGCTCCTGAGGAATTTCTCCTTGGCTGAGTCCCCAGGAAGTCTTACCTTGAGGCAAGTGACTTCATCTGGGAACCCTGAAGATACCCCATTTCCAGAAACTGGTGGAACAGACTCTACCTTAGACCAAAGGAATAGGGCCAAGCAGATGTGGGCCATGGTTGTCTCCTGGGAGGAAGAGGTAAAACATAAAGTAATAAAATCCAGAATGATAATAACAGGTAACAATGGTTAGAAATTTAGCATGTACCAGTTCTAGTTCTAAGCACTTTACATGAATAATCACATTTAATACTCATAAGCAAACTAGTTGATATAGATCCTTTCTATTGCCATTTTACAGGCGATGGAATTGAGATTTATAGGGTTTCAGGGACATGCCCAGAGACACAGTTAACAGGCAGTGCGGCCAGAATGTCAACCCCCGGTTCTGACCCCTAAGCATTTGCCCTGTGAACCTTCCTTTCCCTGTGCTGTACCACTTATAGGAAGGCTGGGGGTGGTGGGGATAATGTGTGTGTGTGTTGCTCCTTATTAACTAAAAGTCTTCATTTGCAACATGGCCATTGGGATCTTATGGGAAGCACTCTGGTATTTTAGGTTTTCTGAGGGTTTTAAAGCCATTGCCAAAGGATTTTAAATGCTCGAGTCAAGTAGAGCAATTGGAACCACTCAAGGGATACTTAAAAAGGGTAGATGCTGTATTTTTAGTGTATGGACTCTCTCAGTGGATCCAGAATATAGTCTAAAGCATACTTTTAAAGGTCAACCCTTTGTTTCCCACAAACTAACATGCCCATAGGCACCTTTCCTCTTAGAACATTCTTTTTCCATGAGTGTGGGCCATTTCTTTTTGTGACTGTCAAGAAAAAAGGGGGGGGGTGAGGTTTTGATAGCAGTTATAATAGATGAGACACCCTTATCTCTGTCAACCTTTGCTCCAGTGCATCGTCAGCAGAATTCCTTTCATCTGGCCTTGATTCATGTCCCTGAGGAGATGAGGATCCTCTGTCTTACTGTTCATACTGCCCTATCTACTCACACAGCCTTCTACTGATAATAATATTTATTCTCCAACTCAAATAGCATCTCTAGAGATCTAAACACCAGGATTGGCAGGGAGATACTATTTCAAGTTTTTAGAGAAAGAATGAATTCCCATGGACACTTCTTTCAGAGATAGATTTATTCATCTACAACCAAAAAACAGGGCGCCTGAGTGGCTCAGTCGGTTGAGCGTCTGACTTTGGCTCAGGTCATGATCTCGCAGTTTGTGGGTTCGAGCCCCACGTCGGGCTCTGTGTTGACAGCTCAGAGCCTGGAGCCTGCTTCCAATTCTGTGTCTCCCTCTCTCTGCTCCTCCCCTGCTTTGGAGAGACAGAGATGTCTCTCCAAAATAAAAAAAAAATATAACCAAAAAAAAAAATCATTTCCAAACTTACTTTCCTTGAAAACCAGTAGTGCTAAATTGTAGATCATAGAATAAATCCCAGGGGCACTTATATTTCTATCTATAGCATATATTGTGATTAGGCCTTTTTTTTCTCTGGTCTGAGTAAAAAGTATACACGTTACCCCTCACTACTTACCTTTACATAGCTTCCCTGTTGCCCATCTGTACTTATGATTATGCTAGGGAGGTCAGGGGATTGGCAGTTAAGGCACCCAGTGTTTTTCGAGCTCCATTTGAGCTATTACTGTCAAAGAATCTTTTAAAACTTGGATGCCTCAGAGGAGAGGTTTCTTCTGTCATCTGTTCTGAATGGTTGCCATTACCTTAAAATGATTTTATTCACACTCAGTTCTAGCAAATATAGGACTTACCCTCCTGGTGCCTTGCTTGACAAGGAAAAACATGTAAAGCAGAAAACTGAAATGGCCATCCAGGAATTTTTCAAATGAATTTATCTTAGTTGTCGTCTAAAAAAAAAAGAAACCCTCAAAGCCACAGAAGAGCATCTAAGTGTGCCTCTTATATCTTCCATGGACAGGAATTGGTTATGAGAAAAGTTGCATGATCTTGACATTGGCCCCTGGTTATTGATGCTTGTGCAAAACAAGCCTTTCTCTATCTAAGAGTTGGAGGAGTTAGAATGTGATTTTGATGGATCAAACAGCATCATCCAAATGGAGTGAGATAAACCAAAATGTGTTTTGGAATTTTCAAAAATTGCATACCAATGATTTGACAACACCAGCATGATACCCGCGCATCCCTATTACAACAAAGAGAATAGAAAGATAATGCTTTCTTCTGTATGTTACCATGTCAAAGAGATGTTCAACATGTCTAGTTTCTACGGAAAGGCAAGTCAGAATCATATCACCTCATACCTATTAAGATGACTGCTATCAAAATGAAAGGAAGGAAGAGAAGGAGGGAAGAAGAAAGGAAGAGGGAAGGAAAAAAGGAAGAAGGAAGGAAGAGAGAGAAGGAGGGAAGAGGGAAGGAAGGGGGGAAGGAAGGGATAGAAGAAAGGAAAGAAGAAGGAAGGAAGGGAGGGAGGGAGAGAGGGAAGAAGGAAGGAAGAAAGGAAGAGAGGGAGGAAGGGCAAACAAGTGTTGGGGAGGATTTGAAGAAATTGGAACCCTGTGCTATGTTGGTAGGAATGTAAAATGGTGCAGACATGATAGAAAATAGAATGATGATTTCTCAAAAAACTCAAATTAGAATTACCATATGATCTAGAAACTCCACTTCTGGGTGTATATCTAGAAAAATTGAAAGAGTCTGAAAGTTACTGGACTGCCATGTTCATAACAACATCATTCACAATAAGCTAAAGCACAGAAGTGACCCAAGCATCCATCAAAGGATGAGTATAAAAACAAAACGTGGTGTACACAGGTGAGGGAATATTATTCGGTCTTAAAAATTCTGACACGTGCTATGCTATGGATGAGTCTTGGGGACATTATGCAGAGTGAAATAAGCCAGTCTCAAAAGGACAAACACTGCATGACACCACTTGTATGGGGGACCAGGTGATCAAGTCTATAGAGACAAAAAATAGAATGGCAGCTGCTAGGGGCTGGGGCAGCAGGGAATGAGAAGATATTATTTAATGGGTTTAGATTTCAATTTTGCAAGATAAAAAGAGTTCTGGAAAGATGGTGGTGTTTGCACAACAGTGTGAATGTACTTAACACTACTGAGACGAACACTCGAAAATGGTGAAGGTGGTACATTTTATATTAAGCAGGTTTTACCATAATGAAGACATTTTAAATGGCATTAATAGCCTGGATTAGGCATACCTCTTATAGATGATGATCTTGAGCATCAAATTTCAGGCTAAAATAAGGTCACCTGTGCCACAACCAAAGTCACTGGTTTGTGCGGCAATCCTGGGGCATTTAACTGCAACTACTTAATCACATGCAGCAAGTTAATTCTTCAGCTCCTGAAGCACATATGTTTTACAGGAGTCCTCCCTTGTCTGCGGCTTTGCTTCCCACAGCTTCAGCTCCCTGCGGGTATACACATCAGAAGGTCAAGAGTAGCTTAACACCACATCACAACACCTACAGCATCCACCTCTTTTCATCTCGTCACGCAGGCATTTCACCATCTCACATCATCACGAGAAGAAGGGTAAGGACAGGACAGTAAGATATTTTGAGACAGAGAGACAGAGAGAGCACAGTCACATAACTTTTATTACACTATATTGTTATAATTGTTCCATTTTCTTGTTGTTAATTTCTTATCGTGCCCAATTTAGAAATTAAACTTTATCCCAGGTATGTAAGTATAAGAAAAAACACAGCGTATATAGTGTTTGGTGCCACCTGCAGGTTCAGGCACCCACTGGGGGTCTTGGAACATCCGCCTGCAGGTAAAGGGGACCACTGTAATCAGTTTATCTTGAAGGGTGCATCAAGAAGGGTTCGCTGAGCGAAGTTAAAGGTTCTCTGAAAGGTCCCATTGAGAATTGTTAAGGCTAGGGCTGGAGTTTCACCTGCTTTCTTTTTCTTCCTCTCCTCTCAATTTATCATGGCCATGCTCAATGGCACTGAGTCCTTGATCATTCCGTTGGCAGCTCACTAGGACCCCAGACAGCTTCTTGTTAGCATGGGGGCCTTGTGGCCATCCCCACCGATGCTCTTTTGGCACGTCTCCTAGCTAACTGAGAGCAAACTTCCCTTCAGACACACATCTAGGGAGGCTATTTGCTCTCATGACAAGATGCCAATCTTGCCTCCATATGGTTTATTGTCTGACTGGGCCAGAAAAATACTTCTCAGAGAAGGTGACATTTAAGCTGAATCTTTAAGGAAAGAGCAGAAGTTTGTCAAGCAAACCAAGAAAAGGGGGCACTTCAGTTAGAGGAAGAAACTGACATGAGACATTGATTGAAAGTGCTTTGGAACCTTTAAAACGAGCAAGCAATCTGCTGTGGTTAAACCTCAAAAGAAGTCTATTCAATCTGTTCAGGTTTAGCCTGTTTCGGAGTTCTTGAGACCACCCAAAGAGCCTCACTCTGCTTTATTCCTTCACTGTCTCTTACATCCCTTTCAGTCCCACAAAGAGAGAGCAGCAGAGATGGGGGCAAAGAGAAGACAGAGATAAAGAGAGAGAGAGAGAAGCAGAGGAGGAGAAAGAGACAATATAAACAGATCTATGGTGGCTGGAATGTATGCAGAGAGAAATGGCATGGTCTTCACTCGGTATCTAAAGAAAGGGAGCCCTAATCCACCAGGACTGTCTGTGGACATGGACAACAGTCAACATAGACTTCTTCAATTAAATTTTAGATGGGATCCAAAGGTCACCTTGTCCACTGACTCCTTACTCAAGCATTAAGTCACCCAGGGACTGGGTGAAGTTTAACTCAGAGAGTGTGGCTCAGGGAAGTAGGTAGGAACAACTGTGGTCTGACTTGCTCAATCCTGAAATGCTCCCCTTCCCAAAAATTATATCTCCCCAGCTTGCCAGCACATACAGCATTTTTTCATGTCATGTCATTTATTTTCCACCATTACCAAGTGGTATAATTCTATTTCACTGCTGAGGTTTAGACCAAGAAAGGTGGGAATATTCCCAGTGTTGCAAGCTAATATATCCTAAGGTTAGGATTAACTATCAATAACCAACACCTGAAATACAGAAGCTTAAAAATGAGACAGAAGTCCAAAGGCAGGTCATTCAGGGCTGACATGACATTGCATGGTCACCATAGGCCCAGGACTTCTTAGGCTCTCTGCTCCATAATCCCTGATATGTGGTACAATTTGGCTGCTGGGGCTCCAGATATCACACCTACACTCCAAAGAGCAGGATGGAGGAAGGAGGAAGAAAGAGCGACTATTTCTAACTCCGCACAACATTTTCACCTACTATCATTGGCTAAAAGGTAGTCATATGATCACACAGTCTTTTGGATAATAATGTGTCCATCCAAAGTCAAGGTCTGTTATTTCTAGATACAGGGAAAGTGGATACTCAGAACTCTCCTAGCATGCTCTGTTATAGCTGCAAAGAGACTAGACAGATACAGATCTATTTAATTCCAAATTCCATCTATTTGCCATCACTCTCCTACTTTTCCCTCTAGGATGAAGGAATGGCATTAGCCAAAGCACAAAGGTGTGAGATTTCAGGGACATTCAGAAGAGTGACAAGCTCCATGTAGCAGGTTCATCTGAGGTTTAGCTAGATATACTATAAATGACATTAGAAAGGTAGGAGAGGGGCGCCTGGGTGGCTCAGTTGGTTGAGTGTCTGACTTCGGCTCAGGTTGTGATCTCAGTCTGTAGGTTCGAGCCTGCGACGGGCTCTGTGCTGACAGCTCAGAGCCTGGATCCTCCTTCAGATTCTGGGTCTTTCTCTCTGCCTATCCCCCCACCCCCCATTCATGCTCTGTTTCTGTCTCAATAATAAACACACATAAAAAATTAAAAAAAAAAAAAAGAAAGAAAGGTAGGAGAGTGTTATGAAGAACCTTGGATCCTCTATCCAAAAGTCAGTGGGAGTCACTGCAGGTTTTTGAAGAGGGGAGGAACCCCTACTCAACTGGTTGCTGAGGATCCTGGGAATATGCTGAAGAATCTAGTGTTCAGGGAGGCCTGTGGCCTGTCGCTACTGTTAGATAAGTTGTTTATCCTCTTTGCACCTTATTTTCCTCATCTGTACAAAAAATAATGTATGTTAAGTGCTGAAAATAGTACCTGGCATAGAGTACACTCTCTGAAACTGTTTTCTTTTCTTTTTTTTCTTCTTTTTTTTTTTTTTTTTATGTTGTTCTTGAATTCCCTGAAGCCAAACAGCAAGTGAAGCAGGGGCATTCCCTTGGAGCTGACAGATACTAGAATCGAGTCAGGTCGAGACTTCCTTACCAGCCCCGGGTGGTTTGACAGGGTCTGGTCACTGGACGAGGACCTCCAAAGAGGAGAGGGATTTTGGTGACCTTGGAACAGCACTCCACTCCAGATTTTTCCTCCTCCCAGATATTTCTCTCTCTTCCGTGGCTTCAGGCTCCAGGCTAATGCCTCCAGGCTACAGATCCAATCTGTCTTCTCCGGAAGCCAGGTGGGGACTGAGTTGAGACAGTACCATTGTCATGCCCAAGTTCTGTGTCTAGTCCCAGGGGAGAGGAAGCTCATCTTGCTGCTGCAGTGCTGTAGCAGGAAGGAGGTTTTGCCTTCCTGATCCCTCGTAGCTACTCCGCAGGGCCAGAGAGTTTCCATGGGATTCCCTAGGAGCCTCAGAAATCCCAACATCAAGGAAGTGTCAAATTTAAAAGGAAAACCTTGAAATGCCCAGAACTCGGGAGACCCCCCAAAAAATGAACCACCAGAGTCCAGAGTCAAAGCCAAACAGCAAAGATCGTTTATTTCAGGTTCGAACCCAGACCTCTGCTCACTCCCAGCTGGTATAGCGGAGAGGGAGAGAGAGCCCCGTGCAGGCGGCTCACGTCCTTTTTATAGGCTGGCCCAACAAGTCAGGGGTGTTCCATGGTCACAGCACTTACATTGGCCAAGATCTAAGTCCAGACATTCTGCATTCCCCGATTGGATCCCGCCACAGTTTGAACATCCAGTACTCCCCGCCCCAATGTCGAGCCACATGGCTGACCCCACCCTACACACAGCGCCCCAAGCGTATGTACAGAAGCAGAACAAGCGGAACAG